>NC_058081.1:121667868-121988422 GCF_014858855.1 Bufo gargarizans | reverse complement strand
ATGTCGCTAGCATCCGATGACGCGTTCCGGCCAACCAAGCACTTTAATGCCAGGACCCACATGGCTAAGGCATTACAGTGAGTGCCAGTACTTCCCCGCACGTTTTCCCCGCTACGCAGCCAATAAACGTGCAGGGAGGAGACTCGAGCATCGCGCTCGAGCACACGCAGTGCAAGCAGCGTTTTGGTGTCCTCCTCCAAAGAGGAATGGAGACGGAACGGAGGCAAACTGAGGCATTCTGAGCAGATCCTTATCCATTCAGAATGCATTAGGGCAAAACTGATCAGTTTTTTAGACCGCTTGCGAGAGCCCTGAACGGATCTCACAAAGGGAAATCCAAAACGCCAGTGTGAAAGTAGCCTAAGGGGGCAACTGCATCTCACTCTGGCGCAAAGGGGATCAAGACTGACAAAGGGGAACGCCAGTCTTGATAAATCTCCCCCGTGCAATAACATGTTAAAAAAAACAAAAAACACAAGTTGTTATTCTTGTTCTTTTTTACTGGCAAAAAAAAATGTCAGAGCCAAATGCATGCATGAAAGGACCCTTACACTGGGTTCACACCTGAGCGTTTTACAGCGCGTTCAAACGCGCTGTAAAACGCTCAACACATGAAAACCAATGCTTCCCTATGGCCCTGGTTCACACTTGAGCGTTTTACAGCGCGTTTGAACGCGCTGAAAAACGCCCTACGCTCAAAAAAGTCCTTGAGTTTCTTTGGGGCGTTTTGTCGCGCGTTCCCGTACAATGGGCGTTCGCTTGTCTCTGTATGCGCGATTGTAAACGCCGCTACAATCGCGCATACAGAGCGTTCCTTTCAGAACGCTCAGGTGTGAACCCAGGGTCAGGCCTCCTGCACATGACCATATGGTTTTGCGGTCCATTTTAAACTGATCAGTTTTTCAGTTTTTTTTCTAGTAGCGTTGCCGTTCCACTTCCGTTCGGTTTCCGTTTGTGATCCCTTTTGGATCGCAAACAAAAACGGAAGCATACAATAAGGTTTAAACAGCGAGTACATAAAAAAAAATGGGCTGGGCATTACATTTTTAATAGATGCTTCCGCAAAAACGGAACAGATATGGAAGACATACGGATGCATTCCGTTTTTTTTGAGGCACCATTGACTTGAATGGAGCCACGGAATGTGATTTGCGGGCAATAATTAAACATGTTCTATCTTTGAACGGAACGGAAATAGAATGCATACGGAGTACCTTCCGTTGTTCTTGCAGACCCATTGAAGTGAATGGTTCCGCAAACAAAATGCAAAAAAAAATTGAACAGAAACGGGTAAAAAAATAAAAAAAAGAATGTGTCCGTTTTTGGATTCTTCCACATACAGGAATATAACAATTCTGGAGCATCTCTTCTGATAACTCTTTGTGGTGCTATTTCTCCTGGAAATGTATTAAGACAACTGAGTGTTGCCAGTTGGGGGCGAGTCCCTGCATATTCTGACGGTACGGCCACACAGTCAGGTTTCTTGATGCAGTTTTAGAAGCCAAAATCGGGAGTGAATCATAAAAGGAGAAGAAGACTATGGCGACTTCTCTTTTTTTTATTCACTCCTGGCTTTTGCTTCAAAAACTGCTCCAGGAAACCCGACCGCGTGGCCGCACCCTCACACTGACCAATAAGTGTTAATGGCGTCATACTGTGTAGGGGCAAATCCATTTGACAAGGAGAACAGAAACAAATTTCTAGAAGGAATTACAGAAAGACAGCACAAATCAGAAAAGATTCTACAGAATTATTTAGTAAAAGACGTGTCAGGAGAGCAGACAGACACAGATCCTCTTTACGGGAAGGCAACACATGCATTACATCCAGCCGTCAAGTCAATGCTCACCTAGAATAAAATTAAAATAAACTAAAACAAATAAATTCCAAATTCTTAATATTCCAAAGGCTTAGAATTAAATGTGACACTGGGAGCTAGGAATCTCTATGCAAACAGCACAGTGATTAAAGTCGGCGGAGACAGCAACAGAAAATGAAATCTGCAGTCACAGGCCCATCTGCTACATCCGACTGAGGACTTCTTTATTAATTCTCCTTAGAGTTTAGATAAGGCGCTTGTGTTTCCCCCCTTTTAGCTTTCACTCCAATTGGCAAACCAGAACGCAGAAAGCTTCGTTCCTGAGGCACAGTTGTTATACTTAGTTTAAGTAATCCATGATGTTGCTGTGACAGAAGAGGTCTCCGACAAGACTGGAGCATGGAGAAAAGAGGCCTCATGGCCTGTGACGTCACCAGTTACTGCTTAGAAGAAACACAGCATGAAATGGAACCACTTTAACCCTCCGCTTACTTACTGGACGCGGGGTGGGTTGCCAGACTCCAGAGAGAAGCCAGGTCCGCACAGTAGCGCACGAAGTAGGATAGAAACCAGTTATCCTATACACAAAGCATCACATCTATTTACAAGCTCAAATATAAACCCGCACTATGGGGAAAATGATCAGAGAAGCTGCAACTAGTGTTGAGCGAAGCGAATGCTACATCCAAAGTCGCTTCGTTCAAAACTTCAGAATAATACTGTATGGAGAGCCATCTCCTTAAAGGGGTTCTCTCATCTCAGACAATGGGGGCAATAGCTAGGATATGCCCCCATTGTCTTATAGCTGCGGGTCCCACTGCTGGGACCCGCACCTATAGCGAGAACGGAGCCCCGAAAGTGAAGGAGAGCACACTGCGCATGCGCAGCCGCCCTCCATAAATTTCTATGGGGTTGTCGAAAATGCGCGGCACACTCCCATTCACTTCTATGGGAGAGGCGGGGATTAGCGCTTGGTGGTGGACGGACCCTGGGAAATCTGGGGTCCTCCAGCCACAGCGCTCCCTGCTCCGTTCTCGATATAGGTGCCCGTGGTTGGACCCGCAGCTATCAGACAATGGGGGCATATCCTAGGTATTAAAATGTATGGGCTCCGATGAGCAAAAGTTAGTTATTCACAAAGTCGCACTTGACTTTGTTGAATAACTGCGGTAGTTGATTTTTTAAAGTGGAAAACCACTTTAAAATATTAAACTTCGGTTCTGATTACAACCTCGGAACAGAAACAGAGTTCGGTTTCAAGTTTTAAATTGGTTTTCCACTTTAAAAAAATCAACTAAGTTATTTAACAAAGTCATGGGCAGTTTCGTGAATAACGTACTTCGGTTCATCGGAGCCCGTACATTCTAATACTGTACAGTGACGGATCTCCATACAGTATTATTCTGAAGTTTCAAATGAAGCGACTTCAGATGAAGCATCCGAAGCTCGCTTCGCGCAGCACTAGTTGCAACCCATACTTGCCATCATCTTCCCCATCAGGGAAGGACACAAGCAATCTACTGAAGGACAGCAAGCTGTAGAAGAGCTTTTACGGGCTCATGCACACAAACGTATTTAAACCATTCACTTCAATGGGGTTGCAAAAAAAAAAAAAAAAGTGTATTCCGTGTCTGTATGGCCATTCCGCAAAGAATAGAACATGAACTGTTATGGTCCGCATTACAGACAAGGATTGGACTGTTCTATTGGGGGGCGGCCTTTCCGCAAATTGCAGAATGCACACGGTCGGTATCCATGTTTTGCAGATCTGCAATTAGCGTGTGCCTGAGCCTTAACCAGGAGTAATCATGAGTTGGAACCATCTTGATAAACAGATGAACAACAGTCTACATAGGGGTCAGCCACCTTCTGTACGCCAGCTGTTGTGAAAATACAATTCCCAGCACGCTCCATTCATGAGAGTAGAAAAGCAGAGCAAGTATGCATGCTAGGAGTTGTAGTTTCACCACAGCTGGGGTGCTGGAGGTTGCCTAGCGCTGGTCTACATTATACTGTACTGGAAATCTGCTCCGCTTCTCCTGCTCTATAACAGTGCCTGCAGACGGCACTGCATTAATGTGTATGGGGGTGGAGAGCGGAATTACATTCTTTTGGTCTAGGCAATATAAACGGATATACACTGAAAACATGAAAATAGTGCTGGACAAGTATGGGCGGTGTTCAAGGCGGCGAACACATGGAACCTTACACGTATAAAGACCTCCATCAGATACAGCTACTACTCCCCCCACCCCCAAATGTAAATATAGGATAACTGGAGCTTTTGTAGGATAAGGATAAGGACTGTTTGTGTGAAAACAATGCGATGTACATCAGCTGCAAAACGCGGCAGCGCCGTCTCCTAGTCACCAACTGATGGCGTCCACGTCCAAAAGCAAAGAGCAATTTCATGCTTTGTTGTCCTACAAATGAGCTCTGCACAGAAATAAAATACTCAATCCTCTGGGATGATCAAACAAGATCCACAATAAATGAATGAATCAAAGGGCAATGTGCCTTCCTAAACACAGATATGTGACAACGTATGTTTACTCTGGATATTTCCCCTCTAGCGCTAGAAAGACAACAGATGGGGTGGTTTCACACATGGCATCTTGCGGAAAAATGCGGCGATTCTTGTTGCATTTTTCCAGGACCCAGATGTTTACTGAGAAAAATAATACATTTTGTTTGTGATGTTTTTCTTCATTTGTAGTGTTTTTTTCCCCATAATGCAGCATACTCTAGGTATGGTATTTTTCGGGCATTTTAACATACTCACGCTCAGAAGTAGAAAAATGCATGTTATAAATTGAATTTAACAAAAAAAAAAAAAGTCACACCCCCCCCCCCCAAAAAAAAAAAAAAAGAAGGATGATGACATTACATATATACTGTAAGTTTTTACCACATAAAGAGGTATATATATATATATATATATATATATATATATATATTATATATATATATATATATATACACACATACACATACACATACATATACACACACACACGTAAAACTTGAAAAATTTGAATATCATGCAAAGTTCATTTATTTCAGTAATGCAACTTAAAAGGTGAAACTAAGATATGAGATAGACTCATTACATGCAAAGCGAGATATTTCAAGCCTTTATTTGTTATAATTTGGATGAATATGGCTTATAGCTAAATGACACCCCAAAGTCTCAATTTTGAGGTACCCTTTGCTCAGGGGGAATGGATTAATTAGCTGACTAGAGTGTGACACTTTGAGCCTAGAATGTTAAACCTTTTCACAAAATTCTCATTTTCAAGTTGCATTAATGCAATTCCTTTTACTTTGCATTACTGAAATAAATGGACTTTTGCACGATATTCAAATTTTTCCGCGTTTTACCCGTATATACAGTACAGACCAAAAGTTTGGACACACGTTCTCATTCAAAGAGTTTTCTTTATTTTCATGACTATGAAAATTGTAGATTCACACTGAAGGCATCAAAACGATGAATTAACACATGTGGAATTATATACATAACAAAAAAGTGTGAAACAACTGAAAATATGTCATATTCTAGGTTCTTCAAAGTAGCCACCTTTTGCTTTGATTACTGCTTTGCACACTCTTGGCATTCTCTTGATGAGATTCAAGAGGTAGTCACCTGAAATGGTTTTCACTTCACAGGTGTGCCCTGTCAGGTTTAATAAGTGGGATTTCTTGCCTTATAAATGGGGTTGGGACCATCAGTTGCGTTGTGGAGAAGTCAGGTGGATACACAGCTGATAGTCCTACTGAATAGAATTTGAATTTGTATTATGGCAAGAAAAAAGCAGCTAAGTAAAGAAAAACGAGTGGCCATCATTACTTTAAGAAATGAAGGTCAGTCAGTCCGAATAAATTGGGAAAACTCTGAAAGTATACCCAAGTGCAGTCACAAAAACCATCAAGCGCTACAAAGAAACTGGCTCACATGCGGACCTCCCCAGGAAAGGAAGACCAAGAGTCACCTCTGCTGCGGAGGATAAGTTCATCTGAGTCACCAGCCTCAGAAATCGCAGGTTAACAGCAGCTCAGATTAGAGACCAGGTCAATGCCACACAGAGTTCTAGCAGCAGACACATCTCTAGAACAACTGTTATGAGGAGACTGTGTGAATCAGGTCTTCATGGTAGAATATCTGCTAGGAAACCACTGCTAAGGACAGGCAACAAGCAGAAGAGACTTGTTTGGGCTAAAGAACACAAGGAATGGACATTAGACCAGTGGAAACCTGTGCTTTGGTCTGATGAGTCCAAATTTGAGATCTTTGGTTCCAACCACCGTGTCTTTGTGCGACGCAGAAAAGGTGAACGGATGGACTCTACATGCCTGGTTCCCACCGTCAAGCATGGAGGAGGAGGTGTGGGGGTGCTTTGCTGGTGACACTGTTGGGGATTTATTCAAAATTGAAGGCATACTGAACCAGCATGGCTACCACAGCATCTTGCAGCGGCATGCTATTCCATCCGGTTTGCGTTTAGTTGGACCATCATTTATTTTTGACCTGGCCTCCACAGTCACCGGACCTGAACCCAATCGAGATGGTTTTGGGTGAGCTGGACCGCAGAGTGAAGGCAAAAGGGCCAACAAGTGCTAAGCATCTCTGGGAACTCCTTCAAGACTGTTGGAAGACCATTTCAGGTGACTACCTCTTGAAGCTCATCAAGAGAATGCCAAGAGTGTGCAAAGCAGTAATCAAAGTAAAAGGTGGCTACTTTGAAGAACCTTGAATATGACATATTTTCAGTTGTTTCACACTTTTTTGTTATGTATATAATTCCACATGTGTTAATTCATAGTTTTGATGCCTTCAGTGTGAATCTACAAATTTTCATAGTCATGAAAATAAAGAAAACTCTTTGAATGAGAAGGTGTGTCCAAACTTTTGGTCTGTACTGTATAATCTATTAATACTATTTGCTGGTTTATGGACCTCATGCACACAGATGTATTATGGCTCTGTATCACACCCGAGCTGTATAGAGCAGTAATGCAGCAGACATAACTGTGGGGCCATCTCTTCAATGGGAGACCATCTCTGAGGGGAGGTTCACAAGGAGTTTTTTTGGAAGAGATTTTGAGGCAGATTTTTCCTGCAGGTTTTTCAGCGAAAAATTGCTGGAAGTGGATCCGGCAAGAAGGAAAAGTATTAGTCCTTCCCTTATGTTTCCTATTGCTTTCTAATCCACTTCTAGTTTGGGCTAAAAAAAACTGCAGGAAAATCTGCCGCTAAACCTCCTCCTTAAAGGCCTGTGTGAACCTACCCTAATATGGTGCCACGTAGAGGCACACAGACTGTCAACAGCTCCCTACCATGGAGTCTTGTGTCACCACGTAGCATACTTGCCAACTCCCCAGAAATGTCGGCAAGGCTCCCAGAAGGGCTGACAAATCTCCTGGGCTCCACATAGAGGGCTACGTTCTCCAAGAATGCCCTCAGTGCACTCCAACTGCACGCGACTCCGGGATTCTGTGTCGTCAGACTGAGTTACAAGTGCCCAAAGGTTCATTGAGGGGCAGGGCTCTGTACAAAAGGAAGTGTGGCCTATGCCAACAGGGCTCATGGCTTATAAAAGGGGCATTGTGCATGTCCCTGTGTCCCAGACTGCACCCACACAGGCCCCCTGCAAATACACATGTGGTCTTTATCTGAGTGATGTCTGTGAAATAATGGCAGAAGTTCCAAAAATAATAATCATAAAAATGGCTACAAATAGGAAGTGCTCATACATTTTCTTACACCTTTAGCCAACGATCAAGATACAACAGCATCATGCATAGGTTTTCCGGCTGTATTTTTTAAGGATTCTCTACCAATGTGTTGTCCATATGGCATTTCAGATATGTGGCTGAAGAAGCAGGATACCCTGCACAGGGCCCCGTTTTTTCAGCAGCCTATGAATAATATAGAGTAGGGCTGCAGCTAACGATTATTTGAATAACTGATTAGTTGTCGATAATTTAAAATAGATTCAAATCGGGAAAAAAAACAAAAATTACAAAACAAAGAGGTTTATATGATTTTACTTAAAAAATTATGTTCAAAGCGGCGCTGTTATGGAGGGGGATCTGTGGGCGGCGCTGTTACGGGGAAGGGGATATGTGCCCTGTTACGGGGAAGGGGATATGTGCCCTGTTACGGGGAAGGGGATATGTGCCCTGTTACGGGGAAGGGGATATGTGCCCTGTTACGGGGAAGGGGATATGTGCCCTGTTACGGGGAAGGGGATATGTGCCCTGTTACGGGGAAGGGGATATGTGCCCTGTTATGGTGAAGGGGATATGTGCACTGTTATGGGCATAACAGTGCACAGATCCCCCTCCCCATAACAGTGCCATACACAGATCCGCCCTCCCCATAGTAGCCCCGGCCCCGCTGCTCACAGCAGACTAATTCAGAAGTAACTTTTACTCAGCGTCAGCGCATCTTTATTACCTTACAATGAAGCTCAGGTAACAGGCAGAGCGGGCGGCGGCGTAACATCACTCACTCACGTGACGCACCTGCTCCGCCCACTTTATGAATGAAGGAGGCGGAGCAGGCGCTTCACATAAGTAAGTGACGTTACGCCGCCGTCCGCTCTGCCTGTTACTGGAGCGGCATTGCAAGGTAAAATAAAGATTAAGTGATTTAAAGTAAACCGCCCGCATAGCAACGAATCGGACAATTATTCGATAACTGGATTCGTCGGCAACAAATCTATTTATCGATTACATCGATTAATCTAGGAAAACGTATGACGTACAGCGGCTCACCCCTGTTGCGTATGGATAGGTGCTCACCCTCAGGTCCTACCCTCAGGACCCAAAGAGGATAATGGAAAATAATAGAAATGAGGGGGCACACTCAAGAGGGATCACTGGATAAAGTATAGATAATTGTATTTATTAATATTTTAAGAACATACCCTTAAAAACATTAAAACATACATGAAACAAAAATATGCAAGATTTCACTAGTAATAATTATCCCAGTGAGAGTTCTTTCCACAGAGGTGTAGGACTAAGGCCTATGACGTTTAGAGCAATAGTGTAGTCCGTATTGGCCCTATGGCCCAGTCCTATTGGAGCGCTGATGATATTAATGTCTCTTTGTCCAGTATGCTGAATATGCAGCAGTATATATCAATTGGAGACTATGCTCCCGTACTTAACAAAATAAGCAGAGGTGTATGGCAAGTTGGAGACTATGCTCCCGTACTTACAATCTCTTGTCGCCTGCGATATTTCCGCTCACCCCTCCTGGCTGAATCTTCACAGCATTGGTTTTTCAGATTACCGTGCACTCACAGCGTCCCGTGTGGTGTATTCGGTCAAGACGTGGCGTCCCACGTGACCTGGTAGTCTGGGGTGCCGGCTGAACGCTAAGCTGACGTCACTGGATTGACGTTGAACTGACGTCAGTAATGTGCGACTTGTGCTCCGGTTTAATGCAGGAGAAAAATCTCATGTAACGATGTCTTTAAAGTACAGATGTTTCTTGTTCTTTTCAGGAATCCGTGCTCACTCTGTCTCTGCCAGACGCGTTTCTGGGTCATACACCCCTTCCTCAGTGGCCCAAAGGGGCCACTGAGGAAGGGGTGTATGACCCAGTGACGTCAGCTTAGCGTTCAGCCGGCACCCCAGACTACCAGGTCACGTGGGACGCCACGTCTTGACCGAATACACCACACGGGACGCTGTGAGTGCACGGTAATCTGAAAAACCAATGCTGTGAAGATTCAGCCAGGAGGGGTGAGCGGAAATATCGCAGGCGACAAGAGATTGTAAGTACGGGAGCATAGTCTCCAACTTGCCATACACCTCTGCTTATTTTGTTAAGTACGGGAGCATAGTCTCCAATTGATATATACTGCTGCATATTCAGCATACTGGACAAAGAGACATTAATATCATCAGCGCTCCAATAGGACTGGGCCATAGGGCCAATACGGACTACACTATTGCTCTAAACGTCATAGGCCTTAGTCCTACACCTCTGTGGAAAGAACTCTCACTGGGATAATTATTACTAGTGAAATCTTGCATATTTTTGTTTCATGTATGTTTTAATGTTTTTAAGGGTATGTTCTTAAAATATTAATAAATACAATTATCTATACTTTATCCAGTGATCCCTCTTGAGTGTGCCCCCTCATTTCTATTATTTTACATCGATTAATCGTTGCAGCCCTAATATAGAGTGAATAGTAATTTGTAAACATAAACCATGAGACTGGTTACATGATATAGGACAGCCAAAAGATAACCCAAAATTATAATTGTACCATCACAGTACATCACACATGACAACAAGGGTCATTCTGTATGATGCATTAATAAAAAATGAATAGAGCAGCCACCCGAATGTGCGACCGGACGCTCTAATTCATTTAAGGGGGGCTGCAGGAGGTAGGGGCAACCGTTCTCGTGATCAGTGGGGGTCCCATCCTCTATCCACAGGACAAGATCTAACCAGAATACTCCTTGAAGGCCATATTCACACACTCAATCAAGCTTATGGGTCAGTGAAAATCACAGACAGGGCACAGATGCCATCCGTGTTCGGTCCATTTTTCATGGAAGCGAAAAATAGGCAAAGCCCTGAAAATCCCCTTTTCAGCCTAGCAGTGTGCCGCAGTTGAGTGCAACTGGGCCACCTTCATTCATTTTCATGCGTATGAAAAATGGATGATACACAATAGATGACACTCAACACGGACATTGTCCCGGATGGAAAAAAAATACAGTATATGACATGTTTCTATTTCATGACTGCAGTCTGTACGTGAGAACTTCAGTAACGGTTGCTTAAGGTAATGGTGTCATTACGCGACATTCACGTAACCATATTTTCAGATTCATTCATTTCTATTAGGCTGAAGAAAGAAATGTGGACAACACATGGATGACATCTGAGTGCTGTCCGCATCCGTGCGGCCATTTCACTAATTATAAGCCATGTCCTCTTGCCGGTTTTGCGGACAAGAATAGGCAGGTCTTTATTAGGACTAATGGAAAGTGCAGGATGCACACGACTGGTATCTGTATTTTGCAGATCCACGGTTTGCGGACCGCAAAATGGATACAGCTGTGTGAATGTAGCCTAAGGCCTCATGCACACGACCGTTTATTTTTAAGGTCCGCAAAAACGGGGTCCGTAGGTCCGTGATCCGTGACCGTTTTTTCATTCGTGGGTCTTCCTTGTTTTTTGGAGGATCCACGGACATGAAAAATGAAAAAAAAATCTAAGTCAAGTTTGCCATTGAAATGATAGAAAAAAACGGACACGGATCACGGACACGGATCACGGACGACAATCTTGTGTGCATCCGTGATTTTTCACGGACCCATTGACTTGAATGGGTCCGTGAACCGTTGGCCGTGAAAAAAATAAGACAGGTCTTATTTTTTTCACGGCCAGTAAACACGGATCACGGATGCGGCTGCAAAACGGTGCATTTTCCGATTTATCCACGGACCCATTGAAAGTCAATATGTCCGCGAAAAAAAACGGAAAACGGCACAACGGCCACGGATGCACACAACGGTCGTGTGCATGAGGCCTAATTCACATGTCTGCATCCACAGTTTTTTTTTGTCTTCCTCTGGATCAACTTGCAGGATAACAGGTCAAACTGGATGAAAAGATGTATTTTTTCAGCCTTATAAACTCTAAACTATGTTACAGTAATGGTTTTTTAACCACCTCCCGTCCGCCCGTTGACTATAAACGTCCGGGAGGTGGTTCTCTATCTCCGAATGGACATTCCTGAACGTCCATTCAGAGATGGCAGCTGCCTGCACGCTAATCAAGCGGCTGCAGATGGGGTTGCCCGCTGTCAGTGACAGCAGGGCAACCCAGAGAGAAGGCAGGGACAGTGCCCACGTGTCCCTGCCTTCTAGATCGCTGTATACACAGCGCTCACCAAGTGCTGTGTATACAGAGCAGGAAGCGCCCGGCGGTCACAGATCTCGATCAGCCCTGCACTGAGGCTGTGCAGCACAGTATACTGCTGTACAGCCTCTCTGGGGGGTGTATTTCTCCTGTAACTGGGGCTACTATGTCACCCAGTCTGATAAACACCATAAAAAAATAAAAATAAAAATAAAAAGCCATTTTTGTCACCTTACATTACAAAAAGTGCAACGCCAAGTGATCATAAATGCGTACCAATAAAAACATCACCTCATCCGGCAAAAAAATTAGCCCCTACATAAGAAAATCATTTTAAAAAAAATATATAATATAGCTCTCAGAACATGGACACATTAAAACATTTTTTTTGTTTCAAAAATGCTATTATTGTGTTAAAGTGAAATAAATAAATAAATAAATAAATAAAAAAGCATACAAATAAAAAACTATAAAAACTGTGCAAAAACAACAAATGTTTTGGTCTCCTTGCCCCATAAAGTGTTATAATGAATGATCAAAAAATCATATGTACCCAAAAATAGTACCAATAAAACTGGCACCTTATCCCCTAGTTTCCAAAATGGGGTCACTTTTTGGGAGTTTCTACTGTAAGGGTGCATCAGGGAGGCTTCAAATGGGACATGGCATCTAAAAACCAGTTCAGCAAAATCTGCCTTCCAAAAACCATGTGGCGCTCCTTTTCTTCTGCGCCCTGCGGTGTTCCCTTACATCAGTTTATGACCACATGTGGTGTGTTTCTGTAAACCGCAGAATCAGAATAATAAATATTGAGTTTTGCTTGGCTGTTAACCCTCGATGTGTTAAAGAAAAAAAATTGATTAAAATGGAAAATATGCCAAAATAGTGAAATTTAAAAATGTGATCTCCAGTTTCCTTTAATTCTTGTTGAACACCTAAAGGGTTAACAAAGTTTGTACAATCAGTTTTAAGTAACTTGAGGGGTGTAGTTTCTACAATGGGGTCATTTATGGGGGTATCCACTATGTAAGCCCCACAAAGCGACTTCAGACCTGAACTGGTCCTTAAAAAGTGGGTTTGGGCAATTTTCTTAAAAATTTTAAGAATTGCTTCTAAAATTCTAAGCCTTCTAACGTCCTAAAAAAAAAAGAAAAAAATGACATATAGGCCTCTTGCACACAAACTATTTTTTTTTTACATTTACGTTCCGTTTTTTGTCTTCTGTATACGGAACCATTCATTTCAATGGGTCCGCAAAAAAATGGAAGGTACTCCGTATGCCTTCCGTTTCCGCATTTCCATATTTATGTTCCGTTCAAAGATAGAACATGTCTTATTAGTGTCCGCATAATGGACAAGCATAGTACTGTTCTATCAGGGCCAGCTGTTTTGTTCCGCAAAAAACGGAATGCATGCGGACATCATCCTTATTTTTTGCGGACTGCAAAATACTGAAAAAGCCATACGGTCGTGTGCAATAGGACTTACAAAATGATGCCAACATAAAGTAGACATATGGAGAATGTTAAGTAATAAATATTTTTATGAGGTATCACTTTCTGTTTTAAAAGCAGAGAAATAGAAATTTTGAACATTGCAAATTTTTCAAAATTTAGGTACAAATTGTCACGAGAAAACAATCTAAGAATGGCTTGGATAAGTAAAAGCATTCCAAAGATATTATGACATAAAGTGACATATGTCAGATTTGCTAAATTAGGCCTGGTCAGGTAGTGGGCAAATAGCCCGGATGTGAAGTGGTTAAAGGGGTTGTCCGGGATCAAGATTTTTTTTAAAAACCAGTTAAATCACTATTAATAGCGGTTTGAAGGTCCCCCCAGATGTTTTTAGGTATTTTTACACTTCAGCAGGGCTCCTACAGTCCCCCACTGATTGTTTACCTTTCTGTTTATGTGTCCGGTAACTTCCTGCCTCAATGCTTTCTGGGTCCCAGCGCAGCTAAACGCCTCCTTCCTTACTAAGAATGCGCCCTGCTCTGCGAGGGGCGTGGCTTAGCGCTGTGAGGGGCGTGGCTTAGCGCTTCTGTTGCCGCATAGTTACTGCCCCTCCATGCACTTGGAATAATTAGAGGCTGACGGTGACGTCACCGGGCTCCTTGTGAAGCGGAAGGAGAGGCTTCACTATGCAGAAAGGGACCCGGTACGTCACCGACTGTGATAGAAACTGCACTTCCGGCTGAAAATTTGTCAAGTGAAAAAGGGCCATCAGAAATGTCTGGTAAGGGAAGGACAGGCATGAATGTAATATTTAGGGGACCATTGTACATGTAGACCCATGTCCCCAATCCCGGACAACCCCTTTAAAGGTGAACATGTCTTACATGAAAAAAATTTGGGCAGTTACCAGATCGCAAAATCGTAAATATTTACAATGTCGTTTTTGTTGGGTTTTTTTACTCCAAAAAATAAAATGCAGCACATAAACCCAGCCTTACACACCTTCATATGAACAACAATATAACAGCACGGTGGTCGCATAACGCAACAACAGTTTGTACTAATTACACTTTTAGACATGTGCGCCACTAAAAAGCTTTATGAATAGTGAGAAATCCCAATGGACAGCTCATGAACGCACCACATTATAGCGGAAATGTTACAGTAATCAGCAAGTGTCTTTTGACAATAGGAAAATAAAACGCATCAATGAGAATGCCCAAGATACAGATCACATTGTTAATAGTGTCCCAACTCTGCCCAGGGCCAGAATGGAGGCAATCTATATAATAATATCAGTCCTATACGTGGAGGCAGTTGGTTGTCTTCAGTTCCGGAACGGAACGTTTTTTGGCCGGAGAAAATACCGCAGCATGCTGCGCTTTTTGCTCCGGCCAAAAATCCTGAACACTTGCCGCAAGGCCGGATCGTAAATGAAATCCGTCTTCAAATGCTTTCAGTACACTTGCGTTTTTCCGGATCCGGCGTGTAATTCCGGCAAGTGGAGTACACGATGGATCCGGACAACGCAAGTGTGAAAGAGGCCTAAGCCACATACACAAGGCCATACAGCATTCAGATCCAGGGCAGTGAAGGGGTTAATGACTACATTGCTGGTGGTCTATGGCAACAAATGGGTTTATTCCAGGAGCTCTGTTGGTCCCGGGTAATAAAAGGGTTTATAAAAAAAATTAAAAAAATTATTGTGGTCCTGGGCAATGAAGTATCTCATTTGGAATTGTTTTCCAGCTTCCCACTGCATTGTATGCAATATTAAAAGTGTGCCATTAAAGTACAACTTGTCTAGCAAAAGACAAGCCCTCATACGGCTATGTGAACGGAAAAATAAAAAAAAGTTATGGCGCCGGAAAGGCGGGGAGTAAAAAAACTAAAATGAAAAAACACAAATTGCTCAGTCAGGAAGGGGTTAAGTATGCCCTGAATATAAGAATGTATATGTGGATGCATTGCTTCCCGCCCCGGCAGCATTCATCTCCAGGGATGAACTTTAGTAAACTGTACATTAGGAAGCTTATTTACGTCCAGTGATCTTCCCTTCTGTTTAAGGCACCATTCGAAATCTGCTACGTCTGTGGCACATAGGAGCCCATGGACTCACGTGTCAGTTCATGTCATTCCAACAGTCCAGAATTTCCAATAATCTGGCAATTAAACAGTCCTGACAAATGTTACTACTTAGAGAAAAAAGGAGGAGTATAAGCAGCTCTAACTTCTTGTACCAGCTGTGGTTCGGTGCGCAACCCTTTCGACCTACCCCTGGTCATTTATCCAAATGTTACTACTTATCAGGACATCAAGTAGACAATTGGCTAGTCACATAAATGCAAGTGTCACACAAAAGATGCTATGGAAGATGTCGTACATTCGTGTCAATAAAGAAGTGAATGAAAACGCTTGGAGAGAACATGCTGATCCTTAATGTGTTAAAGGGGTTATCCTGTAATTTATATTGATGACCCATTCTCAGGATAGGTCATCAATATCAGATCGGTGGGGGTCCAACACCCGGGACCCTCACCGATCAGCTGTTAGAAGAGGCCAGGCACTCAGCGAGCACCGCAGCCTCATCCTAGGCCGTGTGACGTCACCATACATGGGTCACATGGCCTAGCTACAGCTAAGCCTCATTGAAGTGAATGGGGCTGAACTGCAATACCAAACACTGCCACTATACAATGTACGGCACTGTGCTTGGAGAGCTCTGGGGAGCCGACTCCCGACCTCTATGAGCTGTAGCTGCAGTCTGCGGCAGTTAAACCCTCAGGTGCTGCACCTAAGGGGTTAACTGCCACAGATCGCAGCTACCGCTCATAGAGGTCGGGAGCCGGCTATGTGATTCTGCAGCCAGCTCCCGCCTCCTGAATATGAATTAATGAGACAGTTAACTTCATTGGTGGCACAGTGCACCCCCCCCCCAACCCCAGTATTAAAGACACTGGTGGCGCTGTGTGCCCCCCCCCCCCACCCAAGCCCCCCAGTATTAATCATTGGTGGCAGTTCCGATTTTGTTACATCCGTTTTTCACTGACAGTCAAAAAAAACCGCCATGTGAAGAACCCCATAGACTAACATTGGTCTTAAAACAGACGTGTGATGGCCATTAAAAAAATGTCCATCACATTTCCGTTTTGTCGTGTGCACTTGTATAGGAGCGATCCGTCCCACTGAAATGAATGGGACGGCTTGGGTGTAATTACACCTGCTCACCACTGCAGATGCAACGGCTAGAAGGTAAACAGTGAAGAGGAGGCAGCGCTGACACGGTAAGCGCCTCCTCTTCAAACAGCTGATCGGCGGGGGTGCCAGGTGTCGGGCCCCAGCCGATCTGATATTGATGACCTATCCTGAGGATAGGCCATCAATAAATATAACTCGGACAACCCCCTTTAATGGGGGTCAAAACATACTGATGAAAAGATTTCCAAAGTTTATAATGAAAAAATAATAATACATTATATATATATATATATATATATATATATATATATATATATATATATATATATATATATATATATACACACACACACACACACACACACACACACACACTTATAATTTAATATACATAACCAACAAAATAAACATGTTCACAATTTTCATGTTATAAATTTAAAGCAAAGGAGGACACAAGGCACAGGTCCACTTAAACGGAACCTGTCACTCGGATTTTGTGTATAGAGCTGAGGACATGGGTTGCTAGATGGCCGGTAGCACATCCGCAATATCCAGTCCCCATAGCTCTGTGTGCTTTTATTGTGTAAAAAAAAAAAAAACGATTTGATACATATGGAAATTAGCCTGAGATGAGTCCTGTGTGAAGGAGCCCAGCAGTGTACGGCATCCTCAGAATCTCCTCCTTGCTCCTCGCCGTCAGAAAGCCAGAGCTCCATAATCTCGTGATGCGTGAGCTAGCGCATGTGCAGTTCCTTCCCTGAGGCTAATGACAGCACAGGGAAGGAACACTGACGACACTGCGCATGTGCTAGCTCACGCATTGCGAGATTACGGCTCTAGCTTTCTGACGTCGGGGAGCAAGGAGGAGATTCTGAGGATGCGGGGCGGTGCTGGGCTCCTTCACACAGGACTCATCTCAGGGACAGGACTCCTCATCTCAGGGACAGGACTCCTCATCTCAGGGACAGGACTCCTCATCTCAGGTTAATTTGCATATGTATCAAATCATTTTTTTTTACACAATAAAAGCACACAGAGCTATGGGGACTGGGTATTGCGGATGTGCTAGCGGCCATCTAGCAACCCATGTCCTCAGCTCTATACCCAAAATCCCGGTGACAGGTTCCCTTTAACTGACCCACCGAATCTCCTGAACAGATCTGTAGTACACACATATACTCCCGTCCACTCCCATTACCACCCGTAGATCAGTAGGTTACTCAGCAGTGATGTCCATCTCTATCCACATCTTTTCAAATTTGATTGGAGTAAGTTTTGAACTAATTCAGATTTTACATTTGCACCATGGGAGTAATGACACTGGTAGCAGGTGTAACAGCTGCTCTAAGGCACCACAGCTAAAGGGGTCCTCCGTCCACCTCCACTCAGTCCGGAGGACCACTGCAGATAATGGAGTGTGTGCAGGACGAGGGGAGAGGCAGAGGACAGCGTGAGGAAGAGACCAGAATAATTTCAGATCTAGAACTCGGTTGCTTCAGTTGGAGGTCAGGGCATCTTGGTTCTATGTTTTGCTATTGAGACCCCATGGCCCCTGGGAATTGGTCTCATGCACATGACAGCTCTTTTGGTCCCCGTCCGATCCGCATTTTTGGCCGATCACACACGGACCCTTTCGTTTATACGGGTCCGCAAAACATATCATGTCATGTGTGCTGCCCACTTCCGGGCGGTAGTTCCTCAAATTATAGAACATGTCCTATTTTTGTCCATTTCGTGGACAAGAATAGGCATTTCTATTACAGGGACCGAGGAAACTGCGGGATGCACACTGCGGTATCCATTTTCAGATCTGCAGTTTTCGGACCACAAAATTCATACAGTTGTGTGCATAAGGCCTTAACGCTTTTGACAACATCTGCCTCACATTTACTGTATCTGCTGTACTTTAAAGATGGCGCCTGCATCGGAGCAGAACGAGCACCAAAGCTGCCAGGTGCCTGCTGTTTCACGCAGGAATCACTCAGGGCTAATGTCTGTGATTGGCGATAACGCTGATCGCAAACATTTAACTCCTCAGGTACTGTAATCAAATGTGACCACAGCATATAAGAACAGGGAAGGCATTCCTTAGGGATAATAGGCCTGAGCCCGTAAAAGGCTGCCAGGTCCATTAGAGACATATTCCAATGTAGGCCTGCAGATGGCAGCACTGCATTGGAATATACTCAACTTTCCACACACTGTATAAAATGACATTACAGTGGAAAAGGCTATCTGACTATTTCAGGTTCATGTCCCCTGGGGAGTCTAAAAGGGTGTTAAAGAAAGGAAAACAAAACATCGAAGGCATCACCGCGTCCCAAAAAGCCTGTACTATTAAAATATAACAATATTTATGCCACACAGCAAACTGTGAAAAAGAAAGGGGAAAAAAAAAAAAAAATCTAAATGCCCGATTTTTGGCACCACCTCCCCCAAAAATTTTATTAGGCCCCCTGCACACGAACGTGTGTGACCCGTGCCCGTGCTGTGGGCCGCAATGCACGATCGCCGGCCGTAGGTCAGACGCATCGGATCGCGGACCCATTCACTTGAATGGGTCCGCGATCTGCCCGTTCCGCAAAAAGATAGAACATGTCCTATCTTTTTGCGGAACGGAAGTACGGTACGCAACCCCACGGAGGGGTCCTGTTCCGTGCGGCCATTCCTCAATTCCGGATTTGCGGACCCATTGAAGTGAATGTGTTCAGGGGACCAAAAAGTCATACACACCCCGAAATAGTATCAATGAAAAGTACAGGTCGCCCCACAAAAAAAGGGGGCCCTCACACAGCTCTGTAGACAAATATGAAACATGTGGGTCAAAATATGCTGATGAAAAGATTTCCAAAGTTTAAAAAAATAAAATAAAATTCAGCATTAAAACACAAGGAAAACTATATAAATGTGGTATCGCTGTAATCGTAATGACCCAGAGAACGATGAGCACAGGTCGGTTTTACCGCATAGGGAACGTCATAGGAATCGCCGTTTTTTTTCCCCCAATTCCACCCCATTTTCTCACAACATTGTAGACAGCAGTAGATGGTGCCATTAGAAAGCACAAAACACAAGCCCTCGTAGGGATATGTGAATAAGCATTATGGCTCCGAGCAGGTTCGGACTGGCCCACAGGGGTACAGGGGAATTCCCCGGAGGGCCCCTAGTCTCCCACCCCCTGTACACACATTAGATTTAGTACACTACAGACATATATTCAACGTACAGCACCTCAACCAGCCTATGTTCATATAAAAAACTTGTTAGATTATTTAATATATTTGAATGTATCAGTACAGTGGGCCCCCAAAATGAATTTCACTGGGGGTCCCTAGGTACCCCAGTCCGACACTGGCTCCGAGAAGGCAGAGAGTGAAAAACGGAAAACGCAAAAACAGAAAATGGTTATTATTATCTCTGGTCACCATCAAAGCAACTTCTACCATAGGACTGCTGCCACTGGCCTCGGCATTGCCCAGCACATCTGGACATATGGCATGTGACTGGCACTGTTATACCAGCTGGCTGCAGGTGACTGACCAAGGCAAGTTAGCAGACTGCTGCAGAAGTTTGCACCCCCTCCCTGCAGGCGGCACGGCCGGTACCTGAATATCTTGACGATGAGGCAGGCGATGAGGAAGGTGCTGAAGCCGCACACGAAGATGAAGACGCTCTTGATGGTGGGCATGTACTGCCCTATGTTGT
Organism: Bufo gargarizans; assembly: GCF_014858855.1. NCBI lineage: Eukaryota > Metazoa > Chordata > Amphibia > Anura > Bufonidae > Bufo > Bufo gargarizans. The sequence continues at coordinate 121,968,342 of NC_058081.1, read as the reverse complement.
TGAAGCGGGTCACCCTGGCAGTGTCGTTGCCCTGTGTGTCCGGAGTGTGCACGGTGCCATTCCCGGAGGCTGGGGGTTCCTCCTGCTCCCGCCGGTACACTGCGCTGCCCAGGGCGGCACACAGCAGCAGCAGGCTCACACAGCAGCTCGGCAGCAAGCCTCTCATCTTCTGCGCCCCCTGAGACGTGCCCGCACTGCCCGGGCTCCCGGCTGACGATCCTGCGCTCCGCACACTGCAGGAAATAGGAGCTGCAAACCGGAAGGGTTTTTACACCACGTTGCAGTGAATCATTTGATGAGGGGCACAGGGGAGGGCTGAGGAGAAGAGGGCACTGCCAGGGTTCCCCCAGGAAAGGCAGCAGCGCCACCAGGATCACTACTACCACCAGCAGAATCACTACTACTACCAGCAGAATCACTATCACCACCAGAATCACTACTACCACCAGCAGAATCACTACCCCACATCAAAATTACTACTACCACCACAAGAATCACTATTACCACTACCAGCACAATCACTACTACCACCACCAGGATCACTACTACTACCAGCAGAATCACTACTACCACCAGCAGAATCACTACTACCACACCAGAATTACTACTATCACCACCAGAATCACTATTACCACTACCAGCACAATCACTACTACCACCACCAGGATCAGTAGTACCACCAGCACAATCACTAGACCAACCAGCACAATCACTACTACCACCACTAGACTGCACAGTACTGATATTATTGCAGCCACTGATTATAAATCTACTTCCTGCTAATATTCTTTATTCAGGTGGGGGGGGGGTCATTTATCAAAATGGGATTTTGTCTTTTTCTTTTGAGTGTCTGCTTTGTTTGATTGGTTGAAACAAATTTACAATTAGTCGCACGCCATTTTTAAAAATTTGTTGGATTTTAAAAAGTTCTAGATTTGTCAGGGTCCTCTTTCACACTTGCGTTGTCCGGATCCGGCGTGTACTCCACTTGCCGGAATTACACGCCGGATCCGGAAAAACGCAAGTGTACTGAAAGCATTTGAAGACGGATCCGTCTTCAAAATGCTTTCAGTGTTACTATGGCACCCAGGATGCTATTAAAGTCCTGGTTGCCATAGTAGGAGCGGGGAGCGGCATACTTACCATCCGTGCGGCTCCCGTGGCGCTCCAGAATGACGTCAGAGCGCCCCATGCGCATGGATCATGTGATCCATGCGATCACGTCATCCATGCGCTTGGGGCGCCCTGACGTCACTCTGGAGCGCCCCGGGAGACGCACAGATGGTAAGTATGCTGCTCCCCCGCTCCCCACTACACTTTACCATGGCTGCCAGGACTTTAGCGTCCCGGCAGCCATGATAACCATTGAGAAAAAGCTAAACGTCGCATCCGGCAATGCGCCGAAACGACGTTTAGCTTAAGGCCGGATCCGGATCAATGCCTTTCAATGGGCATTAATTCCGGATCCGGGCTTGCGGCAAGTGTTCCGGATTTTTGGCCGGAGCAAAAAGCGCAGCATGCTGCGCTATTTGCTGCGGCCAAAAAACGTTCCGTTCCGGAACGGAAGACATCCTGATGCAGCCTGAAGGACGGACTGTCCATTCAGAATGCATTAGGATAATCCTGATCAGTATTCTTCCGGCATAGAGCCCCGACGACGGAACTCTATGCCGGAAGAAAAGAACGCAGGTGTGAAAGAGCCCTAAAGTCAAGTCATATTTGTTACAATGGCTTCGTCAGTTTCTACGCCATCAGGAGACTGACACTTTTTGTGACTTGATAAATTTGGCTTAAAAAGGTAGCTCCGCCCACAAAACATAGATACCCCTTAGCAGACGCACACTTAGGCCTCCTGCACACGAACGTATTTGTTCTGTTCCATGCAATTTGCGGTCCCTAATGCACAAGCAAACCTCCGTGCGGCCACCGGGACGGATCCAGACCCATTCCGCAAAAAGATAGAGCAAGACGGAAGTACGGAACGGAACCCCACAGAAGCACTCCGTAGTGCTTCTGTAGTGTTCCATTCCTTGCTACCATTCCGCATCTCCGGATTTGCGGACCCATTCAAGTCAATGGGTCCACATCTGTGATACGGAATGCACACGGAACGGTGCCTGTGTATTGCGTTTCCGTATATGCGATCCACAATATGGCAACGGGACACCTACGTTTATGTGCAGGAGGCCTTTTGGGGAATGATGCAGACCACCCTAAAAATGACGCTAAATAAGTCATAAGGCCTCACGCACATTACTGTATATTCGGTCCACATCCGATCAGCATTTTTTGTGGATCACACGCGGACCCATTCATTTCTACAGGTTCACAAAAATTGTTAACAGCACACAGATGTCATCCATGTGCTGTTCTTATCCGTGCGGCCATTCTGCAAACTATAGAACATGTCCTATTGTCCGTTTTGCAGATAAGAATAGGCATTGGGCCTGCAGAAAGATAATGGGGGCATATCCTAGCGATATGCCCCCATTGTCTATGATGAGACCACCGCTTTAAAGGGATGTCTCACTTCAGCAAATAGCATTTATTATGTGGAGGAAGTTAATACCAGGCACTTACTAATGTATTGTGATTATCCATGTTGTCTCCTTTGCTGGCTGGAGTAATTTTTCCATCACATTATACACTGCTCGTTTCCATGGTTACAACCACCTGTAATCCAGCAGAGGTGGCTGTGCTTGCACACTATAGGAAAAAGCACTGGCCTACGCCTACTCCCACCGACCCGACCGCCAGAGAGGCCAGCGCTTTTTCCTATAATGTGCAAGCATGACCATGACTGATGGATTTCAGGGTGGTTGTAACCATGGAAACGAGCAGTGTATAATGTGATGGAAAAAATGGGTCCAGCCAGCAAAGGCAGCAATATGGACAATCACAATATATTAGTAAGTGCCTTATATTAACTTCCGGTACATAATAAATGCTATTTGCTGAAGTAAGACACCCCTTTAAGGCCTCTTTCACACGAGCGAGTTTTCTATCCTGTTGTGTGTAGTGAACCCGGACTAAATCCTGACCCATTCATTTCAATGGATACATGCACATCAGCTGCTTTTTTTCATCATCTTTGTGTTAAGGAAAAATCGTGCTTGTACACTATAGAGAAAAAGCGCTGGCCTCTCTGGTGGCTGGGACCATAGGAGCGCACATAGACCGGTACTTTTTCCTATAGTGTTGAAGCACAGCCATTAATGCTGGACTGCAAGGTGGTCGTAACCATGAAAACGAGAAGTGTATAATGTGATGGAAAAAATGGATCCAGCCAGCAAAGGCAGCAATATGGACAATCACAATATATTAGTAAGTGCCTTATATTAACGTTCTCTACATGATAAACGGCATTTGCTGAAGTGAGACACCCCTTTAAAGGGTTTCTATCACCTCGTTTTGACATAATTAGCTATCAGACACTAGCGATCCGCTATTGTCTGCTCTACCAAACAATGCTATTATAATACCTTTGTGTGCAGCCATTTGCCTAAAAAACAAACTTTTATCAATATGCTAATGAGCCTCTAGGGGCAGTTTAATATGACAAAAAGAACCATAATGCTTATATGCAGGGTCAGACTAGGGCTCCTTGGGGCCCAGCCTCCATCACTATAAGGGTCCATTCACACACCCGTGTGTGTTTCGCGGATCCGCAAAACACGGACAGCGGCAATGTGCGTTCCGCATTTTGCGGACCGCACATTGTTCTATTTTTTTTCAGGATCGGAATTGTGGACCCGGAAGTGCGGGTCCACAATTCCGGATCGGGGCCGCACGTCGCGGATGTGTGAATAGATCGGCAGAGGTCTGACTCCCAGCACAGTGCCGAACATTTGATGGAGGCTGTGCTTGGTCTAGGTCTAGGAAGAAGACTAAGCGCACTTGGAACGCAGCAGCCTCTTCGTACAGCTGATCAGCCGGGGGTCCGGGGAATCAGATATTAATGACCTTTCCTGAGGCCAGGCCGTCATTATGTAAATCCTAGAAGACCTCTTTAAGCAGTCTAGCAGGGGGAGCGCTCAGTAAATAGACATGTCTTACTAATTTACACATAATATCACAACAATGAAAACTATTGTACCAGGACAAATGAGGGAACGCTCCGGAGACAGACATCTTCACACTGCTCTTAGTTAACTGTGGTTTTTGACATATTTTAGTGACATAAAATTTGAAGCAATCAGCTACACAGCTCATAAATCAAGTTTTAAAATAGCACGCTTGTTCTTTCATGTCGCCATATTTTCCAGTTGGTATAATTACTGTTATTTTTAACACACTTGGATCACGCATAATTTTCTTGACTGGGAATCAGGAGTTTTTCTTAAAAACTAAACAGAAAAATGATATGTGTATTTAAAAAATATATTCTATAACTTAAAGGGGATCCATCAGGGGTGGATTCGCCATAGACCTTACAGGGAAACTTGCCGGTGTGCCGATTCCCAGGGGGCCGCCTGATCTCTCCAGTGCAATTTTTGTGCAGTATTTTGTGATGGACTGTGGTATTTAGCTCTGTTGGGGTGGTATAATGAAAGGGGCTGTGCCAGTAATTGGCGTTTGCCCATCATGGTGTCATTGAGACATATAATATGTCTTGTTGGTGGCCATGTCTCTCTACCCCCTCTGCCCCCCTTTTTTCTCTCCTTTTCCCGCCATTTATTTCTCCTCAGGTAAAAACTGTGGTAAGCCGGCAGCTGAAGTAAAGGTGATTGGCAGAAAAGGGTTGCTGACCAGTTGCTGGGCAAAGGGCTATTTTTAACTGGACAATGGATTGGTCAAGGGCAAGTTTCGGCAGGAACGAAGGAGTATTTATAGAAGACTCTCACCATTGGAAGCTCTGTCAGCGGCTGAAGAGTGAAGAAAGAAGATCGTGTGACACTCTGCGGGTCAAGCGGCAGTGACGGCGGCAGCTTCAGCGGCGGACAAAGTGGCGGCGTAGAAGCGGTGGTTCAAAGGAATATCGGAGGAAGAATCCTGGAAGAAGAAAGTATCGCCGGCGGTCAGAAGAAGCGGAGCCTCACCCGAGTGAAGAATTGATCCCGGCGACCGGAAGATCCGGGGAGTCATGGAAGCTCTGCTCAGCCAGCTCCTTGAAAGAGCTAAAACCTGTGGTGGCGAGGAGTGGCTTCAGAGATGTCTAGCTGATGCAGTTCCTGTGCTTCCTGACCTGGGTCCTTCGGAAGTGGCAGCCGCGGACGCAGGCGGCGAGAGTCAAGCAGAAGAGCGGCAGTTAGCGGAGGTCAGAGAGGAACAGCGCATGCGTGGCCGGCGTAATCCAGGAAGCAGTGCGGCTGCCAGAAATACGTCATCAGGAGGCGACGACCCGTTCAGCAAAAAGGCAGAAGAGGCCCAGGATCCGATATTCGCCATCAAGGGAGCAAAGTAGAGGCGGGTGCCAGCGTCCCCCCGTCCCCCCCCCAGGCAGGCGAGTTCGCAGCCTGAGGTTGTGGAGATAGCTAGGCTGCTAGCTGAAGATTCGTCAGGAGGACAAGAAATGGGTGAGAGCTCTGGTGGGCAGGCATTGCTGCCTACTAAAAATTTGTTTAATTTTAATGATGGTGTTTCATTTTCACAGGGATTAGCCAAGGTTTTTTCTGACTTGGCTAGTGGAGCAGCAGATGGTATTGTTTCGGCTTCACCCTCGCCGGCAGTGGTGTGGACTGACCGGCCCTCAGCTGCGACAATTGTTGCACCTGCTGGGGGCAGGCCGGTTTTGGCCAGTGCGGCAGGGGTGGCTGAAACTTGTTTTAAAGAGGTTTTAGCGTGTGAGATGTCACCGTTAGGGTTTCATCTGTCTAATTCAGTTAGGGAAAAAATTTGGCGTATGGAGTATATTGACATTTTGTCATTGCTCCCGTCGTCAAAAGAAGTTTTTAAATCAGATAAGAAAATTCAGGATAAGACAAAGGAAGATAGAAGGAGAAGTGCCCCCTAGATCCTTCAACAATTGGCTTCAAGCCTTTTGCATTTATGCATCAATATTGGGAGTTAAGCATCCGCAATATTGTTCAGGTTTGTTTCAGCATATTGGAAGCATACCGCAATTTCGGCGGTATGTCATGGTTTCAGTATGATGAGACATTTAGGCAGAAGTTAGCAGTCCATCCATCTTTGAAATGGGGTGTTAAAGACGTGGGTCTGTGGTTAAGTCTAATGCTTCCGCAGAAACCGAGTGGAGGGTTTAGGCAGTATGTGAATCCGTCTCAGAATGTGATAAAGAAAAGACTATGTTTTGCATTCAATGAGTCGGCATGCAAGTGGTTAAATTCATGTAAATATAAGCACGAGTGTTCGGTCTGTTTGGGTCCTCATCCCATGTTTCGTTGTTTCAGGGCCCCAGCAGGCTGTTAGCACGCGTGAATTTAAAAAAAGCAGTGACACCAGTGAATTTGGAAAACATGTTCCCATGGCTCGACATCTACCCAAATCAGGAGAAGGCGGAGTTAATTCGTAAGGGTTTTGAGAATGGTTTCTTAGTTCCTAAGTTTAAAGGTACAGGGTGTAGGTGGATAGAGAATCTAAGCTCAGTTAATGTGAATATGGAGATAGTTCGGTCAAAGATACAGAAAGAAGTGGTGGCTGGTAGAGTTGCTGGACCATTTGTTCAGCCGCCATTTAAAGATTTTCGGATATCTCCGTTGGGTTTGATTCCTAAAAAAAACAACTAATGAATTCCGTTTAATTCATCATTTGTCATTTCCAGAGAAACATTCCTTGAATGATAAGTTAAATAGGGAATTATGTTCAGTTTCTTATAGTTCATTTGATGAAGCTGTATGTTTGTTAAACAAATTTGGAAAAAATTGTTTAGTGGCAAAAGCTGATATTAAGGCTACTTTCACACTAGCGTTCGATCGGATCCGTTCTGAACGGATCCGATCATATTAATGCAGACGAAGGCTCCGTTCAGAACGGATCCGTCTGCATTAAAATGGCAAAAAAAAGCTAAGTGTGAAAATAGCCTCGGACGGATCCGTCCAGACTTTCAATGTAAAGTCAATGGGGGACGGATCCGCTTGAAGATTGAGCCATATTGTGGCATCTTCAAACGGATCCGTCCCCATTGACTTACATTGTAAGTCTGGACGGATCCGCACGCCTCCGCACGGCCAGGCGGACACCCGAACGCTGCAAGCAGCGTTCAGCTGTCCGCCTGTCCGTGCGGAGGCGAGCGGAGCGGAGGCTGAACGCCGCCAGACTGATGCAGTCTGAGCGGATCCGCTCCATTCAGACTGCATCAGGGCTGGACGGCTGCGTTCGGGTCCGCTCGTGAGCCCCTTCAAACGGAGCTCACGAGCGGACACCCGAACGCTAGTGTGAAAGCAGCCTAAGTCGGCGTTTAGATTGTGACCGGTCTGTCCAGAAGGTTTCAATTCCTTGGGTTTTTAGTTTGAAGGGTTTTATTATTTTGATAAATGTTTACCGATAGGCTTTTCGTTATCTTGTTCGTATTTTGAGTAATTTTCGTCATTTGTTCATTGGGTTACTATGTTTTCAGTTAATAGTGGTGGTTTGCTACATTATTTAGACGATTTTTTGTTTATAGGTGCTGCTGAGTCGGATAGTTCTGAATCGTTTTATGGAAGTTTGTGGGTGTTTTGGCATTCCCTTAGCTGAAGAGAAAACGGTGTTACCATGTAGGGTAATAGAATTTTTAGGAATAACTATCGATACGGTAGCAATGGAGTTCAGGTTTCCAGTAGAGAAAGTGCAAAAAATGTTAGAGCTTATCAAGCGTATGTCAACAGTTAAGAAAACTACTCTGCAGAGTTTATTAGGACTGTTTCTATTTGCTTCTAAAGTAATTCCTATTGGTATAGTATTTTCTAGAAGGCTATATATGGCAACTAGAGGTGTTATATCTCCGTTTGCGCATATCAGGTTGAATAAAGCTTTGAAGGATGATTTAAGTATCTGGGAGGAATTTTTGATTCATTTTAATGGGACTAGTATTTGGCAAAAAGATTTAATTGAAGCCGAGGCGTTGGTCCTTGTAACAGATGCGTCAGGTTCATGGGGATACGGAGCATTTTTTAGTGGACAGTGGTCTGCGGAACCATGGCATGAGTCTTGGAAGAGCAGGGAGGTTATAAAAAATTTGGTGTTGGAGTTATTTCCGTTAGTGGTGTCTTTGGTAATATGTGGTCAGGTGTTAGCAAATAGGAGAGTTTTAGTATATACAGATAATAGAGTATTATTTGCGGTTAATTGTCTGTCATCAAATAATAAGCAAGTAGTGAAGTTACTCCATTTTATAGTACAGTGCTGTTTGAATAAGAATATATGGTTGAAAGCTAAATATATTCCTGGTAAGACGAATGTAATAGAGGATGCCTCTTCTCGCGCACAGTGGGAGAAGTTTTACGCCTTGGTTCCGAATGCAGAGAAAGAAGGGATTCCGTGTCCGGTTTACCTGTGGAGTCTAATATGGCATTGATGTTTATGCAGATACGAAACTCGCTGGCGCCTAATACGTGGAGGGGGTATGAGCAGGCTTGGAAGAAATGGTTAGTATTTTGCAAAAATAATAATATAAATGTGTTTGAAGGTAACTGTCACGACTGTGACTGATCCAGACAGGTCTGGGAGGAGAAGGTCGCAGCGACTTGCTACTCGCGATAGCTTGTGAGTTTGCTCCGTGGTTCAGGGTATGTCATCCGGGTTTTGCCTTGTGAACCTTTTTGTCCTGACTGGGAGTTTGTAGGCATCCTTCTCAGGTGAGTCCTGTCTGCCACTCCCAGCTACTATATTAGTTTCAGTTTCACTTGCAGTCATTGCCAGATATAGTCCTTACTTCCAGTGCTATTCTGACCTTTGAAGGAGATCGTTTGACCGTATTGCTGTGGTGCTCTGGTCTGGCGTGGACTGTCGTTATTGGGATCACCTTCTCTGCTCGTGACTGGATAAGTCTATCTCTGCTGGAGATTGTTTGTTGCTGTCTTCCCCTGTTGTTCTCCTAGACATGAGTGATGGTGACTAGTGCTCCCATCTGCCTTTCCCCAGTCTAGTCTTGCTAGGGTGACTGAGGGTTTAGGCATCCTGCTCGCCGCACGCGTTCACACCCCGTCTAGGGTATCAGGGCAGACAGGTGCCAGCTTAGGGTTAGTCAGGGGTGGCCATTCTATTTCCCATCTGTAGATAAGGGTCCCCCTTCCCCTCCGTCTGGTACGACACGACTGCTGCTGGGATAGCGGTAGTGACACTAACGTAGGCTTATTTTTAGAGTTCATTGGAAGCTTAGTTCGTTTAGGTCTAGGATGTTCAGCGGTAAAGAAAACTGTCGCGGGAGTGTCTTTCTTTTTTAAATTAGCAGGTTTGGAGCCTATGAACAGCTCGTTTGCGAGTAAGCAAGGTCTGAAAGGTTTAGCAAGACATAGTATTATTTCGGATTCTCGTAGACCTGTCACAGTGGAGTTATTAGTAAAGTTGGTATCAGTGTTGTTTTTCTTTGTATGAGTTTAAATTGTTTAGAGCTGCGTTTGTTATAGCGTTTTTTGGTGCTCTGAGAATCAGTGAGTTGGTTGCTAAAAATGTTTGCTCCTTTTCTACATTGTTATGTTCTGATGTTCAGTTATTGTCAGACTGTGTATTGGTTTCTATAAGAAAGTCAAAAACTGATCAGTTAGGGAAAGGGACGGTGGTGTATTTGAATCAGTTTGTTGACTCCCCGATTTGTCCGGTGTTAGCAGTTAGAGAATTTTGGGAGATGAGGCCTGGTGTACCTGATTCCTTTTTAATACACTGTAATGGTGTGGCGCTTTCTAAGTTTCAATTTAATGCAGTTTTTAGAAAATGTTTATCATTATTAGGACTAGAATTATTCATCTCATTCCTTTCGGATTGGCGCGGCAACCGAAGCGTCTAGGATGGTTTGGATAATGCTGTAATTAAAAGAATCGCAAGATGGGATTCTGACCTATATAAGTCATATCAGGCCTAATTTAGTTTTACTGTAATTCAATTTTCTTTCAGGTTCCGAACAGATTAATGTTTGGATTTGCGGGCATTCCTTTGTTTTTTGGGCAGAGAAGAGGGCTTCAAATCGTAACTATAGTCAGCAATTGTTTTTTTATATCAGTTTATATTTATTGATGTCAGTTTATATTTATTGGTTAGGATTTAGAGGGTTGAAGTCGAACCAGGTAATTCCGATTATTAAAGGCGAGTTGCAGGCTCGGCCTCCTCCTCAGGTTATTATTTTCCACGCAGGAGGTAATGATTTAGGTAAGAAGAAGACATTAGAGTTATTAGCAGATATGAAGAGGGTTTTTTCGGAAATTATTCTGCATTTTATGTGGAACAATCTTCAGCTGCGTTTTTTAGAGAAAATTCGGAAAAGAATAAACAGGGGCTTGGAATTTTTTTTACCGTTATTAAAAGGTTGGTCATTTAGGCATTTTGAATTAGATGGGTCTATAATGGGGCTTTATCGTGAGGATTTGGTCCATTTATCAGACATTGGTCTAGATATTTTCAATGTGGGATTGCATTTAATTATTGAGAAAGCCGTGGATTTGTTGGGGGGTCCAAGAATGGCTAATGCCGTGCTTGGCGGGTGGGGGGTTAGTCGCTCAGCCTTACTGGGTGGACTCTTGATGAGTAGTGCACTAATGGACTTGAGGTAATATTGGTGGGAATTTGAATGGTTTAATAATTTATGGAATTTTATTATTTATGGTTACCCCCCCCAGTTTAATAAAGACCACGGCCAATTTTATCCACAATGGTAGTCTTGTGTATTTATTATAATGGTAAGGTTAATTTGTCGAGTATGGCACCATGAAAGGGGCTGTGCCAGTAATTGGCATTTGCCCCTCATGGTGTCATTGAGACATATATGTCTTGTTGGTGGCCATGTCTCTCTGCCCCCTTATTTTCTCTCCTTTTCCCGCCATTTATTTCTCCACAGGTAAAAACTGTGGTAAGCCAGCAGCTGAAGTAAAGGTGATTGGCAGAAAAGGGTTGCTGACCAGTTGCTGGGCAAAGGGCTATTTTTAACTGGACAATGGATTGGTCAAGGGCAAGTAGTATTTATAGAAGACACTCACCATTGGAAGCTCTGTCAGCGGCTGAAGAGTGAAGAAAGAAGATCGTGTCCCGCCCTCCCAAGGGTTTAGTTGCGGGCAGTGCAGTAATTACAGTAAAAAATGTACTTTTATTATATGTAAATTTCTTCACTACCAGCAAGTTGGGCGGACTTGTTGGTAGCCGCCGCATCCTCTGTTTGAAAAAATGCCCCCTCCTCCACTTGATTGACAGGGCCAGCGAGAGCTGTCCTCTTCTCGCTGGCCCTGCCTGCAGCCTCAGATCCCGCGCCTGCGCCGTACCGGTCGTCATTCGGCGCAGGCGCTCTGAGAGAAGGACGGCCGCTCCTTCCTCAGTGCGCCTGCACCGATTACATCAGCCCTACACCCGGAAGAGAGGTCTTCTCTTCCGGGTGTAGGGCTGACGTCATCGGCGCAGGCGCACTGAGGAAGGAGTGGCCGTCCTTCTCTCAGAGCGCCTGCGCCGAATGACGACCAGTACGGCGCAGGCGCGGGATCTGAGGCTGCAGGCAGGGCCAGCGAGAAGAGGACAGCTCTCGCTGGCCCTGTCAATCAAGTGGAGGAGGGGGCATTTTTTCAAACAGAGGATGCGGCGGCTACCAACAAGTCCGCCCAACTTGCTGGTAGTGAAGAAATTTACATATAATAAAAGTAAATTTTTTACTGTAATTACTGCACTGCCCGAGGTAAGAGGGGCATATATGGAATCTGCTTACATTAACAAATATAATAAGTCAAAAACTGAAAATTGGGGGTTGGGGGTGGCAGAAGCCCTTTAAACCCCCCCCCCCCCCCCCCCAGTTTAATAAAGACCGCGGCCAATTTTATCCACAATGGTAGTCTTGTGTATTTATTATAATGGTAAGGTTAAATTGTCGAGTATGGCACCATGTGCCACAATATGGTATTGCTGGCCCTGACTTCCATCATTTTGGACCCGACTAGTATTGGACCCGACTTAGTATTTTAGTATTCCATTTTTTCAGTTCCCAGTTCGCCCCTGGGATCCAGCATGGTCGGACATTACTAGAATGCCTGTTGGCCCCGTTGACCATAATGGTAACCGACGGGGATATGCCGGGATTCATGTGAAAAAGAAACAGGTTGCGTGCAGCTTTATTTGTCCGGCCAAATCCTGGCATATTTGCTGGCTAGCAGTAAGATCTTATTATAGTCAATGTGTCCAGGGGACAATGCGGTAGTATCCGCCTATGCCAGATCCAGAGGGCTCCGGCAGGCTGATCTCTGCCAGAAAAGCCTACCGGAGATCTTAAAGGGAACCTGTCATGTTAAACATGGTGCCTGAGCTAAATGCAGAATAGTACAGAGCAGGAGGAGCTTAGCAGATTTATGTATAGTTTTATGGGAAAAGGTTCAGTAATTTATTGATTTATATTCATACTCATTCTGGCCTTTGAAGTCCAGGAGGCGGTCCTATCAGTGATTGACACCCTTCCCTCTATGGCTGAGTAAACAGAGATAGCTGTCAATCACTGATAGGACCATCTCCTGGACTTCAAAGCCCAGAATGAAGAGAAATTTAAATAAGGAAAATAAAAGTTAGGGTACATTCACACGACCGTAGGGCGTCCGTGCCAATATTGTGTACCACATATGGCAGTTCCACAACATACGGGCACTAGCAATGTGAATCCTGTATCACGGATGCAGAACCATTGACTTGAATGAGTCCGCAATCCTCAAGATATGGCGCAGTGTGGAGCGGAGACACGGACAGCTTATGTTCCTGTGAATGTTCCCTTACATTAAATCTTTTCCCATAAACTGTATATTAATCTGCTCAGCCTCTAAACATGGTGTCGGCAGATTCATTCGCATTCTCATGGTGACAGTTTCCCTTTAACGCAGATGTTAGACTAGCCTAACTTTTTTCTGCATAGTACTTCACAATCCATTACTAGAGATCTTTATAATGTACTCCAGTAGATCAGGAGCTTTGTATCCTGGTCACATGACCCCATTGGTTAGCTTTCTCTTGTACCTCAGATCACATGCGGTACATGTGATATGTGATTACTCCTTACTTCCCCCAAAGTATGTATCATCAGTAATGATGTCACGTATATATGCAGAGTCTATGCGTTGTATTTATAACATGCAGATCCCACAAAGCCACCTCAGTACACAGACCACTCGTTTAGGAGAAAGTTACCATTCTGAGGATCAGCCTCCTGGAGTCAGGTGGAGCTCCTCTTCTGAAAATCCAGCTTCTGCTGAATTTGTGTCCTTTACCAGGTTTCCAGTCTGTGCTATGGACAGAACTCCATATCTGTGGATAGGACCAGAACCATTCCTCTCCCTGGTGCACGCGAAGCTCATGTGCCAGGGAGGGGAATACTTCTGGCTCCATCCACATCAGAAGTGATGTCTTTTCCATAGGTCAGAAACCTGGTAAAGGACAAGACATCAGCAGAATCTGGATTTTCAGAGAGTGTCCTATGACTGGGTTGCCAAGCAGCCGAGCGTCACAACTTCGGGTCAGTAAGAATATTACAGTTTTTTTTCTTATGGGTGTGTTCTGTGTAATCAAGGTGCAACCCACTGGGTCCCAGAAAACCCCTTTGAATAGGACCGTCAGCTCTCCTGACATATCTATTATGATATGTACTCTGCATAAAACATTCTGAAGAACTCTTAGGCCCCTTTTACACGGGCGAGTTTTCAGCGCGGATGCAATGTGTGAGGTGAACGCATTGCACCCGCACTGAATCCGGACCCATTCATTTCTATGGGGCTGTGTACATGAGCGGTGATTTTCAAGCATCACTTGTGCGTTGCGTGAAAATTCCAGCATGCGCTATATTGTGCGTTTTTCAAGCAACGCAGGCCCCATAGAAGTGAATGGGAGCTGCGTGAAAATCGCAAGCATCCGCAAGCAAGTGCAGATGCGGTGCGATTTTCACGCATGGTTGCTAGGAGATGATCGGGATGGGGACCCGCTCATTATTATTTTCCCTTAGAGCATGGTTAAAAAAGGGGTTAAAAATGTTTTTTAAACTCACCTCATCCACTTGTTTGCTCAGCCCGGCTTCTCTTCTTTCTTCTTCTTTGATGACTTGGGAGGAAAAGGCTTTGGTGACGTCACTGCGCTAATCACATGGTCCATCACCATGGTGATGGACCATATGACGGACCATGTGATGAGAGCAGTGACGTCACCAAAGGTCCTTTTCCTCCCAGGTCATCAAAGAAGAAGACAAGCCGGGCTGCACGAACAAGTGGATGAGGTGAGTTTAATTTTTTTAACCCCTCCATCCCTAATTTACTAAGCATTCTGTATTAAGAATGATATTATTTTCCCTTATTACCATGTTATAAGGGAAAATAATAAAATCTACACAACACCTAACCCAAACCCGAATTTCTGTGAAGAGGTTCGGGTCTGGGTACCAAACATGCTGATTTTATTCACGCGCATGCAAAACACATTAAAAAACGCTTTGCACTCACGCGGAAATATTGCGCTTTTTCCCGCGATGCACCCGCATCCTATCCGGCCCTCACATGCGACGCCCTTGTGAAAGAGGCCTTAGAATTCTACATTGTGCTGTTACTCTGTTATTCCTCCTGCACATGTCCAGATAAATGACTATTACTATTCTCTATGGGGCATGTACTTATACACTGCTGAGAGTTCACACCACACATGCCTAGCAGTGTTCCTGGTGACATCACCGGCACTAAGGGACAGGCTTTAACGCTGCCCTAGCCTGTAAAACAAAAAAGCCCTTGCCCTGCGCAATACAGCACAGGGAAAGGGAAAGCATCTGAGCATGAAATGCTCCGATGCTCATCGCAGAGGGGCCGCCTGAGTGAAAAAGAGGATATGTCCAGGTTCAGCTCTAAACCCGGACAACCCCTTTAACTGTGTGGGAAATACCTCCTGCCATACATGTATGTTTGAAGGTGTCAGGCTGGGTTCACACCTGAGCGTTTTACAGCGCGTTCCTACGCGCTGTAAAACGCTCAACAAGGAGAAACCAATGCTTCCCTATGGGAATGGTTCTCACCTGGACGTTTTACAGCGCGTACGATCATGCTGTAAAACGAGTGGACGTCTGTATCATGTGTGCCGATTAGATTTCTGGTTTCCTGCAGCCAGCAGCGGAGGAAGCTTACAGTCTTACTGCATGTAGGTTATATATTTCCCTCAATAATAAAACAGTATACAATAAGTGTCTATGCTCAGACATTGCACCTTGAAAAAGCATAGATTTAAAAGGAGCCTGGCAGCAGATTTGACCGCTATAACCCTTTAATGACGCTAAGGCCGGACGTTCTGTCATCTCTAAAGTGTCCTGTGTTATTGGTGGCAATCCCTACCCTGACTGACATCTGCTTCATCAGACATTCTTTGGCCTCATGCACACGACCGTTGTGTGTTTTGTGGTCCGCAAATTGCGGATCTGCAAAACACAGATGGCGTCGGTGCTCAAAAGGATTTATTGGTCACTGATGTGACGCGCGTTTCGACAACTTTCTGTTTGAAAAAGACACCAGTGAGTGTCGAAACTCACGTCACATCAGTGACCAATAAATCCTTTTGAGCAAAGAAAATTGGAGTGCCGGTTTTTCTTCGTTGTGCAGATTTCGGGATTATATCCGCCGACTAACGCGCAGTGCTGCCTGACCTTACCAAACAGCACACGGGGTGCTGTCCGCATCTTTTGCGGCCCCATTGAAGTGAATGGGTCTGCATCCAAGCCGTCTCGGATGCGGACCAAAACAACAGTCGTGTGCATGAGGCCTTTCTAGGAGAGCTGCTTTGGGTCATGATAACCAGCACTGGAGACTAAAGGGAAAAAAAACAAGCTGAACCTGTCTCTCAACATTCTGGTACCATTCTTGTTTAGTCAGTAAATATAGCAACACTTCAGCTGAACATTCTTGGTTTTTAAAGATATAAAATTTGTATTATTATAAGACGAACAAGGACTTTGTGCAGGCTAGGTATTAAATTAATTTTAGACTTCCTATGCTGTCCGCAGCGGTGATACGCCTTAGGGCTCGTTCACATGAACGTGTGATGCCTGTTGCCATATTGCGGACCGCATTTGCTGGGTAGTGGCCAGATCTCCGTCAGACCCTAATATAGTCAATGGGGCCAGCAAGCATTCCAATAATGTCTGGAAATGTTGGATCCAGAGAGCTCCGACAGGTTGTTCGCTGCCCAAATTCCTGCTGGTGAAGTGAGTATTGCTTCATTTATTGTTTTAACCCACCCACGCAGACTAACAGTGGACCCTTTATAGACACCGTCATTAATAAAACATTGACTGTCTCGTCAAGGACATCATCGTGGACATTGACATGTGAATAATTCCTTAAAAGGATTTTTTGGGAATAAAATGTTGATGACCTATCCTCAGGATAAGTTATCAATATCGGAATGGTGGCAGTTCTGACTCCCAGCAACCCCATCAGCTTTCTTTAGAAGCCATGTTACCCAGGTGAGAGCTGTGGCCTCTTCCTAGGCCAGTGAGTCATTCATCATTTGTGTGCAGGATAGTGCCATTCTAGTACATAGGCTTGGTCTCCAATACAAAGCACAGCCATTACACAATGTGCAGCGTTCCCAGGAGTAGTCGGAAAGGAGGCTGGGAGTGGTAGTGGTTTGGCTGTCACAGTCACTCACATTGGCTTTTTCACACCATTGTTCCATAGGCTGTGCAGTGAAAGGAGGGTGCACCATTTCTTTCCTCTGGGCACAGCCTCGTTTTAGGGCTCCTGCCTGATGGTAGACTTGATGTTAAGTGTTTGTTTGGGTGTAAGGCAGGTTAGGTAGAGTTCATTGGCCGACGTATGGCGTAGGAGTCAGTAACCAAGCCAAATTTAACATAATAAATGTCTCTCTTTGCTGTAGTGCAAAGTAGGAGTTGTAGTACATCCAACAAATAGCAAAACACAGTTCCAACTGTACACATTGCAATTCTTCCCAGATAACAAAGTATGTATTTAGGCAAGGATGGGAGTTATGGCCCTCTCTATCTGCCACAGGTATCTCCCAGTAGAATCTATGGTGGGCAGTAGCACTCTTTAGATGGTGGCTGTCATGTCCCCTGAGGGATACAGTGTTTTAGAGATATGTTAGGCCAGGCTGTGTTCAGGTATGAAGGGTGTTTAAACAGTGTCCTTCACTACAGTAAAGTCGTAAGAGCTTTTGGTAGCACTTTATATTACTGACTGTAATGCTTGGCCATGCAGACCCTTTGTCTTTCTCCTCTCCTTCTGTAGAACGTGCAGAGATCGCAGAGTCTTTGTAGCTTGATAGGAGGGAGCACAAGTCTCAGCTTCCTTCTTCGACAAACTCTCACTCTCAACTAATTAAGGGGGAAGGGGGATTGTTAACACTGGCTGTGCCATCCATACTTGGTTATACTGGGTGTAATACTGTCACGAGGGTGTCAAGAGCCACGTCTGACTCCGTTATACCCGGGGTCAGGAAGTCGCAGCGGGTGGCTGCGCGCTCTATGCCTAAAGATCACGGTGTTTCTTAGTGTTTGTTTTCTGTGTTTGCCTTGCTATCCTTTTTGTCTCACTCAGGGATCCGTAGCTTCTCCTCCTCAGCTGTTTCTTGTCTGCCACTCCCAAACTCCTTATATTCGCCTCTCACACTTCTCTTGTTGCCAGTTATAGAGCTTCCTGCCTGGACATCTATACTGACCCACTGGAGCTGAGAATCTGGTTGTTGTTCCAGAGTGCTATCCTCCGGATCCCTGTTGGGCTTTTGTTGTCTCCTGTTGTTGCCCACCTGGGATTATATGTTTAGTTTGTATTGTCTGTCCTCCCCTTGGTGTTTTCCTCTAGAGCTAGTGGTGCGGACTAGTGTTCCCACCGCCCTGTTCACTATCTAGGGCTCATCCTAGGGAAAGCCAGGGTTTTAGGCACGTGATCGGCGTACGGGTGAGGAACCCGTCTAGGGACGACAGGGCAGCCAGGTGCCAGACGCAAGGTGAGTCAGGGGTCACCACCTTCCCTCTCACTAGGGCAGGGCCTCCCTCTGTTCCTCCCTCCGTGTCACGTATGTGACAGTTACGCCGATCGTGATATTATAACTGGCCCTTATTTTTTGAGGAAAAAAAAAAAAAAAAAAAAATTTAATTTTTTTTTCTCTACTTAGAATCCAATATGGATCCTATTGCTGCTTTGGCAAAACAGCTTCAAGGCCTGTCTTTGGAGGTGGCAGGATTGAAGGCGTCTGTCCTCCAACAGCAGCAGCAAATGCAGCAGACCGTAAGCCCAGCGGTTGCTATGGGTAACCAGGTTGTTACAGAACCCAAGGTTGTTCTTCCTGACAGATTCTCTGGGGGAAGGGACAAATTTGTGTTGTTCCGTGAGGCCTGCAAATTATATTTTAAGCTGCGCCCTTACTCCTCAGGTAATGAAGAACAGCGGGTGGGGATTGTTATTTCCCTGCTTCAGGGGGACCCGCAATCCTGGGCGTTCTCGTTACCCCCTGGTTCCCAGGCTCTCCGGTCAGTGGAGGGATTTTTTGGGGCTTTGGGTCTCATATATGATGACCCTGACCGTGTCGCCCTGGCTGAGTCGAAGTTACGGAGACTCCTACAAGGAGATCGGCCAGCAGAGGAATATTGCTCAGAGTTCCGCAGGTGGGCTACGGATACTCAGTGGAACGACCCGGCTCTCAGGAGTCAGTTCTGCTCTGGGTTATCTGAAAGGGTTAAGGATGCGCTGGCGCTGTATGAGACTCCCCTTTCCCTTGATGCTGTTATGTCCCTCTCTATCAGGATAGATAGACGTCTTAGGGAGAGATCGAAAATTCCTGAGCAATCGGTAACCTCTCCCAAGCAGCAGTTAGTCTGTACGGACTTGGATGAGCCTATGCAGCTAGGAGGAACTTCTCGTCAGGTCCGTCCTCCTGAGGTTCGCCGTAGGTGGGGGGCTTGTTTTTTCTGTGGGGGGAAGGGTCATTTCATTAATGTCTGTCCCTCCTTTCCCAAAAACAAAAGACCGTCGGAACTACTAACCCCAGGCTGTGCGGAGGATGTCAGCCGGGGGGTATACGTTTCCTCCATACGAACATCTCAATTTGTGTTGCCAGCGGTTATTGTTTTTGGTGTTAAGACGGAGTCTATTTCTTTTTTTCTAGACAGTGGTGCAGGGGTAAATTTGATAGATGCCCATTTTGCCCGCACTATGGGTTTGTCTCTCTGTACGCTGCAGAGACCCATTCCCATATTCGCTATTGACTCTGCTCCTCTGTCTCAGAGAAACCTCACTCACGTTGTCCATAACTTACATCTTCGGGTAGGGGACCACCATAAGGAGCGTCTTTCATGTTACGTTCTGGAGGGCCTTCCCTCTCCTGTGGTATTGGGTCTTCCCTGGTTGGTAGCGCACAATCCAGTGGTGGATTGGCAGGCCAGGGAGATATTGGAGTGGAGTGAGCATTGCAGAGAGAATTGCTTAAATAACAATTGCTTAATCGCCTCCATAGCTTCCCTACCTACATTTATTTCGGACTTTGAGGACGTTTTTTCTGAAAAGGGTTGTCAGAAGCTACCACCTCATCGTCCTTATGATTGCCCGGTTAACCTGATTCCCGGTGCAAAATTACCCAAGTCCAGGTTGTATAATCTTTCGGGTCCCGAGAGACAAGCCATGAAAGATTATATCTCCGAGAGTCTGGCCAAGGGACACATCAGACCCTCTTCTTCACCCGTGGCTGCAGGGTTTTTCTTTGTTAAAAAGAAAGATGGGGGCCTGCGTCCTTGCCTAGATTTCCGTGAGCTAAACCGGATAACCGTCCGAGACCCATACCCTCTTCCTCTCATTCCTGACCTGTTTAATCAGATTGCGGGTGCTAGGTGGTTCTCCAAACTTGATCTTAGGGGGGCCTACAATCTGATTCGTATCAAGGAAGGGGATGAGTGGAAGACAGCTTTTAACACCCCTGAGGGGCATTACGAAAATTTAGTCATGCCTTTCGGTCTGACCAATGCCCCTGCTGTCTTCCAACATTTCGTTAATGATATTTTTAGTCATCTCATCGGCAGGTTTGTAGTCATATACCTAGATGATATCTTAATTTATTCGGCTGATCTGAAAACACATGAAGTACATGTCAGGCAAGTACTGCAGGTCCTACGGACGAATAAATTATATGCGAAAATTGAAAAATGTGTCTTCGCCGTTCAGGAAATACAATTCCTGGGATATCTATTATCTGCTTCAGGTTTCCGTATGGATCCTGGGAAGGTCCAGGCAATTTTAGATTGGGATCTTCCTGAGAACCTTAAAGCTCTACAACGGTTTTTGGGTTTCGCAAATTTCTACAGAAAGTTTATTAAAAATTATTCAGTGATCGTTAAACCCCTTACTGACATGACTAGGAAGGGGACTGATTTTTCTAAATGGTCTGACGCCGCTAAAATTGCATTTTCCTCTCTAAAAGAGAGATTTACCTCGGCACCTGTTCTAATTCAACCTGATGTCTCCCAGCCTTTTATTGTTGAAGTTGATGCGTCGGAGGTGGGAGTGGGGGCTGTATTGTCTCAGGGTCTGTCTCCTGGCAAATGGCGTCCTTGCGCTTTCTTTTCCAAAAAATTATCTGCAGCAGAAAAGAACTATGATATTGGAAATAGGGAACTGTTGGCGATTAAACTGGCGTTTGAAGAGTGGCGTCACTTCTTAGAGGGAGCAATCCACCCCGTCACGGTAATTACGGATCACAAAAACCTTCTGTACCTAGAATCGGCTAAGCGTCTCACCCCTAGACAAGCTAGGTGGTCGCTATTCTTTACCAGATTTAACTTTGTAATCACCTATCGTCCTGGGGCAAAAAATACCAAGGCAGACGCATTGTCTCGTAGTTTCCCTGGAGGGGGTAATGTTAGTGATCCGGTACCTATTTTACAAAGAGGAGTGGTTGTCTCGGCTGTACACTCTGTTCTAGAGGGAAAGGTGTTAGAGGCCCAGGGGGACGCCCCGGCCTCTTGCCCCTCAGAGAAATTGTTTGTACCGTTAAACCTGCGTCTTGAGTTATTGAAGGAACATCATAATTCGGCACTTGCTGGGCACCCAGGTAGTAAAGCAACCTTGGAGCTATTGTCTCGTCGTTTTTGGTGGCCAAGGTTGCGTCAGGATGTAATAGATTTCGTGTCTACTTGTTCTACTTGTGCACGCGCGAAAGTCTCTCATACACGTCCAGCAGGGTCTTTATTGCCACTTTTCATCCCCAATAGACCATGGACACATCTATCAATGGATTTCATCACTGACTTACCTTTGTCTGCGGGTAAAACAGTTATCTTGGTAGTAGTAGACAGGTTTAGCAAAATGGTACACTTTATTGCGCTACCCGCACTTCCTAATGCTAAGACTCTTGCTCAGGTGTTTATCAGTGAAATCGTGAAGCTTCACGGGGTCCCTTCCGATGTGGTTTCGGATCGGGGAACCCAGTTTATTTCTAAGTTTTGGAAAGCTTTTTGTACCCGTTTAGGGGTACACTTATCCTTTTCCTCAGCTTTCCATCCTCAGTCGAATGGACAGACTGAGCGTACCAACCAAAACCTAGAAACATATTTAAGGTGTTTTGCGTCTGAAAACCAAGAGGTGTGGTCATCATATTTACCGTTAGCCGAGTTTGCCATAAATAATCGCCGTCAGGAATCCACTGGCAAGTCACCATTTCTTGGTGCATACGGTTTTCATCCCCAATTTTGTACTTTCAAAGAGGGGGGGTCTTCTGGGGTTCCCGAAGAGGAACGGTTTTCTTCATCTCTTTCATCGGTATGGCAGAAGGTGCAAGCTAACTTGAAAAATATGAGTGGTAAATACAAATGCATGGCCGATAAGAAACGGTCGCCAGGTCCGGACCTAGGAGTGAATGACTATGTGTGGTTGTCTACTAGGAATATTAAGTTGAAGGTTCCCTCTTGGAAACTGGGTCCTAGGTTCATTGGTCCTTATAAAATTGTAGCCGTCATTAACCCTGTGGCTTTTCGCCTGGAGCTACCTCAGACTTTTAAGATCCATAACGTCTTCCATAAGTCGTTGCTCAAGAAGTATGTTCCACCTCTAGAACCATCACCGCTGCCACCTCCTCCTGTTGTTGTGGATGGTAATCTGGAGTTTCAAATATCCAGAATTGTTGATTCTCGTCGGGTCCGCCGCTCTCTTCAGTATCTGGTGCATTGGAGGGGTTACGGTCCCGAGGAAAGAATGTGGGTTCCAGCGTCAGAGGTAAACGCCAACAGGTTGATTCAGGCTTTCCATGTCTCTCATCCGGAGAGACCTGGTCCTGAGTGTCCGGAGGCCCCTCGTGAAAGGGGGGGTACTGTCACGAGGGTGTCAAGAGCCACGTCTGACTCCGTTATACCCGGGGTCAGGAAGTCGCAGCGGGTGGCTGCGCGCTCTATGCCTAAAGATCACGGTGTTTCTTAGTGTTTGTTTTCTGTGTTTGCCTTGCTATCCTTTTTGTCTCACTCAGGGATCCGTAGCTTCTCCTCCTCAGCTGTTTCTTGTCTGCCACTCCCAAACTCCTTATATTCGCCTCTCACACTTCTCTTGTTGCCAGTTATAGAGCTTCCTGCCTGGACATCTATACTGACCCACTGGAGCTGAGAATCTGGTTGTTGTTCCAGAGTGCTATCCTCCGGATCCCTGTTGGGCTTTTGTTGTCTCCTGTTGTTGCCCACCTGGGATTATATGTTTAGTTTGTATTGTCTGTCCTCCCCTTGGTGTTTTCCTCTAGAGCTAGTGGTGCGGACTAGTGTTCCCACCGCCCTGTTCACTATCTAGGGCTCATCCTAGGGAAAGCCAGGGTTTTAGGCACGTGATCGGCGTACGGGTGAGGAACCCGTCTAGGGACGACAGGGCAGCCAGGTGCCAGACGCAAGGTGAGTCAGGGGTCACCACCTTCCCTCTCACTAGGGCAGGGCCTCCCTCTGTTCCTCCCTCCGTGTCCGTATGTGACAGTTACGCCGATCGTGATAAATACATAGCATAACTTTACTTAACATAAAGAAATTGACAATTTGTAGATTCCCCCATTCTTAGGCCTCATGCACACGACCGTTGTGTGCATCCGTGGCCGTTGTGCCGTTTTCCGTTTTTTTTCACGGACCCATTGACTTTCAATGGGTCCGTGGAAAAATCGGAAAATGCACCGTTTGGCAGCCGCATCCGTGAGCCGTGTTTCCTGGCCGTGAAAAAAATATGACCTGTCCTATTTTTTTCACGGCCAACGGTTCACGGGCCCATTCAAGTCAATGGGTCCGTGAAAGAACACGGATGCACACAAGATTGGCATCCGTGTCCGTGATCCGTGGCCGTAGGTTGCTTTCATACAGACGGATCTGAAGATCCGTCTGCATAAAAGCTTTTTCTGATCTAAGTTTTCACTTCGTGAAAACTCATTTCCGACAGTATATTCTAACACAGAAGCGTTCCCATGGTGATGGGGACGCTTCTAGTTAGAATACACTGCAAACGTTGTACAAGACTGCCCCCTGCTGCCTGGCAGCACCCGATCTCTTACAGGGGGATATGATAGTACAATTAACCCCATCATATCCCCCTGTAAGAGATCAGGGCTGCCAGGCAGCAGGGGGCAGACCCCCCCCCCCCCAGTTTGAATATCATTGTGCGGCCCCCCCCCCCCCCTGTTGTTAACTCGTTGGTGGCCAGTGTGCGCACCCCCCTCCCTCCCTCCCTCTATTGTTTTAATACATTGGGGCCAGTGTGCGCGCGCCCACCCAACCCCCCCTCCCTCCCTCTATTGTTTTAATACATTGGGGCCAGTGTGCGCACCCCCCCCAACCCCCCCCCCCCCCCTCCCTCCCTCTATTGTAATCATCATCGGTGGCAGCGGAGTAGAAGATTTTCATACTTACCTGGCTGCTGGCTGCTGCGATGTCTGCGTCCGGCCGGGAGCTCCTCCTACTGGTAAGTGACAGCAATGCGCCGCACAGACCTGTCACTTACCAGTAGGAGGAGCTCCCGGCCGGACACAGAGATCGCAGCAGCCAGCAGCCAGGTAAGTATGAAAATCTTCTACTCCGCTGCCACCGATGATGATTACAATAGAGGGAGGGAGGGGGGGGGGGTTGGGGGGGTGCGCACACTGGCCCCAATGTATTAAAACAATAGAGGGGGGGTTGGGGGGGCCCGCGCACACTGGCCCCAATGTATTAAAACAATAGAGGGAGGGGGGGTTGGGGGGGCGCGCGCACACTGGCCCCAATGTATTAAAACAATAGAGGGAGGGAGGGAGGGGGGTGCGCACACTGGCCACCAACGAGTTAACAACAGGGGAGGGGGGGGGGGGGGGGCCCACTGGCCACCAATGAGTTAAAAACAGGGGGGGGGGGGGTCTGCCCCCTGCTGCCTGGCAGCACCTGCCAGGCAGCAGGGGACAGTCATGTACACAGTTTTTTTGTATATTCTAACCTGAAGCGTCTCCATCACCATGGGAACGCCTCTGTGTTAGAATATACTGTCGGAAATGAGTTTCACGATGTAGCTCATATCCGACAGTATATTCTAACATAGAGGCGTTCCCATGGTGATGGGGACGCTACAAGTTAAAATATACCATCGGATTGGAGAAAACTCCAATCCGATGGTATAGCAGAACTCCAGACTTTACATTGAAAGTCAATGGGGACGGATCCGTTTGAAATGGCACCATATTGTGTCAACATCAAACGGATCCGTCCCCATTGACTTGCATTGTAATTCAGGACGGATCCGTTTGGCTCCGCACGGCCAGGCGGACACCAAAATGACTTTTTTTTCATGTCCGTGGATCCTCCAAAAATCAAGGAAGACCCACGGACGGAAAAACGGTCACGGATCACGGACCAACGGAACCCCGTTTTGCGGACCGTGAAAAAAAACGTCCGTGTGCATGAGGCCTTAGTATGCTGAGAAGGTTGCATCTGATCGTCGGGGTGCCTGTAATCTTAAAAGGATTTCCCCCCAAACAAAATAACTACACCTCTTCAAAGTGTTCCAGTGCCATGGCTGGTGTCCATGTCTCCTCAGGTTTTCCTGGGCCAGAAGTGAAGACATGCTGTCCACAGGCATGTGACAATAAATGACCTCGCAGTGATGTTTGCATGAACAGCCATTAAACCCTCTCCAGCCACCCTGCTAATAAGTCTTAGATGACCCCTTTAATATGTTCCATTATTTATAATTTTTTTGGAAGCATTCAATAAGCATTGTGTAATACGAGTCTTACCTATTATTGCCAATATAACAGCCCAATAATCTATGTAGGTCTATTATCCAATCTGATAATATGGCACAAATGATTCATGAAAATAATCTGAGATGTCTGATTTTCCACCTACATTTTTAAAGGTTGTCAATTGTTTTCATTAGCTGTGGAGTGCAAAATGGTGAAGTTCTGTGTACCAAATGTAATATAGCAGCTTGGGTTAAGTATCCAAAACATTTCAGGTAGGCACCAGTTTAAAAAGCCCAGTTTCCAGTTCCAAAAAAACTCTCATCCATTCAAGACTAAGGCTACATGCACACAACCGTATGTGTTTTGCGGTCCACGAATTGCGGATCCACAAAAAAAACTGATGACGTCCGTATGGCATCCGTTTTTTTTTTTTTTGGGCGGATCCATTGTAACAATGCCTATCCTTGTCCGCAAAACGGACAAGAATAGGACATGTTATATTTTTTGGGTGGGGCTATGGAACGGACACACGGATGCGGATAGCACACGATGTGCTGTCCGCATTTTTTGCGGACCCATTGAAATTAATGGGTCCGCATCCTAGCCACAAAAAAACGGAACGGACACGGAAACAAAATACGTTCGTGTGCATGAGGCCTAAGTCAAAGGGATGTGTCGTGCAAAAAATATGTGTGACGTATCGTTAACTTGCTGTCGCGCAACTATTTGAGAACTATCACAGGCAAGTTGTGTGTGACTTCCATTAACCTCTTAACGACCCAGGATGAGAATACTCGTCCTAAACAGTGGATACTTCCCTCATTAAAACAAACATATAGGGAAGGGAACTATAACAAGCAATCAATACACTGCTATTCTCATAGACTGCAATGCATTAGCATTGGAGTATATGAGAAATGTACTAGTCTATGGCAGGGGTTGCTGCATATAAGCTCTGGCTCCATCCTCAAATTTCCAAGAAATGGCCTGGTCCTAAGGGTCCATTCACACGTCCGTATGTGTTTTGTGGATCCGCAAGACACGGACACCGGCAATGTGCATTCTGCATTTTCCGGACCGCACATCGCCGGCACTCTAATAAAAAATGCTTTTTCTTGTTCTCAATTGCGGACAAGAATAGGACATGTTCTATTTTTTTGTGGAACGGAAGTGCAGAGCCGCAAATGCATGGGTCCGCACCTGTTCCGCAAAATTCTCTCCTCCATTGCGCCGCTGTGCCCCCCATTTGGTTTTAGCACCTGATATGCGAATTAATAGCATCGGTACAGGGAGGGGGAGACATCATCTTTTCTTAGTGGTCGTCTCCTTCTCCCTGACTGTGACGCAGTCCAATCGCAGCAGACCGCTTCACAGCCAGGCAGAAGGAGAGTTTTTCTTGTGAGATTTGGTAAATCGCATTAGAACAGGCTATGTAAGGGTACTTTCACACTAGCGTTTTTCTTTTCCGGCGCTGAGTTCCGTCCTAGGGGCTCAAATCCGGAAAATAACTGATCAGTTTTATCCTAATGCATTCTGAATGGAGAGTCAGTCCTTCAGGATGCATCAGGATGTCTTCAGTTCAGTCTTTTTGACTGATCAGGCTTTTCAGAAAAACGTAGCATGCAGTATTTTTACCTCCGGCCAAAAAGCCTGAACACTTTGACTGAACGCCTGATCAGGCTTTTTTCCCATTGACTTGCATTAACGCCGGATCCGGCCCTGTGTGTTCAGTCAAAACGGATCCGGCTTTTGCATGTTGAACCCGAAAAATGTGAAAGAAAAGTTAAAGTCCATAAATGGCGGATCCGTTTTTTCCAATGCATTTTTTCATTGTGATCAAAATCCTGATCAGGATTCAAATGTAATCCGTTTTCACACGTTTTTCCAGATCCGGCGGGCAGTTCCGGTGTCGGAATTGAACGCCGGATTAAAACAACGCTAGTGTGAAAGTAGCCTAAGCTAGCATAGTACTCTCATCAAAACAAATCTCCTTCTCCCTGGCTGTGAATCTGTCTGCTGTTTTAGGTAATTCTTGTATATATATATCTTCAATCACAACTACTCCCTCAGCAGTGTCCCAATAATATACACGATGGCTACTGGGAATTTCAAATTACATCACACTACAAATGTGCCAAGAAACCCCTGTATCTATAGGGAATAGACTATAAGGTGTAAAACCTTGTAAACGGCTAAAGGCAGACAGGAAGACCACAGGAGATCAAAACTCCCCGTGCTACCATGCTGTTTTATAGGAAAACTCCCACTCCTAGCAGTCACTTATACTGTATATTCTGTTAGAGTTTGAAACATGATGCTAAAGGCATGTAGAAATAATGAAGTCAAAGTCGTATGTACTAATAGAAGCAAGGGTCACACAACTATTACCGGTAAACGTTTACTATTTTTAATAATTTTCTTACTTTTTATTCGGTTTTCATTTACTACTGACATGTGATGTTCCTTAAAGGGGTTTTCCGAAATCTTGATACTGATGACCTATCTAAAGGATGTGATTGGTGGGGATCTGACACCTGGGATGCCCGCCGATCAACTGTTTGAAAAGGCGCCATGCTTACCAAGCACAGCACCATACATTGTATAACAGCTGTGCTTGGCATCGCCCTCAGCCCCATTCACTTCAATGGGGCTGAGCTCAATACCAAGCACAGCAAGCTATACTATGTATGGTGCTGTGCTTGGTAAGCACGGAGAAGGCCCTGGGGCTCACATGAGGGCCAGTGCCTTCTCAAACAGCCGATCGGAGGGGGGTCCTGGGTGTCAGATCCCCACCGATCAGATGCTGATGACCTCCCTAACTAGGAGGTTGAGGATGTGGATAATGAGCGGCTGCTCTTATATGCAGTCTCCATTACCACAGCCCCACATTATCACCGTCTGTCCTGTCTTTTCTCTCTGTACTTTTATGTCTCCTCATGAACTCCATTCCTACAGAGATTCAGCTGAAGATCTTATAAGCTGTAGTCAGGATCATAATCCCTGACTAGTGGAGCAGTGTGGAGGATGAGTCATCTCTTTGGCTCAGTGTTGGAAATAACTTGTCCTCCTGTGTGATTAGGACAGGTTTTGTTTGTAGTAATAGAACAGCGGCTATTTTATTTCTCAAAATCATTGCTCCCCAGACAAAGCAAGCCATTATAACTAATGAAAGGTATTTGATAATACATTTATAATAAAGTAAGATTGAAGTATTTTTATTTCCTTAATCCCCGGAGAAAGTGGCATATGTTGCACATAGGATCCCACTTAAAAAAAAAAAAAAGAGTATATTATAGGATATACATTTTTTTTTACAGTATGACTTTGTGTTGAAAAGAGCATAAGACTGCATATTCCAATACAGTAAAAAAGTGTTATGTTGATGCATACTGGCCCAGTGGATACCATGAAGATACTCCTGACATCTCTTGGTTAAATGCGGCACTAGTGCTGTCTGAGAATTTTCTACTTGCAATAAGAGAATCGCTGTTTCTTAAAATTAAAATATAAACTTATTTATCCCATACGATAAACACCAGGATGATACCATGAAATGCTGAGAATAGGTGCATCGTCACCCTGAAGTAAGAACCCATAACATAACCCCTTCACCCTTTGTAGGATTTATAGCTTGTTTCACATTTATCTTTTTTTCCCAGATTTCTGGTGACTGGGAACTCATTTACATCACTACATTTTTAGTTCCTGCTGGGGATCTCTACTATATCTTGGATCATAAGTCACACTTGTGAAGTCACCTGGCAGTGACTTAGAGACAATGATGCCAGAGTCCAAGGCAGAAGACTAGCCCTGTATCAGAAGACTAGCTCTGTATGGCCAAGGACTTTCAAGAATGTTCATAGTTTCCAAACTGCATTAGGGCAATGAGTGGAAGCCGCCTCACTCCTGGTAGTTATAAGCAATATTTTTCCGTAGTGCTGTTGACCTTGGCTGATAGTAACTACAAGTTTATAATTGTAGATATCAAATCCTATGTAAGCACATCTGATGCCATCTTTAGTCTAACCAGCTCTCCTTTCCAGAGCCCAGAAGACTTGCCCAGATCTGGAGGACCACCGGCTCCATTTGTGATCATGGCTGATGAAGGGTTAGTGTTGTCACCTCAGGTGATGCGGCCCTACCCAAGACACGACTTGGACAACAGGACTGGGGGCATATCCTAAACTACTGGTTGAATAGTCCCCTTGCTTTCCTGATACTTTCCACCAAGTGGCTGGTGTTTGTGTCATCTCTATAGATGGATCCATACAATGCCACCATGATGATTCAAGTCTGTGTAGTCCTGCACAACTTCACCTGAATTCACAGTGCATATTGGATGCTAAGCTGGACCAATATCTGACCTCATCAACTGTGGGTTTGGACCAGACTCTGCTTGCATGTCATGGAACAACAGGAATGGCTGTTTGGTAACTTTGTGTGGACTAATTCAGCAACCCTGAGTAAGCAGTTCCATGGCAAATGGACCCTATTTGTAGCAGTCAGTGATTTGATCTGGATTTTGGTTTTTCTAATTAGTTAGTTTCCCTGTTGGTTAGGGCCATGATGGCTAACCTCCGGCACTCCAGCTGTGGTAAAACTTCAACTCCCAAGATGCAGCTTTGCTTGGCTGTTCTCAGAACTCCATAGAAATGAATGGAGCATGCTGGGATTCGTAGTTTCACCACAGCTGGGGTGGCCAAGGTTGACCTTCACTGGTCTAGGGGACTCACAGGAGAAGGAGGGCCCTTGATGTGGGCTCAGGGAGCTGAGATAGTTCATACTATCCTAATTCCACTTTCAATCCATTCTTTAGAATTGATTATGTGAAATAATTTATTTAAGCAGTTTCAACTTGAATTAGAATTTTGTGTAAAATACCTTCTAATACCTTAGTACAATCCACCCTACAAAATCATTGCTTTTTATAAAACCTCAGTACATTATTTTTAAAGTTTGTAAGAAATTCAACGTATACAAATGAAAACTGAGTTAGTTGCTCATAGTAAACAATCTGATTACACCTTTTGTTTTTCAGTGTCCCTTTTTGTAAATTAAAAGATCATTACGATTGGTTGCTATGGGCAAATAAACTAATTTTGTTTTGCACCAGTTTTTAAAAATCCCATCATTTCTTTGAGCTTAATTCCCAGCAGAATCAGTGAACAACTTTGAATGCAGACTCAACTTTGAAAGGGGGATGGTGTAATGAGAGTGGTTGTCTGCATTTTTTGCATCCCCATATAAATTTAAAAAAGCAAAAAAAAACAGATCAGACGCTGACCAAAAATATGGTTGTGTTAATGAGGCATTATACATACAGTGAATCCATGACATATGTATGAAATATTTCTGCAGGTGTTTTCATGTAGATCCTCATATGATATGCTTTGCATACTTATCTAATCCATTAGTCAAATGCCATTGTTTCCCAAATCACCCTTACAAAAATCTATTAGCATTTAGGTGTAACCTAAGTCAATTGTAGCTAAATCATCAGGTATTAGCTCTAAAGACACCGCCCTGCTATTTTCCTGTATTTTCAATTCAAGCCTCCAGCGATATGCCCCCATTGTCTGAGATGAGAAAACCCCTTTAAGCCCAATAATGGGCGATAGAACAGTAGTGCATAAACACTGCTGGCTGCGGCTGAGACTGCTGGTACTGACTGGTGGCTGTGGCGGAGACTGCTGGTACTGACTGGTGGCTGTGGCGGAGACTGCTGGTACTGACTGGTGGCTGTGGCGGAGACTGCTGGTACTGACTGGTGGCTGTGGCGGAGACTGCTGGTACTGACTGGTGGCTGTGGCTGAGACTGCTGGTACTGACTAGTGGCTGTGGCTGAGACTGCTGGTACTGACTGGTGGCTGTGGGGGAGACTGCTGGCTGCAGCTTGTGGCTGAGACTGATGTCTGTGGCTGGTTGCACTGACTGGTGGCTGTGACTGGTGGCACTGACTGATGGTTGAGATGGCTGGCACTGACTGTTGGCTAACACTGCCCTGCACTGTGACTGGTGGCTGTACGACTGGCACTGACTGCTGGTGCTGAGACTGCTGATAGCGATTGGTGGGTCAGACTGCTGACAGGGGCTCCTTTCTATATGGCTGATAGTGCTGGGACTGACAAACAGAAATGGCGGCTGGGACTGACAAACAGAAATGGCGGCTGGGACTGACAAACAGAAATGGTGGCGCTCCGACCTGCTTGCCGATGCACAGGTGTGGGCGGTGCAGGCCGCATGTGGAGCGTCATGTCCTGATTGGTTGGTTCGCTGGTGTGAGCATTGCGGGGGGGGGGGGCATGTTATTATTAGGGTTATTCCTGCAGTATAGAAATCTTTTGCTAAAGGTAGTTGTGCATTGTGTGTGTGTGTGTGTGTTTATATATATATATATATATATATATATATATTACTCTTTTTTATGAGGCAAGGTAACCAAAAAATGTCTGTTCTGGCAGTTTTTATTATTTGTTTTTACAATGTTCACCTGACAGAGTAGATAATGTGATATTTTTATAGAGCAGGTTGTAACGATGCAGTGATACCTAATAAGTCTATGTTTTTACTTTTATTTTGGATTTACACAATAAATTTTTTTTGGGAGAAAAAAATCATTTTTTGTTTTCATTTTCTAAATTGATCTCATTTTTTGCTGGAAGAGATGATGGTTTGATTGGTACCATTTTGGGGCACATATGAATTTTTAGTATCGCTTAGTATTACACTTTTTGTGATGTAAGGTTAATGGTGTTCACCAGATGGGTTGGATCACATGCTATTTTTATAGAGCATGTCGTTACAGACATGATGATACCTAATATGTGCATTTTTCTACTTTATTTTATAAAAAAAAAAAATGTTTTTGTGTCTCCATTTTCTGAAAGCCATTTTTTTTTTTTTTGGACAATTGGCTTATGAAGGGGCTAATTTTTTGTGGGATGAGGTAACGGTTTAATTAGTGCTAATTTTGTATACATATGACTTTTTTGATCACTTTTCATACAATTTTTTGGGAGGTGCGGTGGGCAAAATTGCAATTCCATCATAGTTTTTCATTTTTTTTATGGTGTTCACAGTGCGATAAAAGTAACGTGATCCTTTTATAGATCAGGTCCTTACAGACGCGGCGATACCAAACATGTTTTACTTTTTTCACTTTTTTTTACTTTTTTTGGACCCAGACCCACTTGGTTCTTGAAGATCCAGTGGGTCTGATGGCTTAAAATACACTGCAGTACACTATATAGTGTACAGCAGTGTATTGAACTCAAACTAAGGGCTCATTCACACGGCCGTAGGTAGGCCGTTCCGTGCAATTTGCAGTCCCCCAAGCACAGGCAACCTCCGTACGGCCGCTGGGATGAATCCAGACCCATTCAACTTGAATGGGTCTGCATTCGTCCTTTCCGCAAAATGTAGAGCAAGTTCTATCTTTTTGCAGAACGGAAGTACGTAACAGAACCCCACGGAAGCACTCCGTAGTACTTCTGTAGCGTTCCGTTCCGTGATTCCATTCCGCACTGTTCCGCATCTCCGGATTTGAGGACCCATTGAAGTGAATGGGTCCGCATCCGTGATGCGGAATGCACATGGAATGGTACCTGTGTATTGCGGATCCACAAATGTGGTCAGCAATATGGCAAAGGGCAGCACATGTTCGTGTGCATGAGCCCTAAGCCTGATCAGGCTCCTGCCTTTAGCAGGAGCCTGATCAGGCTTAGATATACCACGGCAAGCCGGGTGCCTTAGAAGGCGTCCGGTTGCCATGGTAACCATCGGGAGGGACGCTGCCACAGAGCAGAGGCCTGATGGTTAGCCCCTCCATACAGGTGTCTCTAAGGACCACGGCATGGAAGGGGTTAAACGGCCGACATCGGTGCTGGCCGTTTCAAGCAGAGTGTTAGCTGGACATTACCACTGTCTCTACCCCGCTGCACGCTCTTCATCTCCTTCACGGCCGCTGTGGCAGGAGCAGGGAAACTTGTGAGTAGTGCTGTGTTTGTGTGGAGTGCTGTGTCCTCATTGGACGCAGCGCCGCTCATGCCCAGTGAAAAACTGGTGACACACACACGACACAGCGCACTCCCACAGGGATTTTATTATTAGAGGTAGTCTGCAAAGATTTTAAATATACAAGGATATAAATTAAATATACAGTAGAGACCAAAAGTTTGGACACACTTTCTCAGTCAAAGAGTTTTCTTTATTTTCATGACTATGAAAATTGTAGATTCACACTTAAGGCATCAAAACTATGAATTAACACACGTGGAATTATATACATAACAAAAAAGTGTGAAACAACTGAAAATATGTCATATTCTAGGTTCTTCAAAGTAGCCACCTTTTGCTTTGATTACTGCTTTGCACACTCTTGGCATTCTCTTGATGAGCTTCAAGAGGTAGTCACCTGAAATGGTTTTCACTTCACAGGTGTGCCCTGTCAGGTTTAATAAGTGGGATTTCTTGCCTTTTAAATGGGGTTGGGACCATCAGTTGCGTTGTGGAGAAGTCAGGTGGATACACAGCTGATAGTCCTACTGGATAGACTGTTAGAATTTGTATTATGGCAAGAAAAAAGCAGCTAAGTAAAGAAAAACGAGTGGCCATCATTACTTTAAGAAATGAAGGTCAGTCAGTCCGAAAAATTGGGAAAACTTTGAAAGTGTCCCCAAGTGCAGTCACAAAAACCATCAAGCGCTACAAAGAAACTGGCTCACATGCGGACAGCCACAGGAAAGGAAGACCAAGAGTCACCTCTGCTGATAAGGATAAGTTCATCCGAGTCACCAGCCTCAGAAATCGCAGGTTAACAGCAGCTCAGATTAGAGACCAGGTCAATGCCACACAGAGTTCTAGCAGCAGACACATCTCTAGAACAACTGTTAAGAGGAGACTGTGTAAATCAGGCCTTCATGGTAGAATATCTGCTAGGAAACCACTGCTAAGGACAGGCAACAAGCAGAAGAGACTTGTTTGGGCTAAAGAACACAAGGAATGGACATTAGACCAGTGGAAATCTGTGCTTTGGTCTGATGAGTCCAAATTTGAGATCTTTGGTTCCAACCACCGTGTCTTTGTGCGACGCAGAAAAGGTAAACGGATGGACTCTACATGCCTGGTTCCCACCATGAAGCATGGAGGAGGAGGTGTGATGGTGTGGGGGTGCTCTGCTGGTGACACTGTTGGGGATTTATTCAAAATTAAAGGCATACTGAACCAGCATGGCTACCACAGCATCTTGCAGTGGCATGCTATTCCATCCGGTTTGCGTTTAGTTGGACCATTATTTATTTTTCAACAGGACAACGACCCCAAACATACCTCCAGGCTGTGTAAGGGCTATTTGACCATGAAGGAGAGTGATGGGGTGCTGCGTCAGATGACCTGGCCTCCACAGTCACTGGACCTGAACCCAATCGAGATGGTTTGGGGTGAGCTGGACCGCAGAGTAAAGGCAAAAGGGCCACAAGTGCTAAGCATCTCTGGGAACTCCTTCAAGACTGTTGAAAGACTATTTCAGGTGACTACCTCTTAAAGCTCATCAAGAGAATGCCAAGAGTGTGCAAAGCAGTAATCAAAGCAAAAGGTGGCTACTTTGAAGAACCTAGAATATGACATATTTTCAGTTGTTTCACACTTTTTTGTTATGTATATAATTCCACATGTGTTAATTCATAGTTTTGATGCCTTCAGTGTGAATCTACAATTTTCATAGTCATGAAAATAAAGAAAACTCTTTGAACGAGAAGGTGTGTCCAAACTTTTGGTCTGTACTGTATATGTCACATAGACTGATCTCTATGTTAATTTTATTTATGACTGTAGGAATAGGTCACATGAGTTCTTACCCTTACACAGGTTGTACTTACCTCGCTCCCCAGCACCCGCGTCCTTTCTAATGCCAGCACGACCACCACTCACTGCATCTCCCCGTTGCACGAATGAAAACAACTGGGGGGATGGCGCAGCCAATAGCAGCCTGTGACAGGAACGAGCCTCCCTAGCGTCACCTGCAATGCTAGGAAGGCTCGTTCCTGTCAAGGCCTGCTATTGGTTGTCCCCCAAGTCGCCGGATGTTTTCATCCGCATGTCAGGGAGATGCAGCGACGGCTGTGCCTGCATCAGTAGCAACGCGGGTGCCGGGAAGCGAGTTAAGTACAATCTATGTGAGGGGCCCGGGCATATGAGGGGGGGCATTATAGGTCTTGGATAACCCCATTAACACATATGACTTTCCTTGATAAAACCAGCACGATATCTAACAAAGCTGGTTTGACAATGACTATGATGCCAGCTACTGATATGGCCCAGTTCATAGTACATTTATAAAGGTTTTTACTGATTATTTTGTGATGACCATTATTAGGCCATTAGACCAGTCTTTTAACTAACATTCTATGTAAAAATGAATACTTCTTCAGATGACATGTTTTTTTTGTTTTTCAGCAGTATCACACTTTAATGGCTATGCCAACTGGAACACCATCAGCTGTCCTACTTGTGCACCAGCACTTAAAGGAAATGGGGTTATCACACCTTTAGATGTCTAATAAATCAAAATCCAAGAGAATCCAAAGGAAAATGACGGAAACAAGACTGAGATCGGACAAGCTCATAGTTAGATGATAGATGGAACAAGAATGATAGATATAAAATAAATTGATGGGAGATAGATAAATCAAATGAGAGATAGATAGATAGATAGATAGATAGATAGATAGATAAAGTAGATAGATAGATGATAGATAGATAGATAGATAGATAGATAGATAGATAAAGTAGATAGATAATGTATAGACAGTAGAAAAATAGCACAAAAGATAGATATTAGATAGATAATAGGTAGCATGAGAGATAGATATTAGATATGAATCAGATAAATCGATAGATGTTTTTGAAATTAGCAAAATAGAAGATCAAAATGCCTCCTCCAATCTGAATTCCAGAAGACATGTTTGTTATTGCTATGTACATTGGACTGTTTACATGTACGGATTATTTTAACTGTGCCATATTTGCTTACTAGAGCCTCATACAACTAAGGCTACTTTCACACTAGCGTTCGGGCGGATCCGTTCTGAACGGATCCGCTCATAATAATGCAGACGGAGGCTCCGTTCAGAACGGATCCGTCTGCATTATTTTTAGCATAGAACAGCTAAGTGTGAAAATAGCCTAGTACGGATCCGTCCAGACTTTCAATGTAAAGTCAATGGGGGACGGATCCGCTTGAAGATTGAGCCACATTGTGGCATCTTCAAACGGATCCGTCCCCATTGACTTACATTGAAAGTCTGGACGGATCCGCACGGATCCGCACGCCTCCGCACGGCCAGGCGGACACCCGAACGCTGCAAGCAGCGTTCAGCTGTCCGCCTGTCCGTGCGGAGGCGAGCGGAGCGGAGGCTGAACGCCGCCAGACTGATGCAGTCTGAGCGGATCCGCCTCCATTCAGACTGCATCAGGGCTGGACGGCTGCGTTCGGGTCCGCTCGTGAGCTCCTTCAAACGGAGCTCACGAGCGGACCAGCGAACGCTAGTGTGAAAGCAGCCTTAACGGAATGCAGAGTGAAAATAAATACTAGAATGCCATTCCGTTTATTTCCTTTACTGAATCTTCAAAGCCTTCTCTATGCACAGCTTGTTTGTAATTTAAGACATTTTCTCCTGGAAGGGCCAAAGAGTGCCCGCTAATGTATTGCAGGCCCCCTTGCAGAGGAAGGCATTTGCTTGCATATGTTTCAAGCCGCAGGTAAGTTGTAGACTAATAACCCACTTCCACATGTATTGGGATTTATGGGCTTGTTCACACGAACGTATGTGTTCCGTTACGATTTGCGGTCCCCAATGCACGGAAAACTTTCTTGCAGGCTCCAAGACGGATCCAGAACCTTTCAACTTGAATGAGTCCGCATCCTTCCATTCTGCAAAAAGATATAGCAAGTTCTATCTTTTTGCGGAATGAAAGTACGGAACGGAACCCCATGGAAGCACTCCGTAGCGTTCCGTTCCACACCTCTGGATATGCGAACCCATTGAAGTGAATGGGTCCACATCCGTGATGTGGAATTCACACGGAACGGTGTCTGTGTATTGCGAATTCGCATATACGGTCCGCAATACGGAAACGGAACACATACGTTCGTGTGAACAAGCCCTAAGGTGAATATTCTGTCCTCTATCAACTTCTCCAAATATCTTTCATTTAACCATTTGACTTTCAAGTGGGAGTCCAAATAACGATTACTTATTTGCAAGGTAGAAAACAACAAAAGCTACATGAAGCATGTAGACAACTAACCCTGCACTGAAGTGGAAGTGAAATACTGTCAGGACTTCATTCTATGTGTTTACATAGTTACACAGGTTGGAAAAAAGACACAGGTCAACGAAGTTCATCCCTTCTCAGATAAATTATACAACATTAATTGTTAGATGAATTATTAATTAAGCCTCAATGTTCTTTTCCAAATGTTGATGTGGTATCTGCTATTACTACCTGTCAGTAGAGTAGTGTGAGTTGATTTTGGTGAAGACAAACCAAATTGCACCCCCTAGCCAGGGGATGTGCCTTTTTTTTTATATAAAACCACGTGCCGCAGTAAACCAAAACCAAATAATACCGATACACTATGAACATATAATATCATTATATTGCCACCATATTGAGACTGATTAAAAACACTAGACCAAAACCAACATTACTAACAATAGCAGTATATAAGAGACAAATAATACAAGACTATGAACAAGTGTTACCACCAAAAATGTGTAGGGGTACATAGGATAGACTACGATAAATATGTAGGTTTCCTCTAGTTATATATTTTTTTAAAGAGCATTACGGTGAATAGTTCTTACAGTCCTAATAATGTTTTATCTCTTTATTCATGGTAACACTTTTGTTGTAATGAAAGGGAACCTACATACTTATTTATCATACTTTTAATTTGGGTTAACCCCTTCAGGACCCTGCCATTTTTCACCTTAAAGGGAACCTGTCATCAACTTTATGCTGACCTCACTGAGGGCAGCATAAAATAGTGACAGAAATGCTGATTTCAGCGGTGTGTCACTCATGACCTAAAAGTAAGTGGCTGCCAGGAATTAGCATCATAATCATTACAGCCGAGGCCTTGAAAAGAGTCAAATCTTACATGAGAACAGTCATGGTTATTCATAATCTCCTGCTCTCCCTGCCCATCTGCTTTTCTCCTAGAGCAGGGATTTATGAATAACCAGGACTCTTCTCAGGTCTGCTTAATTATTGTGATGTTGGTTTCTTTGCAGCCGCTTACTTTTAAATTATAAATGGCAGACCGCTGAAATCAACTCACCTGTCTTTACTTTATGCTGCTTTTAGAATGGGCAGCATAAAGTTGATGACAGGTTCCCTTTAAGGACCAGGCCATTTTTTGCAAATCTGACGTGTCACTTTATGTGGCGATAGCTTTAAAATGCTTTTACTTATCCAAGCCATTCTGAGATTGTTTTCTCGTCACATATTGTATTTAATGAAAGTGGTAAATTTGAGTCCAAATATTTCATTTTTATTTATAAAAAAATATCAAATTTGCCAAAGAATGTAAAAAATTTTCAATTTTCAAAGTTTCAATTTCTCTACTTTTAAAACAGATATTGATACCTCCTAAAATAGTTAGTACTTTACATTTCCCATATGTCTACTTCATGATTGGATACAGCAGGTTGTTACGGACATGGCGATACCTAATATTTCAATTTTTTTTTTTTTTTAACACAATAAAAGCATTTAGAAAAAAAAAATCATGTTTTAGTGTCTCCATATTCTGAGAGCCAATTTTTTTTTTGCCCGATTGTTTTATGTAGGGACTCATTTCTTTTGGTATGAGATGATGGTATGATTGGTACTATTTTAGGGTGCATATGACTTTTTGATTACTTGGTATTACACTTTTTGTGATGTAAGGTGACAAAAAAGTTTTTTTGACAACATTTTTTATTTTATTTTACAGTGTTCACCTTAGAGGTTAGGTGATGTGATATTTTTATACAGCAGGTTGTTAAGGACATGGCGATACCCATATTTTTTCATTTTTAACACAATAAAAGCATTTTTGAAACAAAAAAAATCATGTTTTAGTGTATCCATATTCTGAGAGCCAAATTTTTTTTTAATTTTTTTGCCCGATTGTTTTATGTAGGGGCCATTTTTTGCGGGATGAGATGATGGTTTGATTGGTACTATTTTGGGAGGCATACGCCTTATTAATCGCTTGATGTTGCACTTTTTTTGATGCAAGGTGGCAAACAAATGGTTGTTTAGCACATTTAAAAAAAAAAATTTCTACGGCATTCAGGTGAGTGGGTGGATTATGTGATATTTTTATAGAGCTGGTCAGTACGGACACAAAAATACCCAATATGTCTGTTTTTCTTTGTTGTTCTTATTTTATTTTAGAAAAGGGGCGCTTTTTTACTAGAATTATTATATTTTTTTAATGAAAAATACATTTTTTTACTTTTTATTTTTGTCCTACTCTGGGACTTCTGGGGTCTGATCCCCACTGCAATGCATTACAATACAAACTGTATTGTAATGCATTTGGTGTCAGCTGACTAGAGATGGCCTTGCAGTTCGCCCGGCGGTCGTTTCACAGCAAACTTTGCTAGTTCACGGTTTGCAGAACATGCGAACATATGGCGATTTCCACCGGAGCCATATTCTTTTGCATTGTGCCAAACTTTGACCCATGACATATCCATCAGGTGGCACAGGACAGCCAATTGAGACGTTTCACCCTATAAATAAACCCGATCTGTTTTTTTGCGAGTCTAGGGAGAAGTTGCTGTGTGAAGCAGGGACATACTATTAGAGACACCAAACACTAACTAATAGGGCCACAAAAGTCCTTTTAAGGACTGGTATAGGTGTGCTATCGATAGGTGTGACATGCTGAGGGGGATATACTCATAATATACTTTCTAACATGGAAAGTATATTATAGTGCATTTGTATTGTACAGCAGTTGTGTGCGGTTCTGCTGAGATCAGCTTCCACAAAATATTGATTGAGGCCTGCGATGAACCGGCTTCCACCAAATATTGATTAAGGGATTTGATTTACCAGCTTCCAGCAAATACTCATTAAGGGGTTCTATATACCTGTTTCCACAAAATACTGATAGAGGGGATTGATATACCGGCTTCAACCAAATATTGATTGAGGCCTGCGATACACCGGCTTCCACCAAATATTGATTAAAGGGTTTGATTTACTGGCTTCCGGCAATTACTCATTAAGGGGTTCTATATACCTGTTTCCACAAAATACTGATAGAGGGGATTGATATACCGTCTTCCACCAAATATTGATTGAGGCCTGCAATATGCCTGCTTCCACAAAAACTGCTCTTCTATGGGGACTTTGTCACAGGGTCATTTTGAAAATGACAGGCAGAGGAAGAGGCAGGCCATTCCACATGTGTGGTAGGGGTTGGGCAGGTGCACCAGACCGGAGCCTAAGTGGGAAGTTGGAGAAGGTGCAAGTGATTACGTCAAAGGTCGCACCAGAGTTGGTTAAGTGGCTCACTCAGCCTTCCGCTTCTGCATCCTCTGTAACTGCACCCTCCTCACTCTCTGCTGTGTGCACCCCCAAAGACACCACCATAGGCCCTCCACTCGAGTCAGAGGAATTATTTTCCCACCCATTCCCAGTCCTTACCGATGCGCAGCCATTCTTGGCATTGGATCAGGAAGAGGAGGTAGCAATGGCCGCAGTACCCAGATCAGCCCAAGGACGGAGGTTCCCACTGTTGCTGCCTACTCCGAGATCTCTAATGTCAGTGGTTGTGAAGGTGACGATGATGATGTTTTGATGTCACATGGGTGCCCACAAGAGGGGAAGAGGAAGAGAGTTCAGAGGGAGATACAGAGCAGCAGATAGGGGGTAGAAAGAGGAGAAGCAGGAAGAACTCGCAGTGCACAGGAGGCAAAAAGCAGAATGCAAATGTATCTGGAGCAAGCCATCCACCATGCATGGTCACATCTGGTGCTCCCTGAACGCCGGCACATGGCTCCGCAGTGT
The DNA here is from genome assembly GCF_014858855.1 of Bufo gargarizans. Taxonomy (NCBI): domain Eukaryota; kingdom Metazoa; phylum Chordata; class Amphibia; order Anura; family Bufonidae; genus Bufo; species Bufo gargarizans. The sequence continues at coordinate 121,927,029 of NC_058081.1, read as the reverse complement.
GGGCTTTTTTTAACGTGTCAGCTGCTGACAATAGTGTTGCCATCTGCAGACTGTGCTGTCAACGCATAAGTCGCGGTAAGCCCCACATTCACCTAGGGATGGCTGCTTAAGAAGGCATCTGGCCTCCCATCACCGAGCCCAGTGGGAGCAACACCGTTAGAACCCACAAAGCCACAATCCCGACACTCCACGTCCTGCCTCTTCTCCTTCTCCTCTCTCCTCCCATTTGTCCTCCACTCCACCTTCCACCGTGCCGTCGTCGTATTCATCTGGCAAAAGGCAGGCTTCCGTGGACCAAATGTTTGAATGTAAAAAGTTGACGCGGATAACCCTCTTGCCCAACGGCTGACTGCCGGCTTGTCAGAACTGCTAGCCCACCTACTACTGCCATATAAACTGGTGGACTTGAAGGCCTTTAGAAAAGTTGCAATTGACACACCGCAATGGAAGGTCCCCGGAAGGAAATATTTCTCCCAGAATGGCATCTGAGAGCTATATTGCCATGTTCAGCGGGAATTGAATATATTTCTGGCACACAGTGTTGGTGCCAAAATACATCTGACCACAGACACGTGGTTTAGCAAACACGGGCAGGGAAGGTACATAACTTTTACTGCCCACTGGGTGAACCTTTGTCATGGTCTTACCTTCTTGCTGTTCTCCTTCGTTTGACATGTGCTGGCGGCCATCTTGGTTTCTGGGTTTCTTGTAGCCTCCCACCCTGCGGCTTCTCCTTCCCACTGGGAGGAGCTGGATGCCTAGCCCATATATATAGGAGGTCTGTGGCTTCAGTTCCTTGCTTGGTCCTCCTGTGTACACATGCTTCTAAGACTGCTGCTGCTTCTGGTTCCTGATCCTGGCTTCGTCTGACTACCCTGCTGGTTCCTGATCCTGGCTTCGTCTGACTACCCTGCTGGTTCCTGATCCAGGCTTCGTCTGACTACCCTGCTGGTTCCTGATCCAGGCTTCGTCTGACTACCCTTCTGGTTCCTGACCTCTGGCTTCGCAAGACCCTGCTTCGGTTTAGCCATCCGTTTGGACTTTTGCCTTACAGCTTGATTTTCAATAAAGCCTTCTTATTTCCACTTATCTCTTGTTGTACGTCTGGTTCATGGTTCCTGACATTAGGACCAAGCCATGAATTCTGACGGTACAGGGCCATCCTCGCTACCTACGCTGGTTGCCAGACTTGATCAGCAGGATCACCTGTTGGGTCGGTTCGCTGTGGCGTTGCAAACCCTGCTTGAACGCACGGCTCATTTCGCTTCCGTTGCCGATGGGTCGGTTGTCGCTCCTGGGCCCGCTCCTACTGCCGCTCCGGTTGTTGCGCCAGAGTCTACCCCGACACCTGTTGCTGCGCCTGCGGTGTTTCGGGGTATGACCGGTTCTGCCCCCCTTCCACAGCGCTTTGGGGGAGAGCCAACTCAGTGCTGAGGTTTCCTTAACCAGGTGGGCATTTATTTCGAGTTGCTGCCACATGCCTTTCCTACTGAGAGATCAAAGGTGGGCTTCTTGATCTCGCTGCTCTCGGACAAGGCCTTGACCTGGGCCAGCCCTTTATGGGAGAACAACAATCCGGTGGTTGCCGAGTTTTCCGGTTTTGTTGCTTCTCTTCGGAAGGTATTCAATGTGCCGGCTCGTGCTGCCTCTGCTGCGAAGCTCCTTATGTCTATCAGACAGGGTTCACGATCCGTAGCTGAATACGCCATTGAGTTTCGTACCCTGGCAGCAGAGGTGGGCTGGAATAATGAGGCTCTGGTCGCTGCTTTCTCTCATGGTCTCTCGGATGCCTTGAAGGATGAGGTTGCAGCTAAGGACCTACCAGTGGAGCTCGAGTCTCTTATTTCTTTCCTGATTTTGATTGACACCAGACTCAGGGAGAGACCTTCCTTTAAGGAGAGCCTGCGGAGGTCTTCTAACAGATTGGCGCCTACATTTGCTGTCCCACCCGTGCCTCCCTCTCCTCCCACGCCTCCTGGGGATGACTTGTCTGGGGGTGAACCCATGCAGCTGGGGTTTGCTCGCCTGTCCGAGGGGGAGAGGGTACTCCGGAGACGCGAGGGCCGATGCATGTACTGTGGTCTCGGTGGGCATTTTCGGTTGGCATGCCCGAACCGTCCGGGAAACGCTCGCACCTGAGATCCTGTCGGGGGCAGATCTTGGGTGGAGTCTCCTCGTCCCCGGTTTCCCGTGTTGACAAACCACTGATCACTGTTGTCCTCTCCTGGGTCGGGGGCTCGGTGACGACCCAGGCGTTGGTGGACTCTGGTGCTGGTGGTTTGTTCATTGATAGTGTGTTCGCTGCCGCCAATTCCATTCCTCTGCAGCCTCGAGGTTCCCCACTGGCTCTTGAGGCGATAGACGGCAGACCCCTTCTGCCGCCACACGTGACTCATGAGACCCTTCCAGTGGGGATAGCCATTGGTGCCGTTCACAGAGAGTCAGTCTGTCTCCAGGTTATTTCGTCTCCACACTACTCGGTGGTCTTGGGGTACCCCTGGCTCCAGAAGCATAATCCGACTTTAGATTGGAGATCGGCCGAGATCCTCTCGTGGTCACCGCAGTGTGGGGCTAGTTGCATCCATGGGCCTGTCAAGTTGCTGTGTACTTCCTCGGACTCTCTGTTGCCTCCTGAATACGAGGAGTACCGGGATGTATTCGATAAGGTGCGTGCGGTTGCCCTACCTCCGCACCGCCCATACGATTGTGCCATAGAGTTACAATCTGGTGCCGTTCCTCCTCGTGGCAAAGTCTATCCACTGTCGGTAGCGGAGAATGAGGCCATGGAGGAGTACGTGAGGGAGGCGCTTTCACGCGGACACATTCGCAAATCCTCGTCCCCGGCAGGGGCTGGATTTTTCTTTGTGAAAAAGAAGGGCGGTGAGTTGAGGCCTTGCATCGATTACAGGGGTCTCAATCGCATCACGATCAAGAACGCTTACCCGATACCCTTGATTTCCGAGCTGTTCGATCGCCTCAAAGGGGCCACGGTCTTTACCAAACTCGACCTGAGGGCGGCATATAACCTGGTAAGGATCAAGGCGGGCGATGAGTGGAAGACCGCGTTTAACACCAGGACCGGTCATTATGAATCCTTGGTTATGCCCTTTGGGTTGTGCAATGCGCCCGCAGTCTTCCAGGAATTCATCAACGATGTTTTCCGTGACCTGTTGCAGCAGTGTGTGGTGGTCTATTTGGATGACATCTTGGTATATTCTGAATCCATGGAGGCCCACATTCTGGATGTCAGACGAGTGTTGCGAACCTACCATAACTCCAAGGCCGCGGGGCATCCTGGAAAGAATCAGCTGTCCTGGGCTGTTTCACGTCTGTTCTGGTGGCCTTCTCTACGTTCCGACATCGCCGCATATGTAGCGGCATGCTCCGTTTGTGCCCAGAGTAAGTCCCCTCGGCACCTTCCGTTGGGCCTTTTGCAACCCATAGCCACCGGGGAGTGTCCATGGTCACACCTGGGGATGGATTTCATTGTGGACCTCCCTGCATCCCGAGGCCATACGGTCATTCTCATGATTGTGGATCGGTTTTCCAAAATGTGCCACTGTGTTCCTCTTAAGAAGTTACCCTCTGCACAAGAGTTGGCCACGATTTTTGCCAGGGAGGTTTTCCGGTTGCACGGTTTGCCCAAGGAGATTGTGTCGGATAGGGGGAGTCAGTTTGTGTCCAGGTTCTGGCGCGCCTTTTGCTCCCAGTTGGGGATTCATCTCTCTTTCTCCTCGGCCTACCACCCTCAGTCCAATGGGGCCGCAGAACGATCCAATCAGGCCTTGGAGCAATTCCTTCGTTGCTATGTCTCCGATCACCAAGACAATTGGGTTGACCTCCTGCCTTGGGCTGAGTTTGCCAGGAACACGGCGGTGAACTCTTCCTCTGGGACGTCTCCCTTCATGGCCAATTATGGGTTCCAACCTGCCGTGTTACCGGAGGTATTCTCTCCCCAGGATATTCCGGCTGTGGAGGATCACCTTTCCGTCCTACGTGCTTCTTGGGTACAGATCCAGAGGTCCCTTGAGGTCTCTGCGCAGCGCCAGAGACTCCAGGCTGATCGCAGACGAGCGCCTGCTCCTTCCTACCAGGTCGGAGACCGCGTATGGTTGTCCACCCGCAACCTCAACCTTCGAGTGCCCACTCCCAAGCTGGCGCCTCGCTTTGTTGGTCCCTTCCGAGTGCTTCGCAGGGTAAACCCGGTAGCCTATGCCCTTGCGCTTCCTCCTGGCATGCGGATCTCCAACGTGTTTCATGTCTCCTTGTTGAAGCCACTGGTGTGTAATCGTTTCACTTCCTCGGTTCCTCGGCCTCGTCCGGTCCAAGTGGGCAATCGTGAGGAGTATGAGGTGAGCAATATCCTGGACTCACGCCTGGTCTGCGGTCGGGTGCAGTTTTTGGTCCATTGGCGTGGTTATGGCCCAGAGGAGCGTTCCTGGGTTCCCTCCGCAGATGTCCATGCTCCTGCCTTGCTCCGAGCCTTCCACGCACGCTTCCCTCAGAAACCGTTCTTTACTCCGCGGAGGAGGGGCCCTTGAGGGGGAGGTACTGTCATGGTCTTACCTTCTTGCTGTTCTCCTTCGTTTGACATGTGCTGGCGGCCATCTTGGTTTCTGGGTTTCTTGTAGCCTCCCACCCTGCGGCTTCTCCTTCCCACTGGGAGGAGCTGGATGCCTAGCCCATATATATAGGAGGTCTGTGGCTTCAGTTCCTTGCTTGGTCCTCCTGTGTACACATGCTTCTAAGACTGCTGCTGCTTCTGGTTCCTGATCCTGGCTTCGTCTGACTACCCTGCTGGTTCCTGATCCTGGCTTCGTCTGACTACCCTGCTGGTTCCTGATCCAGGCTTCGTCTGACTACCCTTCTGGTTCCTGACCTCTGGCTTCGCAAGACCCTGCTTCGGTTTAGCCATCCGTTTGGACTTTTGCCTTACAGCTTGATTTTCAATAAAGCCTTCTTATTTCCACTTATCTCTTGTTGTACGTCTGGTTCATGGTTCCTGACAACCTTCTGATGGCTGTCAAGCATGCAACTCGTGGCACCCGTGTGGATTTGGTGTTACCACCATGGACTGCATGCAGGCCTGCGTCTTCCTCTCCTCCTCCTACTCCATCCTCTGTCTCCTCCTTGGCTGACTCCTCCTTTTCCACTGCTAGCACCTCTTCCGCTGCACCCCCCACACTCCACAGAACCTATTCTATGTGCCAGGAGAGATGTTGCCATGCTGTGTTGCGGCTGTTGTCCCTGGAAGCCAAGAGCCACATCGGTCCTGCACTGCTTTCAGCTCTGCGGTCACAAGCCGATCAGTGGCTAACCCCGCTCAATTTGACAGTTGGTAAAGCGGTGTGTGACAATGGTGCCAATCTGCTGAGCGTGCTGAAACAAGGCAAGATGACACACGTGCCGTGCATGGCACATGTCCTGAACTTAGTCGTGCAGCGATTCATTGCCAAATGCCCCGGGGTACAGGACGTCTTGCGACAGGCCAGGAAAATCTTTGGCCATTTTATAAGATCTTACACACGGCCATTGCTTGTCTTGCTGACGTTCAGCGGCGACACCACCTGCCCGTCAGACGTCTTATTTGTGACAGCCCGACGGACTGGAACTCCTCCTTGTATATGCTTGATATAGCTGATAGTCCTACTGAATAGACTGTTAGAATTTGTATTATGGCAAGAAAAAAGCAGCTAAGTAAAGAAAAAAACGAGTGGCCATCATTACTTTAAGAAATGAAGGTCAGTCAGTCCCAAAAATTGGGAAAACTTTGAAAGTGTCCCCAAGTGCAATCACAAAAACCATCAAGCGCTACAAAGAAACTGGCTCACATGCGGACCGCCCCAGGAAAGGAAGACCAAGAGTCACCTCTGCTGCGGAGGATAAGTTCATCCGAGTCACCAGCCTCAGAAATCGCAGGTTAACAGCAACTCAGATTAGAGACCAGGTCAATGCCACTCAGAGTTCTAGCAGCAGACACATCTCTAGAACAACTGTTAAGAGGAGACTGTGTGAATCAGGCCTTCATGGTAGAATTTCTGCTAGGAAACCACTGCTAAGGACAGGCAACAAGCAGAAGAGACTTGTTTGGGCTAAATAACACAAGGAATGGACATTAGACTAGTGGAAATCTGTGCTTTGGTCTGATGAGTCCAAATTTGAGATCTTTGGTTCCAACCACCGTGTCTTTGTGCGAAGCAGAAAAGGTGAACGGATGGACTCTACATATCTGGTTCCCACCGTGAAGCATGGAGGAGGAGGTTTGATGGTGTGGGGGTGCTTTGCTGGTGACACTGTTGGAGATTTATTCAAAATTGAAGGCATACTGAACCAGCATGGCTACCACAGCATCTTGCAGTGGCATGCTATTACATCCAGTTTGCTTTTAGTTGGACCATCATTTATTTTCAAGAGGACAATGACCCCAAACACACCTCCAGGCTGTGTAAGGGCTATTTTACCATGAAGGAGAGTGATGGGGTGCTGCGCCAGATGACCTGGCCTCCACAGTCACCGGACCTGAACCCAATAGAGATGGTTTGGGGTGAGCTGGACCGCAGGATGAAGGCAAAAGGGCCAACAAGTGCTAAGCATCTCTGGGAACTCCTTCAAGACTGTTGGGAGACCATTTCAGGTGACTACCTCTTGAAGCTCATCAAGAGAATGCCAAGAGTGTGCAAAGCAGTAATCAAAGCAAAAGGTGGCTACTTTGAAGAACCTAGAATATGACATATTTTCTGTTGTTTCACACTTTTTTGTTATGTATATAATTCCACATGTGTTAATTCATAGTTTTGATGCCTTCAGTGTGAATCTACAATTTTCATAGTCATGAAAATAAAGAAAACTCTTTGAATGAGAAGGTGTGTCCAAACTTTTGGTCTACACCTGTGATGACCACATGTTATCGAATTTCACCTATTATCATTTGGGGTTTATTAAAAAGGGGGGATTTCATTAGCCATGTTTTTAATCCAATTTCATATTTTTAGTTCTTTTAAACATATGCATTTGACATGTATTTGCACTGGCCTACAGATAAATTGTTATCCAATGACCATCTAATATACCTCCAGCTACATTATCACTTGATCTTTTCTGTCCGGTGAATGCCTAATGTTTGGGGCCTGTACTCCACTGGCCTGCAGTAAAATTGATATCCATTGACCATCTAATATACCTCCAGCGACATAATCGCTTGTTCTTTTATGTACGGTGAATGCATAGTTTTTGGAGCCTGTACTCCAATGTCCTGCAGTAAAATTGTTATCCAATGACCGTCTAATATACCTCCAGCCACATAATCACTTGGTCTGTTCTGTACGATGAATGCATAGTTTTTGGGGCCTGTAATCTAACTGGCCAACAGTAAAATTGTAATATGGTGACCGCCTAGTGTACCTCCAGCCACATAATCACTTGTTCTTTTCTGTACGGGGAATGCCTAATGTTTGGGCCCTGTACTCCACTGGCCTGCAGTAAAATTGTTATCCAATGACCGTTTAATATACCTCCAGCCACATAATCACTTTATGTTTTCTGTCCGCTGAATGTCTAATGTTTGGGGCCTGTACTCTTCTGGCCTGCAGTAAAATTTATATCCGATGACTATCTAATATACCTCCAGCCACATAATCACTTCAGGAATTCAACACCTATGACGACCACGTGTTATCAAATTTCACCTATTATCATTTGGGTTTTATTCAAGAGGGGGGATTTCGTTAGCCATGTTTTTAATCCATTTTTATATTTTTAGTTCTTTTAAACATATGTATTTGACATGTATTTGTACTGGCCTGCAGTAAAATTGATATCCAATGACCGTCTAATATACCTTCAGCCACATAATCACTTGATCTTTTCTGTCCGGTGAATGCCTAATGTTTGGGGCCTGTACTTCACAGGTTTTATTTAATCTATTCCCAATTACCATCTAGGCCCCATAGCCCTGGCCAGCCCCTCAGAGTAGTACGAGTAATTCTCATTTAGGCCTATCTGCCAGCCTCCCGCTAACTCACTAACATTCTCCCTGCCCTTTAAATAAATTATAAAATACTCACCTACCTCACCCTTCCTTCATGCTCCTAGAGTCCTATGTGTGTTGCTCTGCACTGTTGCATGGCCTGGCCTGAGCTATGGTACACCGGCACAGCCAATACACAGTGAATGGAGCCATCTGCTTCCACGTCCACTGTTGAAATTTGGTTTCTATAACCATAGTCCAGGCATGGCCAACCTGCGGCTCTCCAGCTGTTGTAAAACTATAACTCCCACAATGCCCTGCTGTAAGCTAATAGCTGCTGGCAGTCTGGGGATGATGGGAGTTGTAGTTTTGCAACAGCTGGAGAGCCTCAGGTTGGCCATCCCTGCCATAGACAGAATATACATAAAACAATGCTAGTTTCTTACATATTTTTGATATGCCTAGTTTTACCCTATAATTTTCTAATGGGACTAAGGCCTCTTGAACACAACCATGTGGATTTTTCAGTATTTTGCGGTTCGTAAAAAACGGACCTGCACAAAATACGGATAACATCTGTGTGCATTCCATTTTTTGCTGAACGGAAAAGCTGGCCCCTGAACAGTACTATCCTTGTCTGTTATGTGGACAATAATAGGACATGTTGTATCTTTGAACGGAATGGAAAAACGGAAATACAGAAACGAAAGACATACGGAGTACCTTCCGTTTTTTTTTTGAGCATCCATTTAAATGCATGGTTCCGTATACGGTCCGTATATGGAACTAAGAAAACTATACGTAAATGGAAGGAAAAAATTGTCATATGCAAGAGGCCTTATGGGTTATTAAAAGACATGGAATTCAGTTTAATATTTGTCCATAGTTATGTGTAATCCCTTCCCAACCAGCACCATACATGTACCGCATTGGACAGGTCATTAAAAATGTCAGCTGCTTGTCAGCACACTGGACACCATAGCCGCAGCAGACATCAAAGGCTAATGTCTGCAATTGGTGATAACCCTAATCGCAGACATATAACCCCTCAGTAGTCAAACGTGACCATAGCATCTGAGAGCTAAAAAAATAAACAGGAACATGCGCTTGCCAGCCTGCGACGGCTCCCCTTAGTAGCATTCAGGGGTGCTGTCCTTTCCTGCCCCGGTACCAGTGAATAATCCGAGACTGCTGCAGCTATGTTTCAATATAGAGATATTTATCCCATACGGTGAATAACTTAATAGGGTGTAAAAATCTAAATGGCAGATTTGCTTCATCTTCCCAGAAATTTTTTATAAAAAGTGATCCCAAAGTCATACACACCCCAAAATGGTATCAATGAAAGGTATAGATTGTTCTGCAAATAATTTGCCCTCTCACAGCTACACAAACGTAAAAACTAGAGTCAGAACATGGCAATGCAAAGAAAAAAATTAGTTTTTTCAGTTTTTATTTTATTTTTGTATTAAAACACAAGAAAAACTATACAAATGTGGTATCTCTGCAATTGTACTGACCCAGAGAATGAATGTAATAGTTCTGTTCTGCATTGGGAATGCCATAGAAACAAAACCCATAAAACTGTGGTAACATTTAGTTTTTTTTTCCAATTCCACCCCATTTGGATTTTTTTTCCCAGCCTCCCACTACATCATATGCAACAGTAAATGGTGTCATTAAAACGTACAACTTGTCCTACAAAAAAACAAGCCCTTATACGGCTATGTGAACTGAAAAAAAAAGGTTATGGCTCGGGGAAGGCTGGGAGTAAAAAAATTAAAACTTGAAAATGGAAAATTGCCTGGGGCTGAAAGGGTTAAACACCCAACCAACTAAACTATTGAATCAATATAAAAATTTCAGAGTAGAAATATCCGTATCCTCTTGTCTTATTTCCTCATCCACTTACTGAAAGGAAAGAAGGCAGCAGAACATAAGGCTGAACAATTCATTCTTATCCTGCACAATATGTAATTAGTAAAAAGAACCAAAACAGCACTTCCACAGCAGGATAGGTCATCAGTATCTGATCGGTGGGGGTCTGACACCTGGGACCCCTGCCAATCAGCTGTATGAGAAGGCACTGAGAAGGCCTCCTCCGTGCTCACCAAGCACAGTGCCGTACATTGTATAGCGGCTTTGCTTGGTATCACTCTCAGCCCCATTCACTTCAATCGGGCTGAGATGCATCTAGGGCACTTGATAGATGAACATGTTATCACTGGTCTAGGGAAAGAAGCTAGAAGGCTGCGGCACTACGGCAAGCGTCACTGCTTTCTCGAACAGCTGATCCGCGGGGGTCCCGGGTGTCAGACCCCCACCGATCAGATACTGATGACCTATCCTGAGGATAGGTCATCAGTAGTAAAATGTCATAAAACTTCTTTAACTAAAAAACAACAACTAGGGGACAAATCTTCTTCCCTTTTATTACAAAGAAGCCGGCCAGCAACCACCACTAGGGGGAGCTCAGTGCATATAAACTATGACTAAATTTAAAGCTGTAATAATCTGTTTTTACTGATCTCCCCCTAGTGGTGGCAGTTTTCACACAGGGTATTGAAGGTTCAGCACTGAGCCCCCCTTCCCCAGGCCCTATTGCATGATGCGCCTCCATTGAAGGTATACTACTGCATATATGTTTTAAAAAGTCTCAGGTTCAGCTGAAATGTGTAATGTTTGATGTTGATAGCTGGGCTATGAGGAAGGAAAAGGCCATACTATAGTGGGAGTATGTATAGGGAAAGTGAAAACTGATCTGAAATTAGGAGGCTCTACTTGGGTGGTTGTGCAATTATAGGCGCAACGTTATTGTAGGAGACATATGACAGATACGAGGGTCCCAGTACTGCCAGTGTCTGAAAGCCCTTGCAGATAGATGCCCACCTAGCAGGGCAGACTGACAAGTAAACAGAATGTCAGTCAAACCACAACTGGACATCCAAAGCCAGAGCGCCTTAATCTCGCGATGCACGAGCTAGCGCATGCGCAGTTCCTTCCCTGAGGCTGATGCCAGCACAGGGAAGGAACACTATGACGACACTGCCCATGCGCTAGATCGCACATCGCGAGATTACGGCGCTCTGGCTTTCTGACGTCGGGGAGCAAGGAGGAGATTCTGAGGATGCGGGGCGGTGCTGGACTCCTTCACGCTGGACTCATCTCACATACAGGACACATCTCAGGTTAATTTGCATATGGATCAAATCGTTTTTTTTACACAATAAAAGCACACAGAGCTATGGGGACTGGGTATTGCCGATGTGCTAGCGGCCATCTAGCAACCCATGTCCTCAGCTCTATACACAAAATCCCGGTGACAGGTTCCCTTTAAAAAGTTCCAGAGGTGTAACAGGAAGCTTTTTTTACTGTTTTATTGAGACTTCGGCAAATAATCATTCACACATTTGATACAGGACCTTCTTTTTAATGGAAAGAATGTAATAAATCAAGACAACACTGTAAGTAGATGCCAAGGTCACACAGTGCTAACCAGTTCCTTCTCAATCTATTTATGGTCAGGATAACTGCTAGCCATAGAGGCTTGTTATAGAAAGAAACCTTAGGTAGATAGAGGATGTGTGTAAGTAAACATGAAATATGTGCAAAATGTCAATTCTAATTCAGAACCATACAGAACAGAACCATAACCTTTAGAAATGATGGTGGTAAATCATAGGAACTTGCTTTGTCATAGTGCTGCAGAACCACAGATTGCATAAACCTAAGGAATGTTAATAGCCCCTAACATCATTTGATTTCCCAAGTATCCCAAGGTGTTTTCTTAATATGTTCCAGGACTCAAATGCTCATAATGTGTCCCAACTATTTCCCTCTGTTACATAGAAAAAGAATCCAGGATACTAAAAACATCCCTGTGCAACCTGAGCTAATGTTTGCTGAAAATCACCTCCTGACACAAGCCTTCTGGGGAAAAAGCAGAAGAACTGGTTTGTGATCAGCCCAGCCTTGTAAAGCAAATAAGGACTATGGGAAAAAAAATGCATATTGAATTTTGCAGTGCTCTGCTAAAGGATAAAACCCCTCTGGCTCAGTGGCGTTGCGAGGGGGGTGCGGGCCGCACCGGGTGACACCAGTCTGATGGGGTGTCACCCGCCGGCCGCCGGAGTTCTCCTTAACTAACTAACTTTAGGCAGGGCCGGCGCTTCCATAGAGGCAGGGGGGGGGCTCTCTCCCTTCCCCTGTGCTGCTGCCTGCTGCCGCTACCTCCGCCAGTGAGAAGAGGGATGGGAGGAGGAGGGGAGGGGCTGTGGCCACTGCGCCACCAATGAAGAAAACTGACCTGTAATACAAATACAGGAGGCGGGTGCCGGAATCAAATAGCCGCCACCCGACCTCTATGACAGGGAGCGGCACCTGAGGGGTTAACTGCCACTGATCGCAGCCCCCTATCATAGAGTTCGGGTGCCGGCTATTTCATTCCGGCACCCGCCTCCTGTATTTGTATTAACATTGAGTGCGCCCCCCCCCCCCCCAGTATAATAAACATTTTGTGCAACCCCCCCAGTATAATTAACATTTTGTGCACCCCCCCCCCCCCCCCAGTATAATAAACATTGGTGGCGCAGTGGGAACTGCCAATGAGGGTTAAAAAAAGAAATAAAAAATGAACTCACCTCCTCCAGTTGATCGCATAGCTGCCGGTCTCCTGTTCTATCTTCAGGACCTGTGGTGACATCACTGAGCTAATCACATGGTCCATTACCATGGTGATGGATCATATGATGTATCATGTGATGACCACAGTGATGTCACCACAGGTCCTTTCACAGGTCCTGAAGATAGAACAGGAGACCGGCAATTGCGCGATCAATTGGAGGAGGTGAGTTAATTTTTATTTATTTTTTTAACCCTCATTGGCACTTCCCACTGCGCCACCAATGTTTATTATACTGGGGGGGGGCCGCACTTAATGTATATTATACTGGGGGGGGGGGCGCTCTCAATGTATATTATACTGGGGGGGGGTGGCCGCACTCAATATATATTATACTGGGGGGGGGGGTGGCCGCACTCAATGTTTATTATACTGGGGGGGGCTCTCAATGTATATTATACTGGGGGGGTGGCCGCACTCAATGTTTATTATACTGGGGGGGGCGCTCTCAATGTATATTATACTGGGGGGGTGGCCGCACTCAATGTTTATTATACTGGGGGGGGCGCTCTCAATGTATATTATACTGGGGGGGGGGGTGGCCGCACTCAATATATATTATACTGGGGGGGGGGGTGGCCGCACTCAATGTTTATTATACTGGGGGGGCTCTCAATGTATATTATACATGGGGGGGGCCGCACTCAATGTTTATTATACTGGGGGGGGGCGCTCTCAATGTATATTATACTGGGGGGGTGGCCGCACTCAATGTTTATTATACTGGGGGGGGCGCTCTCAATGTATATTATACTGGGGGGTGGCCGCACTCAATGTTTATTATACTGGGGGGGGCGCTCTCAATGTTTATTATACTGGGGGGGCGCTCTCAATGTATATTATACTGGGGGGGCACTCTCAATGTTTATTATACTGGGGGGGCGCTCTCAATGTATATTATACTGGGGGGGCGCTCTCAATGTTTATTATACTGGGGGGGCGCTCTCAATGTTTATTATACTGGGGGGGCGCTCTCAATGTTTATTATACTGGGGGGGCGCTCTCAATGTTTATTATACTGGGGGGGCACTCAATGTTTATTATACTGGGGGGGCGCACTCAATGTTTATTATACTGGGGGGGCGCTCTCAATGTTTATTATATTGACCTTGCACTATGCAGTCTGTATTCAGAATGCTATTATTTTCCCTTATAACCATGTTCTAAGGGAAAATAACACAGTGAATAGACTTTCATCTTAGCAACCAAGCATGAAAATCGCACCGCATCCGCACTTGCTTGCGGATACAATGCGATTTTCACGCAGCCCCATTAACTTCTATGGGGTCTGCGTTGCATGAAAACGCACAACATAAAGCATGTTGCGATTTTCACGCAGCGCACAAGTGATGCGTGAAAATCACCGCTCATCTGCACAGCCCCATAGAAGTGAATGGGTCCGGATTCAGTGCGGGTGCAATGCGTTCACCTCACGCATTGCACCCGCGCAGAAATCTCACCCATGTGAAAGGGGCCTAAGGGTGAATAGGACAAGGGTTCCAGTAAGTGAAAATAAAACACAAACACTAAGGCTACTTTCACACTTGCGGTAGTGTGATCCGGCGGGCAGTTCCGTTGTCAGAACTGCGTGCCAGATCCGCCGATCTTGATGAGACTGAAAGCATTTATGAGATGCATCCGGATGCGGATCCATCTCACAAATGCATTGCAAGAATGAATCCATGTCTCCGCTTGTCATGCGGACAGACGAATCCGTCTTGTATCTTTTTGCACATGCGCAGACCGAAAGGACGGATCCTGCATTCCGGTATTTTGAATGCCGGATCCGGCACTAATACGTTCCTATGGGAAAAAATGCCAGATCCGGCATTCAGGCAAGTCTTCAGTTTTTTTCGCCGGAGATAAAACCGTAGCACGCTGCGGTTTTATCTTTTGCCTGATCAGTCAAAATGACTGAACTGAAGACGTCCTGATGCGTCCTGGACGGATTACTCCATTCAGAATGCATGGGGATATGCCTGATCAGTTATTTTCCGGTATTGAGCCCCTGTGACGGAACTCTATGCCGAAAAAGAAAAACGCTAGTGTGAAAGTACTCTAAAATATTAAGTTTAAATCCCCCCTTTCCCAATTTTACATATAAAAAATATATACAATAAACATATTACATAGCGCTGCGTCCGAAAAGTCCAAACTATTAAATTATTAAAAAATATCTCCTATGCGGTGAGCATTCGCCATTTTTTAGTCACCTTGTCACCCCAAAAAATAGGATAGGACTGTTCTATTATGGGCCGAACGTTTCATAAAATGCGAAATGCACGCGGCTTTTTTGCTTGGTATTGAGTATCGCAATACTTTTTTATGGTGATGAAAGCGAATCAAAATTTTGGTATTGAAACAACCCTACGCCGATCTGATCGGAGTAGCGTTGTCACGATACCAAAATTTTTATTCGGTTTTGATTTGGCGACTAAAAATGTAATTTGGCTCCTAAATTTTTCAGTTCAGGAGCCAATGGCTACTAGGTATTTTTTTTAGTCTGGAGCCCTGCTATCAGAGGCCGGCGCAGGCGGCGCGATGACGTCATCGCGCCGCCTAAGCCCTGAGCCGTACACAGCGCGGGACACAGGCCAGAAGAGGCCTGCATCGCATCGCTGCCAAAGAGGTAAGTGTTTTTTTCCTTTTTTTTTTTTTTTTTTCTGTACAATACTGATGGCTAGTGGCACATGATAGGAGAGGCCCTATGGCTAGTGGCACATGATAGGGGGGCCGCCTATGGCTACTGGCACATGATAGGTGGGCCTATGGCTACTGGCACATGATAGGGGGGCCCTATGGCTACTGGCACATGATAGGGGGCCCTATGGCTACTGGCACATGATAGAGGGGCCCTATGGCTACTGGCACATGATAGGGGGGCCCTATGGCTACTGGCACATGATAGGGGGGCCCTATGGCTACTGGCACATGATAGGGGGGCCCTATGGCTACTGGCACATGATAGGGGGGGCGCCTATGGCTACTGGCACATGTTGATGGGGGGCTTAGGCTACTGGCACATGATTAAGGGGCATCTATGAGGGCACATTTCACTGGCACATTATTGGGGGACATCTATGGGGGCACTTCTTACTGGCACATTATTGGTGGCACTATAGGGGCATCTACTGAGGCCACAAAGAACGGTTATTTTATATGGGGGCTCTGTATAGGGGCATTTTATACTGGGACACATTGTGTTGGGTACTATGGGGAAGGGGGAGAGGACTACTACGGGGCACTGAGAAGGGGTATTTTATGCTTACAAATTATGGGGGACACTGAGGGCATCTACTGGCGCACTATATATCGGGCATTTTATACTGGTACATTATGGGAGCACTATGGGGGCATTTACTGGGGTCACTATATAGGGGTATTTTATACTGGCACATTATGGAGGCACTATGGGGACATTAGCTCAACTGGGGACATTACAGGGGGGTATTTTTTGCACTGACATTATAAGGAGAATTATTTCTACTGGGGGAAGGCATTATGGTGGGCGTTATTACTCCCCCATGGTATGACCCCCTAGTAGCAGCACCGGCCTCTCCCTGCTCTGCTATCCCTCTGCCCCTTCTCCAAATCCTTATTATGAAATCTTTCTCATTAGGATAAAACACATCAGCTCCGCCGAGCCCCCGGCCAAAGTGTGGAAGTGGCGCCCGAGATCCCCAAGGGCCAAGCCAAGTAATTGTAAGTTTTCATATGAAATATGTTTGTTATATACATATAGCCTACACTGTCAGGTGTCACCCAGGGGGGGTGACACCATTTTCTACCGCACCGGGTGACACCAGCCCTAGCAACGCCACTGCTCTGGCTCAATTAAGTAAACGTATGATTGGATTTTGAAGTCATTATTACAGGCAGTGTAAACTGGGCTAGTGAAACAATCCTTTATGTGGGGTAGAGGGCCTGCATTTGATTCAGTTCAGCAATGAAGCATGAGGTATTTGCTAAATCTTGCAAACTTGGGAAGTTCAGCAATGCACTTTGACTACTGTACAAGACATCCTCTAAAGCCAGGGATAGGTCAAATGTATTTGTTATATAGAGTTAATTGTCAGGGTGCGGTGTGGGGAATACACTCCACATCAAACACAGGAGGGAGGAGGGAAAGGTACTAGGCCTGGAAACTAGGGAAAGGGAAAGGTCACCACCTGGAAAGTCCCTAAGCCGAACCCTGACAGCTAACAGTATAAACAGACCTCGATGGTAGGAATGTTCATATGCCGGAACCTAAGGCCCTGTCTCACCCTACAGGGCCCTGGAAACAGTGTCAGGACAACAGGTGACCTGTTCCTTCCTAGCTGAAGGAACAAGGGACCCCCTCAGGCCTAATCTAATGTTCTTGCTCCCATGTTGCTCTGTGGCCTTATTGCAGAGAAAGCAGCTTTTTAAACATGTGTAAATTAGTCCCTTGGTGTAATGAGGGCATTGCCATTGCACCACTCACTCTCTCTACGTGCCATGCCCCAATCTCTTTGACAGGTCCAGACGCTAACAGCAGCGCTAATGCTATTGTGTTCGGCGCACACGCAGTAAAGAGATGAAACTTGCCTGGTGAGAGCAGGAGTGGTGCAAAAGCAATGCCCTCATTACACTCAGTGACTAAATTACATATGATTGAAAAGCTGGTTTCTCTGCAATAAGGCCACAGAGCAACATGGGAGCAAGAACATTAGATTCAGCTAGTAAGGGCTCACTGGACATGTAAGACGGTTTTAATAGAATAGATTTGATGACAGATTATCTTTAAGTCTGTAACCCGAATACCAACTGTCATCTAGCCAGTGTAGCATATTCTGGCCAAAAATGTGTTAAGTTGCTGGCTGAACATTGTTACAATACTATGTTTTATGAGCCAGTGTTCAGTTTGTGGCTCAAGCAGTGTATTACTTAGGCCCCTTTCACACGGGAGAGATTTCCGCGCGGGTGCAATGCGTGAGGTGAACGAGTGGATTAAGGTGAGTTAAATTATTTTTTATTTAGTCTGAAGGGGAAAGACACTAGGCCTCACCGCTAGGGAAGGAAAAGGGTCACCACCTATAAAACCCTCCTCCTGGCCCTAACTCCTATCCGTATGGGCACCTCTCGATGGTAGAGATGCCCATACACAGGAACCTAGAAAACCCTGGTGACCCTCGGATACCCTAAAGGTAATGACAGGGCAGAGACAACCCGTTCCTTCCCTGGTGAAGGAACCAGCGTCTCGCTGAGGCCTAGTAAACATTCGGGGGGGGGGGGGGGGAATACAAAGCACAACAAGCGGAACACTTAACTTCTGAGGATGATGGATGAACAGGACTTCAACACGAACCACACTCCAGCTCTTCCAAAACCAAATTAAGCTATCCAGAGCAAGGAGTGATGGGTAAAGTCAGACTAAATAGGGATGGGTAATGGTCACATGATCGGATGATCCACACCTGAACAGGAGGTGTGGACATACCAGCAACACACAGACAAAGTGAAACCAAAAGAGGCTGTCAGATCACTAATGTGCAGATAATCTTTCAGACCTTCTAAGACCTGTCACAGGAGTGACAGGATCATTTTCCTTTATAAATATATGACTTGTCTGACTTGGTCATCTTTATCTACTTTAGGGCTTGTGTGAAAATCTATTCACAAACTTTCAATCTCCAGTGTATATAATAAACACTTTACAATAGATCTTGTTGCATTCTTTATTGTTGCTCTTCTGTTCAATTTAATACTCTACTGTTACTCTCCTCTTGGAAACAGTCCCTGATGGACTCCCAGATCCTGGATCTAACAAATAAACTGTGAATTGATAGTCTAGATTTCTTTCTAACTACTGCCACAGTGACTTCCATGTGGAGGACAAAGGAGTAATCAATCAGGACAGTAGAATAATGACTATATTGTAGGAATCAATACCACAAGTAACTAATATTAACCTCTTAGTGACCACCGATCGCCAATATTTCTTTTTGTGGCTTTTTACAGCGGCTCTTAAGCCCAAGATAGCACTAAAACAAAGTGCTAACACTTCGTGCCGTCAGCTACCTCCAGTAGCTGAGGGCTCGGAGAAATGATCCGGGACTGTAACGAGCGGTCTCTGATCACCATGATTGACGTGATACACTGTATCACAGTGATCACAGCACCAGAGCTGCTGGCAGGAGGCTTTCTCTCTCCTCTTACATAACAGAAAAAGCCTCTGGTGCTATAATCGGATCATATAGGGTATATTTACTAAACACAGCCAGGACATGGGCTGTTTCTTTCTCTTCTCAATGTAGTTGTTCTGGCAGGAAAACAAGATCAGATACATTCCATCCGTAACTGTTGGTCAGTGCATGTCCATTACCGGCCATTCTTTAAAAGGGTTTCCAGGAGTTTTACACTGATGGACCTCTGTATAGGTCATCAGTATCTGATCCTTGGGGTCCGTCATCCGGTACCCCAGATTTAGAGGTTAGGTCTTCAGTATAAAAACCCCTTTAATTTTAGTCAATGGGTGTCCAATACTTTCCGTTCATTATTGTCAGTCAGTGGGCATCCATTACTGCCCATCCATAACTGTCAGTGTGCATTCATGACTGTTCGTCCATTACTGTCGGTCAGTGGGTGTCCATTCCTGGGCATCTGTTACTGTCAATCTGTTACTGTTGGTCAGTGGACGTCCATCACTGGGCATCCATATCTGTCCATCACTGGGTCTCCATATCTGTCCATCACTGGGAGTCCGTATCTGTCCATCACTGGGCGTCCGTATCTGTCCATCACTGGGCGTCCGTATCTGTCCATCACTGGGCGTCCGTATCTGTCCATCACTGGGCGTCCGTATATCTGTACATCACTGGGCATCTATATCTGTCAATCACTGGGGATCCATATCTGTTCATCACTGGGTTTCTGTATCTGTCCTTTACTGAGCGTATGTATCTATCCATCACTGGGCATCCATATCTGTCCATCACTGGGCGTCCTTATTTTTCCATCACTGGGCGTCTGTATCTGTCAATCACTAGGAGTCTCTAACCGTCCATCGCTGGGCATCCATATCTGCCCATCACTAGTGATCCATATCTGTCCATCACTGGGCGTCCTTATCTGTCCATCACTTGGTGTCTGTATCTATCCATCACTAAGCATCTGTATCTGTACCTCACTAGGAGTCCATAGCTGCCCATCACTGGGTGGCCATATCTGTCCATTACAAGTTACTTTGTACATCTCTTTGATAAAAAAAAGTAAAATAAAAAAAGTTAAGTTTGTTGTTTTCTACCTACTTGCTGGGCTTTGCAATAAAAAAAGGGCCGACGGCTGTATGGAGTGGAGCAGGCATATGAGTTTTTTTGGTGGCGGTTGAAGAAGTTGCCATTGAGTTATGTTCACGGTGCAGTGTTGCTGTCCCACAAATAAAAGTGTAGTCACAAATTTTACTCGTTAAGATTTTTTTTCCATTTGTTTGCGGATGATAATATCCTGGAATTAATTGTACAGCACACTAAAATTTATGCTACACGGTTTGCTGTAAAAAAGCCTACTTCTGTATTAAAAAATGTGGACCTCCACAAGGGTCCCTGAAATAAAAAAAAGAGGCATTACCCATAACCCCTTCCTGACATGGCAATTTTCAATTTTTGCGTTTCTGTTCTTTATTCTTTCCCTTAACCAGAGCCATAACTTTTTCTTATTTTTCAGTTCACATAGCCACATGATGGCTTGTTTTTTTATAGGACAAGTTGTACTTTTGTAACATCCCAGAGTTATGTTACGAAACACTTTTACCCCGCTACAGCCTGTTAAGTGTATGTGTATTGTCATCCTGTGTAATCTAACATTGCATCCTTCATTATATGCATTTTCTAGGCCTGTATTATGTATTTGCTGTAGTTTTCTATGTACACCAGCAGGTGGCAGCAATGTGTGACCAGGAACTTTGTGTCAGTTTAGTATATCTAAACTGGAATGGTTTATTCCAGTTTAGCTCCCCCTCTATGAGCAGAAGTGGGCTGGCCCATGTCCTGTCTCATGGGGAGGAAAGGAAGTTCTAGTTAGTGTGCCAGCTACCTCTGCTTGGGGAAGGCTGTGTTAGTAGGAGCTCCCAGTACTAGGGATCCCAACCCAGGATCGTGCCCCGGTCGAGGCCAAAGATCTCCATTCCCAGTCTGAGCCCTTCACCCTCAGCTGGTTGACAAGCAAGCAGCCACCTCCAGTCCTCCAGGAAGAGCCATTCCCTGGGAGCATAACTGTGAGTACTTATCCAGAGACCAGGAGAGTCCAAATTCCTCCTCAGCTAGTCAGTCCCATACCAAGCAGAAGATAGACAGAGCAGAAGACAGATTCCTGCCATATTCTCCAGGCATATGCTAGATGCAGAAGAGATATTAATCCCTGCCATACATTGCCAAATACCTGCTGGGACCTAAAAGACAAATGCTGTATCTCGTATGGATTTATGCTGCCTTCAGTAAAGACGAGTTGGATTATATTTCAAGTCTGGATCTCATTCACTCCTCAATTACTCCTACTAGCAACACTCATTTATTGCAAGTGAGCCAGGATCCAGGAGTCCAGCCGTACCAAGGTAGGAGACACCATTGACACCATACCTACTATCACACAGAGACATTACCCCACTCTGGCATTCGTCACCTGGTACTTGAGTTTCAACACCTTAACCCCTTAAGGACACATGACGTACCGGTACGGCATGTTTCCCGAGTCCTTAAGGACACATGACGTACCGGTACGTCATGGCTTTAAATAGCGGTTAATCGGAACGGGATGCCGGCTGAAATCATTCAGCCGGCATCCTGTAACAATGCAGGGGGGGGTCATTTGACCCCCCCGCATCGACGATCGCAGAAAACCGCAGGTCAATTCAGACCTGCGGTTTTCTGCGTTTCCGGTCCATTCGGGTGTCCTGTGACCCGATGAACCGGAAAAAGACTGCGATCGGTGGCGTAATTATACACCACCTATCGCAGTCCGAGGATTTGCAGAGGCGGAGCTGGCCCTGGTGCTGAACGCCGCTGTCCAGGGTGCTGATTGGTGCAGGGGAGAGAGGCGCGAGATTCAAACTTCCTGCGCTCCTCTCTCCCCTCCTCTTCCTGTCCAGCACCCTGACCGTGCAGCATCGTCCAGCACCAGCTCCTGTGTCCCCCTAATCGGCATCCATCACCCTCCTGCACCCATCGCCACCCAGGTAGGTTAGGGTCAGTGAGGGAGAGGCACCTTTAGGCAGGGATAGAAGGGAAAAGTTAGAAAAAAAAAAAAAAAATGCACATTTATTCTAAACTTTTTTGTTTCAGCTTTCAGACCCCAGACCCCCCCCCTGCCACTTTCCCCCCCCCCGCATCCCCCCCACCACCAGCCCCCCAACTTTTATACCAGCATTCCCTTGTTCAGGTCCCTTGCCGCCAGATCCACGTTCGCTTGTGGGACCGTGCGGAAAAATCAACGCGGCCTCCCTGCCCACCCCCTCCAGGTACCTATCCCCAGGGGTGAGACCCGTGCCCTTACCAGTGGAAGCCTGTTGCTGGTCAGGTATAAGGACAAGAGGGATGTCCTTATGCTGTCCACAATCCACGGTAACAGCATCACCCCCGTCTCTGTGCGAGGTACCGCGGCAACGGTCCTCAAGCCCGATTGTATCGTCGCCTACAATCGGTATATGGGAGGAGTTGATCTCTCTGATCAAGTCCTCAAGCCATATAATGCCATGCGCAAAACCCGGGCATGGTACAAAAAAGTTGCGGTCTACATGATGCAGGTTGCCATGTACAACTCTTTTGTACTATCCCGAAGCGCTGGCAGCACAGGGACATTCCTCCAATTCTATGAGGCAGTCCTCAAAGACCTGATCTTTTCGGACCGGGAAAGAGCAGGCCGGAGTACCTCGGGAACTGGAGGCGCCCGGATCGTCCCTTGCCAACACTTTCCAGGTGTGGTCCCCCATACTGGAAAGAAGGGACGAACCCAAAAAAGATGCAGAGTGTGTCACAAGAGGGGGATACGGAAGGACACCACTACTCAGTGTGACACTTGCCCCGATCATCCGGGCCTCTGCGTTATCGATTGCTTCAGGGAGTATCACACTTCCATGGAGTACTAAATTTTTATAATCTCCAACAGTCCCCTAGAGAACATAAAACACTATGTCTCTCAGACTTTGGAGACACAGAAACAATTTTTTTTCCCCAAAAAAATATTAGTTTTAGTGCAGGCATCCTCAAACTGCGGCCCTCCAGATGTTGTAAAACTATAACTCCCAGCATGCCCAGACAACCTACAGCCATCAGCAGGGCATGGTGGGAATTGTAGTTTTACAACATCTGGAGGGCCGCAGTTTTAGGATGCCTGCTTAGTGTCTCCAAAGTCTGAGAGCCATACATATTGGGCATCGTCGCGTGCGTAAAAGTCGTCGCTATAAAAATAACATTTGACCAAACCCCTCGGATGAACGGTGTTAAAAATATAAAATAAAAACGGTGCCAAAACACCCATTTTTGGGCAAAATTTCCATTTGAATCCTTTTTTCCAGTAATAAAGCAAGGGTTAACAGCCAAAAAAAACACTCAATATTTATGGCCCTGATTCTGTAGTTTGCAGAAACACCCCATATGTGGTCGTAAATGGCTATATAGCCGCACGGCAGGGCATAGAACGAAGGGAACTCCATACGGTTTCTGGAAGGCAGATTTTGATGGACAGTTTTTTTTTTTGGACACCATGTCCCATTAGAAGCCCCCCCTGATGTAGCCTAGACTAGAAACTCCAAAAAAGTGACCCCATCTAAGAAACTATACCCCTCAAGGTATTCAAAAGTTACTTTATAAACTTTGTTAACCCTTTAGGTGTTCCACAAAACTAAATAGCAAATGTAGAAAAATTTTAGAATTTTATTTTTTTGTTACCTTGCCTCAAAAAAGTGTAATATAGAGCAACCAAAAATCATATTTACCCCTAAAATAGTACCAAAACAACAACCACCTTATCCCATAGTTTCCTAGATGGGGTCACTTTTATGGAGTTTCTACTCTAGGGGTGCATCAGGGGCAGGCCCGTCGCTAACAGACAGGCAAAACAAGCAATTGCTTGGGGCCCCGAGCTGGCCCGGGGCCCCAAGCAGAGCCGGTGCTTGTTTTGCTTCCTTTAAGGCTGCAGCCTCCTGAGCGCTCTATAGAGAGCCTCAGTAGGGTTGCCACCCGTCCGGGATTAACCCTGACAGTCTGGGTTTGTAATCCTGTGCGGCACAGCGATCTCTTACTCTAGTCTCCTGACTTCTGTAGCAGGCAGCCAATGAGCAGCAGTGCTGGTGGTGACGTCTAATCCTGCTGCCAGCCCTGCGGTCCAGCACACAGCAGCCTGAAGACTCCTCCTCCCAGCTGCTCCTGATCAGAGGAGCCGACATTGCAGTAAGAACTGCTGGTCACTGCCCCCCTTCCCCATGGCTAGCTGGTGCCCTGTTAACCCTTACCCTCTTATTTACACAGCTGCTGGTGTGTAAACAGCCAGAGCTGGAGTAAATGATGCAGCTATGTAGTCTGGACCGAGGTCGGAGGGGGAGGGTTGTCAGGAGAGGCAGTGTTACTTACTAGCTGTTAGGACTGCCCTTCCAGGAATCCTGCATAAAAGTGAGTGCATATGTGATCTGTAGTATGTGCCTGTATGTAATAACATGTGTGATGTGTACCATGTGCCTGTATGTAATAACATGTGTGATGTGTACCATGTGCCTGTATGTAATAACATGTGTGATGTGTACCATGTGCCTGGATGTAATAACATGTGTGATGTGTACCATGTGCCTGTATGTAATAACATGTGTGATGTGTACCATGTGCCTGTATGTAATAACATGTGTGATGTGTACCATGTGCCTGTATGTAATAACATGTGTGATGGTACTAGGTGTCTGTATGTAATAACATGTGTGATGTGTACCATGTGCCTGGATGTAATAACATGTGTGATGTGTACCATGTGCCTGGATGTAATAACATGTGTGATGTGTACCATGTGCCTGTATGTAATAACATGTGTGATGTGTACCATGTGCCTGTATGTAATAACATGTGTGATGTGTACCATGTGCCTGTATGTAATAACATGTGTGATGGTACTAGGTGTCTGTATGTAATAACATGTGTGATGTGTACCATGTGCCTGGATGTAATAACATGTGTGATGTGTACCATGTGCCTGGATGTAATAACATGTGTGATGTGTACCATGTGCCTGGATGTAATAACATGTGTGATGTGTACCATGTGCCTGTATGTAATAACATGTGTGATGTGTACCGTGTGCCTGTATGTAATAACATGTGTGATGTGTACCATGTGCCTGGATGTAATAACATGTGTGATGTGTACCATGTGCCTGGATGTAATAACATGTGTGATGTGTACCATGTGCCTGGATGTAATAACATGTGTGATGTGTACCGTGTGCCTAGATGTAATAACATGTGTGATGTGTACCATGTGCCTGGATGTAATAACATGTGTGATGTGTACCATGTGCCTGGATGTAATAACATGTGTGATGTGGACTATGTGCCTGGATGTAATAACATGTGTGATGTGTACTATGTGCCAATGCCTGTATGTAATAACATGTTTGATGTGTACTATGTGCCTGTATGTAATAACGTGTGATGTGTACTATGTGTCTGCATGTAATAACATGTGTGATGTGCAGTATGCGCATGTGAGGCTACTTTCACACTAGCGTTCGATCGGATCCGTTCTGAACGGATCCGATCATAATAATGCAGACGGAGGCTCCGTTCAGAACGGATCCGTCTGCATTATATTGGCAAAAAAAAGCTAAGTGTGAAATTAGCCTGAGCGGATCCGTCCAGACTTTTACATTGAAAGTCAATGGGGGACGGATCCGCTTGAAGATTGAGCCATATTGTGGCATCTTCAAACGGATCCGTCCCCATTGACTTACATTGTAAGTCTGGACGGATCCGCACGCCTCCGCACGGCCAGGCGGACACCCGAACGCTGCAAGCAGCGTTCAGGTGTCCGCCTGCTGAGCGGAGCGGAGGCTGAACGCCGCCAGACTGATGCAGTCTGAGCGGATCCGCATCCAGACTACATCAGGGCTGGACGGAAGCGTTCGGGTCCGCTCGTGAGCCCCTTCAAACAGAGCTCACGAGCGGACAGCCGAACGCTAGTGTGAAACTAGCCTAAGTATTTTCTTTTTTTTTAATTCCTGGAGAATCCCTATTAAACACCATGGCAGGATGAATAGTTTTATTTTAGTTGCAGCCTATGGGGAGTATCCCCAACATCTGGTAACTTGTAGGCCATAGTGATGTCCAGTACAGCCTGGACCCGGATTCTGTGCTGAGCATCTGAAGAATTGCACACCATGGATGTTCCTGGTATCCTTATACTGAGAGTTTTTTCTATCCTCCACCTAGTAAGATTGTTACCATCTTCCAGTTTATTAAATGTCTGTTATGCCATAATAGAGCTTGCCCGGCTCACTTCAGCCTTGGAGGCCTGCTCTTGGAAGATAGCGACTTCAGAAATCTCCAGCAGCAGGTTCTCAGATCCTGTGAGGCAGTGAGGGGCACCTTTCTGGGCATAACTACTGTGAGGGGCACATATCTGGGCATAACTACTGTGAGAGGGCACATATCTGGGCATAACTACTGTGAGAGGGCACATATCTGGGCATAACTACTGTGAGAGGGCACATATCTGGGCATAACTACTGTGAGGGGAATATATTTGGGCATAACTACTTTGAGGGGGCACATATCTGGGCATAACTACTGTGAGAGGGCACATATCTGGGCATAACTACTGTGAGGGGAATATATTTGGGCATAACTACTTTGAGGGGGCACATATCTGGGCATAACTACTTTGAGGGGGCACATATCTGGGCATAACTACAGCAAGGGGGCACATATCTTGCCATAACTACAGTGAGGGGGCACATATCTGGATATAACTACTGTTCAGGGGCACATATCTTGCTATAACTACTGTGAGAAGACACATATCTGGGCATAACTACTGCGAGGAGACACATATTTGGCATAACTACTGTGCGGGGGCACATATCTGGCATAACTACAGTGAGGGGCACATATCTGGGCATAACTACTGTGAGGCAGCACATATCTGGGCATAACTACAGCGAGGGGGCACATATCTGGGTATAACTACAGCGAGGAGGCACATATCTGGGCATAACTACAGCGACAGTTATGCCCATAACTACAACTACAGGGGCACAAAAGTAGGCATAACTACTGTGACAGAAACAAAGGTGGGCATAACTGCTGTGAGGGGCTACAAGGAGGACATAACTATTTTGAAGGGATCACAAGGTGGGCATTGTCCTAGGGAAAATGTCCTAGATTACCCTGCTATACATTGGCATGGCTCAGTCTTACAGGCCAGCACAGCGCCCCCTGCTGGTGATTTCACAGGGGCAGTCACCATCCCTTCCTTATGTGATTATTATTTTTTTCTCTATCACCACAGGGACCTTGTTCTGGATCCAGCGGACATCACGCCGACGCCAGCAACACCCTAAATAAGGTAGGACCAGATTTTATTAGGTCTGGGTCTGGGTGAGTGTAGCCATGCATTGGGCTTAGGGCTCTTTAACATGAGTGGATCCTGTGCAGGTAATCCGCTGTGTGAAAGAGACAGCAGAAAACGCAGCAGTAACATGACTGTTAATGCTTCGTGCCTCTCTGTTATCTTTTTACTACAAAATCACTGTGGCAACTTTATCTCACTGTGATTTTGTATTAGATTGTATGGTACAGTGGTGTTTTTTGCAAATGTTCATTTGTTGAAAATGTTCAAATTTCATGCACATTAAATGCAACAGCAGTATTTGCACTGTAAACCTCCTTTTTTATTTATATAAAGTGTGGGTGAACTTAAACTGTATGGCTATACTGTTGTTCCTGTAGGCTTTGCGTGCTTAAGGTGGGGAGGGGGGGGGCCTCCATGTCTATTTTGCTTGGGGCCCCCAAATTCCTTCAAACGGCCCTGATCAGGGGGCTTGAAAGGGTACATGGTGTAAATAAACCAGTCCAGCAAAATCTGCCTTCCAAAAACCGTATGGCGTTCCCCTTCTTCTATGTCCTGCCGTTTAGCCAAATAGTAGTTTACGACCACATTTGGGGTGTTTCTGCAAACTACAGAATCAGGGCAACCCATTTTGAGTTTTGTTTGGCTGTTAACCCATTTTTTTCAGTAATAAAGTAAGGGTTAAAATGGAAAATTTTCAAAAAAATAGAAATTTCTAAATTGTTTCTCCATCTGCCATTAACTCTTGTGGAACACCTAAAGGGTTAACAAAGTTTGTAAACCCAGTTTTGAATACCTTGAGGGGTGTACTTTCTTAGATGGAGTCACTTTTTTGAAATTTTTATTCTAGGGGTACAACAGGGGGCTTCAAATGGGACATGGTATAAACAAAACCAGTCCTGCCAAATCTGCCTTCCAAAACCCATATGGTGTTCCCCTCCTTCTATGTCCTCCCGTTCGGCCAAACAGTAGTTTACGACCACATATGGGGTGTTTTTGCAAACTACAGAATCAGGGCAACCCATTTTGAGTTTTGTTTGGCAGTTAACCCTTGTTTTACTCCTGGAAAAAATTGATTATATTGTAAAATTTTCCAAAAAACAGAAATTTCTAAATTGTTTCTCCATCTGCCAATAACTCTTGTGGAACACCTAAAGGGTTAACAAAGTTTGTAAACCCAGTTTTGAATACCTTGAGGGGTGTACTTTCTTAGATGGAGTCACTTTTTTGAAATTTCTATTCTAGGGGGTGCAACAGGGGGCTTCAAATGGGACATGGTATAAACAAAACCAGTCCTGCAAAATCTGCCTTCCAAAACCCATATGGCGTTCCCCTCTTTCTACGTGCTCCCGTTTGGCCAAACAGTAGTTTACGACCACATATGGGGTGTTTCTGCAAACTACAGAATCAGGGCAACCCATTTTGAGTTTTGTTTGGCAGTTAACCCTTGTTTTTTTCCTGGAAAAAATTGATTATATTGGAAAATTTTCCAAAAAATCTAAATTCTAAAAATGTATGTCCATTTGCCATGAAGTGTTGTGGAAGACCTAAAGGGTTAACAAAGTTTGTAAAAACAGTTTTGAATACCTTGAGGGGTGTAGTTTCCTTAAGGTGAAATAGGGCTGTGTCCTTAAGGGGTTAAAGGGCCCTGAGACTGTAACCTGTGCACGCTGCAATTGGCGTGACAAACAAAAACTATTAACTATTATTTACACCTGACCCAGTCAGTGCATATTATTGCGCCAGTGTGCATAACCCCAATCCGGCTTACTGCACTTTGTAATGGCATCATTTAATATTGCATACAATGAAGTGGGAAGCTGTGGTTCACCTGTTTTTTTTTTGTTGATTCCAGGCTCCGTTCCTAAGTTATTATACTTTTTCTTAGGTATTTGGTACAATGGGGACGTCATCATTGCTTTTGGTGCACTCAAGCTCCTCTCCTTTCTGAGGCCTCTCCCTGGCTTCTTTGTCACTGCCTGGCTCTGTCAATCAAAGCAACAGGGGAGTTGCTGGCCAAAGAAAGGAGTATAGCTTAGGTGCAACATGACCAATGGTGATGCCCTCATTGCATCAAAGGCCTGATTTGCATATTAAGAAAAGGCATTATAACTCATGAGCGAAGCCTCAACAAACAATAGACACTATTTTAATCAGGTGAACCACAGCTATGTGTCTATGCAAACAGCTGGATAGGGAGGTCATTGGTGACAGATTCCCTTTAATAAAGGCTTTAAATGCTGTCCATGTGACCGCTGTGTTTACAGCAGATATGTCCCAAAACCACTATGAAACCCTAATGCAGTTTTATGCATTTTTCAGATAGTTCTCAAGTCCTCCTCGGAACTGACCCAGCTTATTATCGGATAAATAAATTGAGGCTCTTAATCCCTTATAAACCGGGCTCATTTTCACCTTAAGGACCAGGCCATTTTTGGCAAATCTGAGCAGTGTCACTTTATGTGTGAATAACTTTAGAACGCTTTTACTTATCCAGGCCATTCTAAAATAGTTTTTTCGTCACATATTGTACTTCATGACACTGGTAAATGGAGTAAAAAAAAAATTCATTTTTATTTATAAAAAAAATACAAAATTTACCAAAAATTTGGAAAAATGTGCAAATTTCCAAGTTTCAATTTCTCTACTTCTATAATACATAGTAATACCTCCAAAAAAAAGTTATTAATTTACATTCCCCATATATCTACTTTATGTTTGGATCATTTTGGGAATGCCATTTTATTTTTTGGGGATGTCGCAAGGCTTAGAGGTTTAGAAGCAAATCTTGAAATTTTTCAGAAAATTTCTAAAACCCACTTTTTCAGGACCAGTTCTGGTCTGAAGTCACTTTGTGAGGCTTAAATAATAGAAACCACCCAAAAATGACGCTATTTTACAAACTACACCCCTTAAGGTATTCAAAACTGATTTTTACAAACTTTGTTAACCCTTTAGGTGTTTCACAAGAATTAATGGAAAATAGAGATAACATTTCAAAATTTCACTTCTTTGGCAGATTTTCCATTTGAATAATTTTTCCAGTTACAAAGCAAGGGTTAACAGCCAAACAAAACTCAATATTAATGGCCCTGATTCTGTAGTTTACATAAACACCCCATATGTGGTTGTAAACTACTGTACGGGCACATGGCAGGGCGCAGAAGGAAAGGAATGCCATATGGTTTTTGGAAGGCAGATTTTGCTGGACTGTTTTTTTGACACCATGTCCCATTTGAAGCCCCCCTGATGGCCCCTAGAGTAGAAACTCCAAAAAAGTGACCCCATTTTAGAAAATACACCCGTCAATGTATATAAAACTGATTTTACAAACTTTGTTAACCCTTTAGGTGTTCCACAAGAATTAATGGAAAATAGAGATAAAGATTCAAAATGTCACTTTTCTGCCAAATTTTCCAAATTTATTTTTTTCCAGTTACAAAGCAAGGGTTAAAAGCTAAACAAAACTCAATATTTATGGCCCTGATTCTGTAGTTTACAGAAACACCCCATATGTGGTCGTAAACTGCTGTACGGGCACAGGGCGCAGAAGGAAAGGAATGCCATACTTTTTTGGGAGGCAAATTTTGCTGGACTGGTTTTTTGACACCATGTCCCATTTGAAGCCCCCCTGATGCACCCCTAGAGTAGAAACTCCAAAAAAGTGACCCCATTTTGGAAACTTTGGGATAGGGTGGCAGTTTTGTTGGTACTATTTTAGGGTACATATGGTTTTTGGTTGCTCTATATTAGACTTTTTGTGAGGCAAGGTAACAAGAAATAGCTGCTTTGGCACCGTTTTTATTTTTTGTTATTTGCAACATTCATCTGACAGGTTAGATCATGTGGTATTTTTATAGAGCAGGTTATTATGGACGTGGCGATACCTAATATGTCTACTTTTGTTTATTTATGTAAGTTTTACACGATATTTCATTTTTGAAACAAAAAATTTTTGTTTTAGTTTCTCCATCTAGTTTCAGCCATTCAGAGAAGAATCAGGTCAGTCAAGAATCAGGGGCTGAAATGGCACAGAAGCCCCAGATGGGAGAGGGAGGGAGCTCCCACCCTGTTAACCTCTTCCATACATCGGTCCCTACGGACCGCAGAATGGAAGGGGTTAAACGGCTGACATCTGTGCTGACACTCTGCATGCTAACCGCTCGGCAATCCTGGAAATGAGAGGGTGCAGGCGGGATGATCGCGCAATTGGCAGCGCCTGCACCGCCCGTACTGCCCGCACCTCCCTTCCTGCACAGCCCGCGGCAGGTAATGAGGGCTGCAGGGGGGAATGAAAAATGAAAATGTAGGTAATTTTGAAGTTTCTGATCCCTGTGGTCATGGACCACGGGGATCAGAAACTTCTGACAGCGCTGCAAACCGTAGGTCTGAATTGACCTGCGGTTTGCAGCGATCGCCGATACGGGGGGGGGGGGGGGGGGTCACAGGACCCCCCTCGGCATTGTCCCAGGGTGCCTGCTGAATGATTTCAGCAGGCACCCAGTTCCGATCACCGCCTACCGCACGGCGGTGATCGGAAATACACATGACGTACCGGTACGTCATGTGTCCTTAAGTACTGGGACATCATGAAGTACCAGTACGTCATGTGTCCCCAAGAGGTTAATTGCCCTCCTTTGGGGTTCATTGTTAAGATTATACACCCCTGATAAAAAAAATCTGTAAATGAATCCCTTTTCAGTTTTAATGGGTGTCTTTCCTTTTGACAATTTATTCCCTCCAAACGTGCCAGATATGGGGTAAAATTATATATGGTGTGTGAGAGCACGACAGGTTACACCTGCAGTTTTTCTCTATGGGCAGAGACCATCAACTTAACCACTTCCAGACCGGGCCATATGCCCCCTTCCTGACCAGGCCTAATTTTGCTAATCTGACATTGTTTCACTTTATATGGTAATAACTTTGAAATGCTTTTACTTATAAAAGCCATTCAGAGAATGTTTTCTTGTGACACATTGTACTTCATGTTAATGGTAAATTTGAGTCAATATGTTTTATGTTTATTTACTATAGTATCTGTACTCAGAGATTTATCACTGTGTTACCTGTGGGGTTACAAGGACTGCAGGTGATATCAATAACATTATCTCTACATGTACCGCACCAGATCTGGCAGGATAGTCTCAGAGTTCAGTGGCTACTTGGTTTTCATACTATTTTTTAATGGGAGGAGTGCCATTCAAATTATGCCTCAGGCAGCAGCATATCTAGAATCGGCCCTAGTTTGCAGCACACATGGAAGAAAGAGGGATAACAACTTTTACTGCTCCAGTTGCCAATCACAACCAGGCCTTTACAATTGCCACTGTTTTGAAAGATACCATACAGTTACGTTACATAGCGGATTGTAACCGGGCTAGGATCACATGGTACATGTACCGATGGTACAGCACATTAACTAGAAAGTGCCTGCAACATAATTACATCGGGCAGCGCAAAGGAGTGCAAGCTCAGGCTACCAGGAATATTTTCAACAAAAACGTAAATTGGAAATAAGCACCAGTACAACAAAAAAAAGTAATTATCTGATTACAACCAAGTCTTCAGCCGCCCAAAAAAGTCTTTCTTTAGTATTAGACTCTGGTAATGGTATACCACCAGTCAAAAGCCTCCTTGCCTGTAGTGAAAAAAAGTAGAATCTTTATTTATAATGCGCAGTTTCACTGGATATAGTAGTGAATGTTTCACACCAGCAGATATAATCCTCATTTTGCACCTCAGAGAACAACATCATTTAATAAATAAGGCATATACAGTAACTTAGGTCCTGGATGTCTCAGAGGAACCCTGTGTGCCCTCTCCACAAAAAAAAGCAATCTTTTGGGCAGTTTGAAATAAGGGCTCTTTCACACTTGCGTATTTCTTTTCGGCATAGAGTTCCGTCGTCGGGGCTCTATGCTGGAAGAATCCTGATTAGGATTATCCCAATGCATTCTGAATGGAGAGAAATCCATTCAGGATGCATCAGGATGTCTTCAGTGCAGGACCAAAACGTTTTTTGGCCGGAGAAAATACCGCAGCATGCTGCGCTTTTTGCTCCGGCCAAAAATCCTGAACACTTGCCGCAAGGCCGGATCCGGAATTAATGCCCATTGAAAGGCATTAATCCGGATCCGGCCTTAAGCTAAACGTCGTTTCGGCGCATTACCGGATCCGACGTTTAGCCTTTTCTGAATGGTTACCATGGCTGCCAGGATGCTAAAGTCCTGTTTGCCATAGTAGTAGTGGGAAGCGGGGAAGCAGTATACTTACCGTCCGTGCGGCTCCTGGGGCGCTTCAGAGTGACGTCAGGGCGCCCCACGCGCATGGATCACGTCATCCATGCGCATGGGGCGCTCTGACGTCATTCTGGAGAGCCCCGGGAGCTGCACGGGCGGTAAGTATACTGCTCCCCCGATCCCCACTACTACTATGGCAAACAGGACTTTAATAGCGTCCTGGCTGCCATAGTAACACTGAACGCATTTTGAAGACGGATCAGTCTTCAAATGCTTTCAGTTCACTTGCGGTGTTACGGAACCGGCGGGCACTTTTGGCAACGGAAGTGCACGCCGGATCCTAACAACGCAAGTGTGAAAGAGGCCTAAGCCAGCTCTATATAAACTGGACAGCATCTGCCTCAGAAACACTTCTCTGTTTACTAGATCATGTTATGTGTTAGATGACATTGTAATGCGCTTATATAGATCAGAAAGTTGTTTGCTCATAGATTTGGTCTTATCCTCATTCTCACTCAGCCGTGCTTCCAGCTCAACTATTCCGTCTCTTATCGTTGCCTTCTCAGATCTCATCAGAGCAACATCATTTTTATACTCTGTCTATCTTTTTGGCATCTCCACACCTTTACAAGTGTGCAGTGGGGCCTGAAACATTTTCAGGCATATTTTGTGTTCTGAGAGAGACTGGGTGCTCCTTAACGTTTGGGCCCTGCCATGTGTCAAGACATAACATTAGGGCCATAATAGGGATATTTCTGAGGACAGGAGAAACAGGATCTTACATTTTGAGATGTGCTTCTTCATTTTCATAAAAAAAGAAATTTCATGAATTTCTTTCACCTGCTTAGCATTAATTCCTATTAAAAAAAAAGCTGTGCGGTCAAAATACACCACCCAATGAATAACTCAAGGCGTGTAAAGTTCAAAATTTGGTAATTTTAACTTTTTTTTTAAATTATTCTGGCACCTATAAGGCCCCTTTCACATAAACTATACGGATTGGCTCAGGATGCGTTCAGGGTGTGTTCAGGGAAACTCGCACCATTTTGCAAGCAAGTTCAGTCAGTTTTGTCTGTGATTGCGTTCAGTTCAGTTTTTTCCACGTGGGTCAAATGCGTTTCGATGCATTTTTTTCACGCGCGTAATAAAAAACATAAGGTTTACAAACCATCAGTACTTCCTTCCGGGTGCAATGCGTTTTTCACTGAAGCCCCATTCACTTCTATGGGGCCAGGGCCGCGTTAAAAATGCTGAATATAGAACATGCACACAGAGCCATTGAAATGAATGGGTCAGGATTCAGTGCGAGTGCTATGTGAAACTCGCTCGGGTGAAAGAGGCCTAAGCCTCTGCAAACTTGGCTTGGTGTTGGAAAAAATATGTTTTTCAAAAATTTTAAAATTAAAGGCTATGTATACCTTTGGGGACAATTTTGTTATGATTTCATTTTACTGATTTTGGGCTGTTTCCAGCTTCCCACTCTGTCCTATGCAATATTAATGGTGCCATTTTAAAGTACAACTTGTCCTGCGAAAAACAAACCCTCCTACGGCTATGTGAATGAAAAAATAAAAAAGAAGGCAGCAAATATAAAATGAAAATGGAAACTTATCCGAGGCTTATAGGCTTTTGCAACGCAGATTTTGACGAATAGCTTTACAGGCGCCATGTTGAACAGCCTCTGGGGTACCAGTACAGTCATTTTCTGAGGCAAAGTGACCAAAAAATTGCTAGCATGGTTTTTATTTATTTTTTACAGCGTTCACCTGACGGAGTAGGTCATATAATATTTTTATAGAGCAGGTCATTAATGCAGCAGCAATACCTAATACCCAATACCTAATGTCTTTTTTTTTTTTGTAAATGGCTTGATGAGTGTTAAGGGATGCTTGTTTTACTTTATTTTTTTTAAATCTTTTTATCTTTATAAAAACACTATCCTATTTTTACACTATTTTTGTCCCACTTTGAGACACTGTGGGTCTGATCCCTGACACGTACACTAACTTACAGTTCGCCTATGAGACCTAACCTAGTTCACATCTTTGTTGACGCTTCCTTTATTCTGTTCCGTCAGAGCAACAAAAAATGCGGAGCCGTTAAATGGATTGCCAAACGTATACAAAGAAGACCCCTTCTGTTTCTGTCCATCATTCATTGACTTCAATGTTAACACCTTAATGTCAAAGCCTTCAAAGGACTTAAAGTGGTTATCCAGGATCCCTTCAGTTTTGAGTTTGCCCCCTAGCATATTTGCCCTAATATAAAAAGCATACTTTCCTGGTTCCCACTGCACCAGTCCTGTGGCATGGCTGCATTTGGTGAACTTCTTATCCCAGGCTTGTTGACTGATGGCCAGGCTGTATGCAGGGTCACGTGCACTGCTGCAGCCAATGACTGACCTCAGTGGTGATGTTTCCCTAAGCTTCACATCACCTACAAGTGATGTGCCACTTGGGGAGACAACGCCACTGAAGCCAGTCATTGACTGCAGCATTGCACATTACCCCATCTGCAGCTCAATGACCGGATCTGCAGGGGTTGTCCAAATTTATAAAAAATAAAATAAAAATTGAATAGCTTAAAATAAAATCTATCTATCTATTCTCCTGCACCGTCCTCTGTGGGACTAGTTCAGCTCTCCTAACATTATTTGTATACAGTAAAAACAGCAGCAGTGATTGGCTTGTAACGGCAGTAGCCAGTCACTGCATAGGGGTGAGTATAACTATCGCAGTCTATAGGATTTTCACAGGCTGCCTATCATACTGTGCCTCTGGCACAGGTTTTCAGGCAGCTTGCTATGACAGTACTAGAAACCTTCACAAGGCCCCAGACTTTCATAGCAATAGTTCGGAGCCCTGTAATTTTTGCAGCGCAGGCTTTGGTCAGACCTCTGTCAAACCCACAGATGTTTGGTCGCAATTGATAGTTGCATCTGTAGGTTTGAATGGCCAGGATCAGAGTCATCACCATTTTCGGCCACTGCCTGTAGAGCCAGAACCTGTTGTGTATGGTACACGCTTAGCACATGAGCCTGCTCTATACAAGTCTTTAATGACAATCATGTATATGTAAGTGTTTATGGGGGTCATTTGTCCATCTGAAATATGCCTAAATTAGGCAGATTTCAGGCGCAGATTGCGCCATTGTGCCGCAATCTGCAACTTTTCAGCACTCATGCAACTTTTCAGCACTCATGCCAGGTCTAAAATTGTGGACATGGGGTGGGTGGGGAACGGGGCGGGCCACCAGGCCTGTCTTATTTACCGTTTTCTACACCTGTTTTGGGCACAGAAAAAGGTCTAAATGTAAGATGGCAAGGAAGCTGTCTTACATTTAGAAATGGCAGAGGATCTGCTGAAGTAATGAAGAGGCCTGCGCCTCTTAATAAATTTGGCAGATCCCCTGCTAGCTTCGAGGTTTATTAAGACCGGCGTCTAAAACGAATAAATGTGCTCCAATGTGTTGCTATTATTCACTTTTGCACTGTAACTGGGGCATGTTACACATGTAAAGTTGATTTAGGTCTGAGACACCTGCTGATTACATAATCACGGGTTCCAAAAAAAGAAACGGCACGGCTGCTTTCTGTATTCCCTCATTGAGTGCTACGTACCATGAAAAAATAAAGGCGCAAATGATAATAAACCTCTTCAGTCTTCTCCTCCGTAGGTCCTCAGGTGTCTGTGAAAGTCAGGGACCCAACCTGCTCCTGTGAAATTCAAGAGCAGCAGCTCTAATCATGCTCTGTACATACCGTATATGGCAGTAAGAAAATGGAAAGCTCCTTGCTGTGATGTTTCCGTTCATTTTGGCAGAAATAAAAGTACAACAGATAGGAATTTTTCAAAAATAACTGAAACCTGAAGGAACTACCACAAACCAAGCACAACGGATGCTCAAAGTAACCCACAGATGGGGATTAAACTGCTCAGTTTCTTTCAGTTTTTCTGTTTCCCTGACAAAAAATGGCTTACCAAAGTGCACGTACCCTTTAAGCATTTCGTGAACGCTGTGAATTGCTATGCATGGGGAGAAACCAACTCAACTTAGTTTGTCTTAACTTTATGCAGTTTGTCTCTGTCATTCTATGGAAGATGAAGCAGAATTGTGTAATGTGCGCACAGACTGGTTTTTGAAACAGAGACATCAATACCAAGATATAGCCAATGAAAGCGATGGAGCTTCTGGAGAACAGCGACTGAATTCTGGCAGCAGCCATTTTCTGAATGAAGCCACTAACAATAATATTTTCATTTTGCGTTTTTTGAACCATCCCATAATATTGTATCAAATTTCTCCCATGTCATTCCACCTCCAGCTTATGAAATCTGAACTGTTTGGTGGGAGCCATAGACCGCCTGGTTAGTGCTTGGGTGATTTTCAATTACTGGCTTGCTATATTCCATTATGGATAAAATTCTCTGCCTTCTCCTATCTTTCCGCTGCATAAAGCAGTGGCATCAGACACGGCACAGCCCCAGCACCTTAATCCGTGACAGGGAGAAGCGCGTGTGAGATGAGCTGGTGTCGCTTAGCCCAGCACTGATCAGCGGAACAAAGCTCAACTGCTTTCATCAATGAGCCTGACACTTACAGAGATGAAATGCATGTGACAGAGGCACCTTATAGAGAGGAAATAGCAATTGCACTGTGAAGTCAGAAAATGTCATTTCTAAGTTGACAAATGAAGATTCATTCACGTAATGCATTTCCCTATTGTTGTGATGACTAAAAGCTGTACCCATGGGCAAGCGGCTTGTATATTCTTCTATGAGCACAGGAGGCAGCAATTAAAGAGCATGTCTACCAAAATGCAGTCCTGCTGCGGGACTTTGTTTTCCGTCCTGCATAACAGAAACCAGACGGATCCGTTATGCTTTCCCATAGACTTCTATTATGATGGATCGAAAAGGAATGGCTCTTAAAGGCTTCCGTTTTCCATTCCGTCTACTAATTCCGTTATATTCCATTATAAACAGAACCCTAACACAAGTGCGAACCCGCCCTTATTTTTGACAGGAGAGAAAGTACAGCAGGCAGTACTTTTTCTCTCGTTGAAAATAACTGATGTCTGACGGAAATGACACAAACTGATGCAAATTTATCTCAACTGATGCTGAAAATAAAGCATCATTTATTTATTTTTATTTTTATTTTTTCATTTTTCTGTTCTTCTGACGGATCAGGAGGATGGAGAGCTGAATGCAGATGTGAACTCAGCCTAAGGGCTCATGCACACAACCGTTCAGTGTTTTGCGGTCTGCAAATTGTGGATCCTCAAAACATGGATACCAACCGTGTGCATTACGCATTTTGCGAAATGGAAGGGCCAGTCCATGATAGAATAGAACTATTCTTGTCCTTAATATTTACAATAATGCGACATGTTCTATTTTTTTTGCGGATCAGCCATGCGGGCATACGGACACAGAATGCACACAGAGTATTTTCCGGTTTTGTTTTTGGTTCCACCAATGTGCTGCAAAAAGAAAACGGAACGGACATAAAAAAATATATATTTTTGTGTGTATGAGCCCTAAGTCCTCTTTCACATAACTGAAGGAAACAGAGCCAAAAAGACTCCATTAACTATAATGGTATCCATTTAGTTTCTGAAAGAACGCTTTTTTAGATGTGAACGTAGCATTACGCAAACATTTATGTTATTTCCCATTAAAACTAATTATTATGAGGCTCCCTAATAGCAATCCCTGTAACAACAGAAATTGCTAAACAGCAACCCCACAAATTTGGAGAGCAACTCTATAGTGACCATACTGCATCCCGAGTGATGTAATGTACGGTAGTACAATTGACAATCTGTTACAAATAAGAAGGGAAAAACAACTAGCAATTTTAGCAGATAAAAAACTTGAATGGTAGTGATTTGATTATGACAATCCATGTCTATATCACCTACTAGGACATTCAGATATCATAACCAGGGTCCCCTAACAAGACTTCCAACAGTAAAATAAGTGGTTTGCCAGCATTAGCCAAACACAGCTGAGACATTCCCTTTAATTGTGCCAAGTGCTTATAATTGTAACAGTCTCTGCTCCAGAAGCCAGACAAATAGGTAGGAAAGGACATAGACCGAGAAGCAGGAGAGGGTTTCACTTTAAGCCAGTCAGTAATATCTGTGCTCTCCATAACTCTTGCTGTCATGTTACTCTATGATGCTCATCCTGTTCAGTTCACCTGCCAGCAGCTACCCAGTGAACGCAAGATAGGTTCCTTACCACCTGCAGGAACCAATCAGGGTTAACAAGTTAGGTTCTTACATGACTTGCAGATATTCCACTGTAGCCAAATAGTTAGCGTCAAGTCTGGCAGCGGATGTGCATTTGCTGGACAGGTCATTGAACATTGTTTCATCACAATTATGTAATTCATACTTAGCAGCCCATTATATGACTGATAACAGACTAACCCTGTTTGAATCACATGTAAATTTCAGGTCGTGGACCACTTTCTTGTCATTTAGGGTTAAAGGGCTTGTGTTACTTCAGTAAATAGCATTTATTATGTAGAGGAAGTAAATACAAGCCACTTACTAATGTATTGTGATTGTCCATATTGCCACCTTTGCTGGCTGGATAATTTTTCCATCACATTATACACGGCTCGTTTCCATGGTTACAACCAGCCTGCAATCCATCAATGGAGGTCGTGCTTGCACACTATAGGAAAAAACGCTGGCCTATGTGCGCTTCCATGGTCCTTTCCTCTATACCTAGAAGTCATCTCAGCTCTGATCGAGTTTATAATAATAAACTGGGGAGTTTCTTTAATAATCTATCAAGTTTTTTATATGAACATAGGCTGGTTGAGGTGCTGTACATGGAATATATGTCTGTAGTGCAGTAAGTCTACCGTGTTATTTTCCACTTGTGCAGAGGGTGGGAGACTAGGGGCCCACCTTGCTCAGGGGCATACCGGGGGATTCACCTGTATACCAGTGGGCCAGTCCGAGCCTGCTTTTTCCTATAGTGTGGAAACGAGCAGTGTATAATGTGATGGAGAAATGAATCCAGACAGCAAAAGAAGTAATATGGATAATAAAAATATATTAGTAAGTGGCTTGTAATAACTACTTCTACATAATAAATGCTATTTGCTGAAGTGACACAACCCCTTTAGGGTGCATTCACATCACCGTTTAGCTTTCTGTTCTTCTGATCCCAAAAACTGG
Source organism: Bufo gargarizans (assembly GCF_014858855.1). Classification (NCBI taxonomy): domain Eukaryota; kingdom Metazoa; phylum Chordata; class Amphibia; order Anura; family Bufonidae; genus Bufo; species Bufo gargarizans. The sequence goes on along the minus strand of NC_058081.1, from coordinate 121,886,375 downwards.
ATCCAGTAAAAAAAAAATGGATCCTGTTGCATCAGTTGTCATCCGTTTGAGCCATTTCCACCTGAGATCCGTTTTTTACACGGGAAAAACCTGCATGCAGAACCTTTGTTTCCTTAAAAAAAAACGGATCTCAGATGGAAATGGCTCAAAATGATGACAACTGATGCAACAGGTTTCTTTTTTTTAATAGATACTGTAAAAAAAACTATGCAATCCCAATTGATGCAACAGTATCCGTTTTTTTACAGGATCCTGTTTTTTTTTTCTCTCTCTCTCTCTTCTTCTGACGTATCAGAAGAACGGAAAGCTAAATGGTGATGTGAATGCACCCTCAATGAAATAAATATATTTTGGATACACTGATGAGCAAAAGGGTAACAATGTTTTGAACTTTTGACTTTCAGGCTCTATATCTCTCCATCCACTACAGTTTCAAATATGAGACTACCATCATTTTATAGACAATCAGCTTTGCAATCTCATAAATAAATTGGACTTACAACTATTCACCATATGATCAGTCATGTAGATTTTTGTCATGTAACTGCTTTGTTACTGTTTTGCTACTGGTGGTGGAACAATCTTTTTCTTCTTGCATACTACAAATTACAACATGTTCTCACATTCCCTAACCCTGGGTTCACACCTGAGCGTTCCGAAAGGAGCGCTCTGTATGCGCGATTGTACGGGCGTTTACAATCGCGCATACAGAGACAGGCGAACACACATTGTCGCGCGTTCCCAAAAGTCTATGTAAGGGAACGCGCGACAAAACGCCCCAAAAAAGCTCAAGAACTTGTTTGAGCGTCGGGCGTTTTACAGCGCGATTGTACGCGCTGTAAAACGCCCAGGTGAGAACCATTCCCATAGGGAAGCATTGGTTTCTCCTTGTTGAGCGTTTTACAGCGCGTAGAAACGCGCTGTAAAACGCTCAGGTGTGAACTTAGGGTAATAGCTCAGTGTGTTATTAGATTGATTCCCAAACAAAAGGTCAGTGGATCAAATCCAGGAGCAGCCATGCAGAAGATTTCCCAAGAAAAGAGAGAGAGCATCATCCAGCTCATCTATAGCAGTATCTCAGCCATGAAAACTGCCAAACTGCATCATGTGAGTTCCATGACAGATGGAAGAATAGGAAATGAAGTCAGTCCATCCATTCCAAAGCCAAGAGGTGGACGACCAGTCAAAATATCGGAGTCGGCTCATCACAAGGTTAACCAGTTCTGGCTCGACAAAATCGGCAGTGGAGGTGGCTCGTATGCTTCATACTAGTGAGATTACAGACGTCCATGCAAGCAACAGTCATTATAAAAGTCTGGAATGGTGCCCCGAAAAAAGGTAAAGAAGTCTCGACTTCAATATTGTTATAAGAAGCGTTGGCTTAAGTTTGCAAAAAAGTACAAACAGTGGACAGTAGAAGAGGGGGATTGTCTGGAAGAAACAAAGAAAAAGGGGCCAATGGCTCGAGAAATTGAAGGAACTGTCAAGTTTGGTGGTGGAAGCCTGATGAGATGGGGTTGTTTTACAGCCAAGGGCTTTGGATACTTGAACAGGATTGATGGTGGTCCCAATACTGAGCTATATGTGAGTATCCTACAAGATGAGTTACATTGTATACTCGAGTACTATGGGTATGAAAAGGACGACATAGTGTTCCAGAAGGACAACAACCTGAAGCATACGTCGAGATCGGCGAAGAAACGATTCAATGACAGTGAAGTTGAGGTGTTTGATTGGCCCCCACAGTCCCAAAACCTCAACTCAATTCAACAATTGTGGTTAGAGTTGAAGAAAAATCTGTATTTGTAACCAAGTGAGTCGACCCATATACACCAACATTGGGAATGTGTAGAAGAGACCGAGGAACAGATTTCGGTCAACACATGCTTGATTCTGATCAAGAGTCCCACACCCGAACTTTACATTATAAGCCGCCAAAACCATATTTTTTTTTTTCTTGTTTCAGTACAGGCATGGATCCTATTGCTGCACTGGCCAGACAGCTGCAGGGGCTGTCTTTGGAGGTAGCTGACCTCTGCACGACCGTCTCGCAGATCTAGAGACCACAGACTTCTGGTCCTAGTGGTGGTGGTTACCAGGCCTGTCTCGAGGCTAAAGTTGCCCTCCCGGACAGATTATCTGGTGGAAGTGATAATTTCATTTTGTTTAGGGAGTAGAGAAAATTGTATTTTACGCTACGTCCATACTCAGCTGGGGATGAGAGTCAAAGAGTTGGTATTATCATTTCGTTGCTTAAAGGGGACTCTCAGTCATGGGCTTTATCTCTGGCAACCGGATCGGACAGTCTCTCCGGTCGGCGGATGAATTTTTCAAAGCTCTGGGTCTCATCTATGACCTCCCTAGCCGAGAATAAACTATGTGGCCTTCATCAGGGAGAGCGTTCTACTGAGATTTATTGCTTTGAGTTTAGGAAGTGGGCTATGCCGGTGGGCTACGACATCTAATTCCCATCTGACTCTTGGAGGGGTGAGAGGATAATTAGAGTGCATTTGTCTTTGACTGGTAGTACCTAATTTCTCCTGACTACCAATGTGACGCTAGAGTCCAAGACTGTGGGGACTGAGGTGTTTATCGACAGTGGGGCAGGGGTGAACCTGATTGATGCTCAGTTCGTCCGTATGCATGGGTTGTCTCCAAGTGCATTAGAGAAAAATATTTCCATTTTTGGTATTGACTCTGCACCTCTTAGTCAGAGGTGTATATCTCAGATGGTGCATGACATCTGATTAAGAGTGGGTGACTTTCATCAGGAATTAATCTCATGTTTTGTGTTGGAGGGTCAAGTGGATGCCAGGAATTACCTCCACATCGGGAATATGATTGTCCTATCAACCTTATTCCCAGAGCTAAGTTGCCCAAATCTAGGTTGTATAACCTTTCAAGACCCAAAAGAGCGGCCATGAAAGAGTATATAACCGAGAGTTTGGCTAAAGGACACATAAAGACCTTCCAAATCTCCAGTGGCAGCAGGATTTTTCTTTGTTAAATAAAAGGACTGAACTGTTAGGCCACGCCTGGATTTCTGTGAGCTCAATCGGATTACTGCCCGTGATCCTTACCTCCTTCCTTTGATTCCTGATTTGTCTATCCAGATTGTTGATGCCAAAGTGTTCTCCAAGATGGCCTTAAGGGGGGCATATATTCTGGTCAGGATCAAGGAAGGAGATGAATGGAAGACGGCTTTTAACTCCTTCTACCCCAGGCCAGTTTTCACCTTCCTGCCCAGGCCATATTTAAAAAATCTGACATGTGTCACTTTATGTGGTAATAACTTTGGAACGCTTTTATTTATCCAAGCCATTCTGAGATTGTTTTCTCGTGACACATTGTACTTCATGAGTCCAGCAAAATGTGCCTTCTAAAAACCATGCAGCAGTCCTTTCCTGCTGCACCCTGCCGTGCGCCCTTACATCAGTTAACAATCACATGTGGGGTGTTTCTGTAAACCTCAGAATCAGGGTAATAAATGTTGAGTTTTGTTTGTCTGTTAACCCTCATAAAGTGTTTGAGGGAGATCACTGTACGTTTTTTACAAGACACCCTGGGAGTAGATCCACTGCCGACCTCATCTCTCGTAGATTCTGGTGTCAGGATTGCGTACGTTTTGAGGACTATGTGTCAGCCTGTAGCATCTGTGCACGTGCTAAGGTAACACATACTCAACCGTTTGGATCTCTACTTCCGTTGCCCATCCTGCCCAGACCATGGACTTACTTGTCTATGGATTTTATTACTGATCTGACTAATTTGTCTGAAAATTATTCTGGTGGTAGTTGATCGGTTTAGTAAAATGGTGCACTTTGGTGCACTATATAGCATTGCCTGGCCTACCTAATGCTAAAACACTTGCGCAAGTGTTTGTTGACAACATTGCGAAACTTCATGGCATTCCCTCTGATGAGGTCTCTGATCATGTGTCCAGATTCTGAAAGGCGTTCTGTACTTAGCTGGGGGTACAACTGTCTTTTTCTTCTGCTTTTCATCCTCAGACGAATGGACAGATGCAGCACACTAATCAGAGTCTGGAGACTTACTTATGATGTTTTGTCTCTGAGAACCAGGAGGAATGGTCCTCGTGTTTGTCTTTGGCAGAGTTTGCCATAAACAATCGTAGACAGAAGTCTACTGGTAAGTCGCCTTTTTGTGGGGCATATGGGTTTCACCCACAATTTGGCACATTCTCTGGTTCAGATACTTCTGGTATCCCTGAGGAGGAACGTTTTTCATCATCATTGTCTTCTATATGGTAAAAAATTCTAAGTAACTTGATGAATATGGGCAACAAGTATAAACGTGTGGGTGACAGGAAACGTATGAATAGTCCGGACCTAAGTGTGGGTGATTTTGTGCGGCGGCACACAAGTAATATTAAGTTGAAGGTTCCTTCTTGGAAGTTGGGGCCGAGGTTTATTGGTCCACATAAGATCACTGCCATTATTAATCCTGTAGCTTTTAATCTTGAATGTCTTCAGGCTCTGAAAATTCATATTGTGTTTCACAAATCTTTGTTGAAGAGATACAGTGCCTTGCAAAAGTATTTTACCCCCTTGACTTTTTTAGTGTTTTATTACATTACAGCCTTAAGTTCAATGTTTTGTTAATCTGAATTTTATGTGATCGATCAGAATACAATAGTCTAAAGTTGGTGAAGAGAAATGCAAAAAATATATAAATAAAACTATTGTTTAGAAATAAAAAACTGAAAATAGGCATGTGCGTATGTATTCACCTCCTTTGTTAGGAAGCCCATAGAAAGCTCTGGTACAACCAATTACCTTCAGAAGTCACATAATTAGTGAAATGATGTAAATCTATGTGCAATCTAAGTGTCACATGATCTGTCATTACATATACACATCTTTTTTGAAAGGCCCCAGAGGCTGCAACACTTAAGCAAGAGGCATCACTAACCAAACACTGCCATGAAGACCAAGGAACTCTTCAAACAAAGTAATGGACAATGTTGTTGAGAAGTACAAGTCAGGGTTAGGTTATAAAAAAATATTCTAATCTATGATGATCCCCAGGAGCACCATCAAATCTATCATAACCAAATGGAAAGAACATGGCACAACAGCAAACCTGCCAAGAGACGGCCGCCCGCCAAAACTCCCGGACCAGGCAAGGAGGGCATTAATCAGAGAGGCAGTACAGAGACCTGGAGTAGCTGCAGCGTTTCACAGCAGAGACTGGAGTATCTGTAAATAGGTGTCACGACCATGTTTATGGCCGTGACTCCTTGGGAGCCGCATACAGTTGCCCGCGGTTTGGGTTGTTGTGTTCAACCGCAGCTGGAGGCATTTTGCTGTTTGCCTCAGGTGCGGTTGCCGCGGACAACAGGTATGTGTGCGGTTTCCTTGGAGTTGTGTGCGTGTTTGTATGCACTGTTGTATGTCTGTGTGCACTCTGTCTTAGGTGTGGTGTGCACTGACATCTTTTCCTTCACTATGGTTGCCCGTGGCAACGTCTGGTTGTATGTGTACATGTGGTGGCAGTGTCCCGGCCTTCGGGCTGACTCCCAGGACATGGTTGCCACCCATGTCGTTGCCTGCGGCAACAGCCACAGTGTGTTCTTGGTTTGGACACTTCCCCTTTAAGTTTGTGTTTCCCTTCCCTGGTATTGGAAGGGTTAACTCCCTTTCTGTGTGTGTGAGTCACGGGGTGTGTCTGACTGTTGGGTGTGGCTTCTTGGCCCTATAAAGCCTCAGTTGAAGGCAGTAGTCAGAGAGGGTGCTTCAGCCATGCTTGCTGGAGACATCCTCCTGGCTATTTACCAACTGTCAGTGGGGGCCTCCCTTCTGGTCATAAAAAATAATGTTGTTTGGTGTTTGGAAGATATGTTTGTCTTTATGCTTCTTTATTGCAGCTTATGGATCTGGGTTCCTGTGCGTGGATGTGTGGTTGCTGGGTTCATCTCAGGTTGTGTGGACATCAGCTTGCCAGCACAGGGATCCAGTCAGCAAGGCTGTGGCAGGTAGGTGGAACTAGTACTGTTCACCTGCCATATCCATAAGACTAAACACAATGAAAGTCAGTCCTGTGTTCCAATAAAGGCAGATACTTGCGCTGCTGCAGGCTCCGGGATAGTGTGGTAGGTGTTCACACTCAATACAGGTAATAGAAAATTTGGAACCGCGCTGCTTTGGACTAAATTCCCCGGTCACTGATGGATGGCATTGGGCTCCAGCCCCTTTCCTTATCACCCCAACAAGGTCCGGTCTTCCACAGACAGTAGCCTAAGAGTTGTTCAACAAAAAGCATATAACAATATAATTTAAGATCGTCTCGTTCCTGCCCGACCCGGGTTTCGCTGCCTCGCTTCTTCAGGGGGGAACTGCGCATGTGTGCAATAAGGCTCTTTAAATAGCCCAGCTTGTTTCATTACATCAATCAATGCTTATCCGGATCATATTCGGAAATTACACAACACGTTTTCGCATTAAACATTTTCAAAAACCTTTGTTCTTATCGAGACATTTACTATATTCAACAGCCTGATCGTAATCCATAACCACTTTTTTCTTATACCACAGCTTCACTTAATGATTACATTTTCCAAAACACACATTTTTCAATAGGCTACTATACATTGTTCTCTCATCTCATAGTCTTATACATCATCTTCTAATCTCCCTTCTATCCGTCAATATTCATAATGCCGTCATTTAAGCTCCACCCTCTCCTAGGACGTCATTTGAGTCTAACCGATGGAAGGCGGGATCGGTTAGACTCAAATGACGTTCTAGGAGAGGGTGGAGCTTAAATGACGGCATTATGAATATTGACGGATAGAAGGGAGATTAGAAGATGATTTATAAGACTATGAGATGAGAGAACAATGTATAGTAGCCTATTGAAAAATGTGTGTTTTGGAAAATGTAATCATTAAGTGAAGCTGTGGTATAAGAAAAAAGTGGTTATGGATTACGATCAGGCTGTTGAATATAGTAAATGTCTCGATAAGAACAAAGGTTTTTGAAAATGTTTAATGCGAAAACGTGTTGTGTAATTTCCGAATATGATCCGGATAAGCATTGATTGATGTAATGAGACAAGCTGGGCTATTTAAAGAGCCTTATTGCACACATGCGCAGTTCCCCCCTGAAGAAGCGAGGCAGCGAAACCCGGGTCGGGCAGGAACGAGACGATCTTAAATTATATTGTTATATGCTTTTTGTTGAACAACTCTTAGGCTACTGTCTGTGGAAGACCGGACCTTGTTGGGGTGATAAGGAAAGGGGCTGGAGCCCAATGCCATCCATCAGTGACCGGGGAATTTAGTCCAAAGCAGCGCGGTTCCAAATTTTCTAATATCCATAAGACTGTTGGCGTTCCCCTTTTCCCTGCAGCTTGGCCAGTGAGACTCCTGTTCCTCCATGTCCAGAAGGAACAGGTCGTCTTACCCTGACTCCTAGTCCAGGGACTGGTCGGAGGGTGAGTTAGGGATCTGAGGTTCCTGAGCATGGGTCCTCCTACCTTAAAGGTCGGCCCATGCAGCTAGGAGTTAGGGTCAGGTTAGGGACGCTTTAGGATGTGACCTGCTCCCTTATCCTGTGGTCCTGGCCGAGCAGCGACCATCTTCCGCCATCGCACGGCTGAGGGTTTTCCCCCATCCTCAGCCGCGACAATAGGACAGCAATAAGCCATACGCTCCATAGAGTTGGGCTTTATGGCAGAGTGGCCAGAAGAAAGCCATTACTTTCAGCAAAAAACAAAAAGGCACAAGTTTGCGAAAAGGCATGTGGGAGACTCCCAAAATGTCTGGAGGAAGGTGCTCTGGTCTGATGAGACAAAAATTTAACTTTTCGGCCAAAGAAAACGCTATGTCTGGCGCAAACTCAAAACATCACATCACCCAAAGAACACCATCCCAACAGTGAAACATGGTGGTGGCAGCATCATGCTGGGGAGATCTTTTTCAGCAGCCAGGACTAGGAAACTGGTCAGAGTCGAGGGAAAGATGGATGGTGCTAAATACAGGGATATTCTTGAGCAAAACCTGTGCCACTCTGTGCGTGATTTGAGGCTAGGACAGCGGTTCATCTTCCAGCAGGACAATGACCTCAAACACACTGCTAAAGCAACACTTGAGTGGTTTAAGGGGAAACATGTAAATGTGTTGGAATGGCCTAGTCAAAGCCCAGATCTCAATCCAATAGAAAATTGTGGTCAGACTTAAAGATTGCTGTTCATAAGCACAAACCATCCAACTTGAAGGAGCTGAAGAAGTTTTGCAAGGAGGAATGGGCAAAAATCACAGTGGTAAGATAAGCTCATAGAGGCTAATCCAAAGAGACTTTGAGCTGCGATTGCCGCAAAAGGTGGCTCTACGAAGTATTGACTTTAGGGGTGTGAATAGTTAGGCACATTGACTTTTTCTGTTAATTTTGTCCTATTTGTTCCAAGTTGTGGACATGTTCTGTAAATTAAATGATGCAAATCCTCAAACAATCCATGTTAATTCCAGTTTGAGTGGCACCAAAACATGAAAAAAGTCAAAGGGGGTGATTACTTTTGCAAGGCACAGTATGTTGAACTTTTGGAGCCACTTGAAGTTATGAGTTTTCTTTCCCTTTTGTATTTTGTTTGGGTTATTTTGTGTGTTGCATTTCCCTGTCATTTGTATTAAGGCCTGAGGGAGACTCCTGTTCGTCCTTCCTTTTGGAGGTTGTCTCAGTCCTGACATTAGTACCAGGGTCTTATAGGGCGAGTTAGGACACAAGGTATTCCGATGTATGAACTCACCTACCTCTGCGGTCTGTTCATATTGGCAGTTAGTCAGGACTTTGATTAGGGTTTTACTAGTAGGTGTCCATCTCCTTTCCCTCGTTTCCAAGCCTTATTCCCTTACCCCTTTCCCTCCTATGTTCGGTGTGGTGTTTCCCTCCCACACCCGAACGTGACAGTAGTCTCATGTTTGAAGCTGTAGGGGACGGTGAGATAGGGAGCCTAAAAGTCAAAAGTTCAAAACATTGTACCATTTTGCTTGTTAGTGTATATATTGACACAAGGAAAGACGCAAAATTAAAGTGGGTCTTAGGCTTAAAGTTTGCACCATGGACTTGGTTCTCTGGCCACACTCTTGATTACGACCCTACAATAAGCCCCACTCAGAAAAACACCAAAAATGAGACCATTGTTATCCCTGTGATTTAACACAGTTCTTCTTTAATGAAAGAAAAACTCCATCAATCAAATACCAATATGTAAAAACAGGGCACAAGGTCAATAGCAAACAGAGGAACTCTTCTTAATAATTTCTTGTTTTTCATTTACTCATAAGGAACTATTTATACATGCTATTCATACATGCTGAGGTCTATGGATGTACAATAATGCTACTTATAGTGCCTAGCTGAGAACAGGCTTATAATTGTGAATCAACAACATAGGAGGGAATGGAACAAAATCAAAGATGCAGCACAAGAACTCACAAGATGGTCCAATAAAATGCCTCAACTCTGATTCATGACCCATGTTACTCTATCATCTGACATGAAATCATAAGATGATACTATTTCCTAATGGGAATGAAGAAGAGTATCTAAAATACTACAGAGGCTATTGGCTGCTGGCTTTCAGTTAACCGTTTTCACAAATCGTAGAAGCTAATGAAAGTTATGCTGTTCTTTTGAATTAACTTGTTGCTATCATTATCATATAGTGGAGAGGAGAAAACCTTGAAAATTAGAAATTTGGTTTGTTTCAGGTTAGCCAATTTTTTTCAAAAAGTTTGTTTCTGATTCAAATCAATTCTACCCAAACCAAAATTGCTCCAATTTCCTACTAGGACTCAGAATCTCCATAAATGTTTGCTTTTTCTCTCCTTCCTTCACCCTCCCTAAACTCTTTAACAAAATAGCAAATAATATCAGAGTGACACTGACATACATAACTATGGTTAAACTAATGTTAACAAACAGTGTGTTTAACCTTTAGAGCAGGCATGCTCAACCTGTGGCCCTCCAGCTGTTGCAAAACTACAACTCCCAGCATGCCCGAACATCCTACAGCTAGCAGCCTACAGCAGGGCATTGTGGGAGTTGTAGTTTTACAACAGCTGGAGGGCCGCAGGTTGAGCATGCCTGCTTTAGAGGATCTTTCCTTTTTTTTTTTTTTATGTTTTAATTTTTCACTCCCTGCCTTCCCAGAGCCATAACTTTTTTATTTTTCTGTTCGCTTATTTTTTGCAAGAAAAGTTGTACTTATTAATGTACCATTTAATATTGCATGATGTAGTGGAGAGCTAGAAAAAAATTCAAATTGGATGGAATTTGAAAAAAAATATGCAATTCTGCCTCAGTTTTATGTTTTTTTTGTGTGTTTTTATACTGAAAAAAATACATTTTCATCGCCATATTCTGACCCCTATAACTTTCTGGTAGTTATTTTTACAGAGCTATATGATGGCTCAATTTATGCAGGGCGATCTGCACTTTTTAGTGATAACATTTTGAAGTGTGTGTGACTTTTTGATCACTTTTTACTTAAAAAAATTTGGGGAGGTGAAGTGACAAAAAATTGTGAATTGCCCATTTTTTATTTTGTTTACACCATTCGCCGTGTGGGATAAATATTGTTATAAATAATTGTTAATAGTATGGGCATTTTCACACGTGGCAATTCCTATTATGTGTATTTATTTATTGTTATGTATTTTGATTTTGGGGAAAGGGGAGATTTGAACTTGTATATTTGTAATTTTTTTATATTTTTTAAAACTTTTTTTAAACTATTTTTAAGTACCATGGGTGACTATAACTGGCAATCATTAGACTGCCCATTGTGTTCTCCATTTACAATACAGTGTTTCCACCTGCTGGTCTGAATTGGTATATCCTAGTAATAGCTACCAAATCCTGCTTGAGGCTTCAAGCTATTACTGTAATGTAACAGGTTCCTCAAGCTCAGCCGAGTAATGCTGTTACGGGTGCGGGAGCATGCAGCTCCCATTTCGGGACCGCTCAGGTGCCGTGGTGCATGGTGTTATTTGAAAAATAACAGAAGCTTCTTAGGGGACCAATCGTCCAAAAATTAGAGTCCCACCACACTGCCTGGGCCAGAACCCATAAAAATACATTTTAGGCAAAGGTGGAGCAGTGCGCCACATTTGTAAACCAACAAAAGTTAAAATTTGTAGATAGCACCAACAAGTCAAATTTTTCATATAGCAGTGGTATTCTTGCTTGCCTGGCCAAGAGTCAGTCCCATCACATGCCCGGCAACACGACAGAAAAATTACATTTAGGTGAAGGCGTGCCACATTTGTGGACCCACAAGTCAAATTTTACATATAGCAGTGGTACTCTTCCTTGCCTGGCCAATAATTATGTTGTGCCTTTCAGAAGTCAGGGAGAACTGTGACCTACTGTGACTATTACTACTGCCTGGATAACTGCCTCTGCTAGTTCAAACATTTGGGCTCTGGAAGGATAAGGCCTGGGTCTTTCTTTTTGAACTCTTCCATATTCCAGACATTTAATTATGAGGCCTAATAAAAACGCATTATTTTCCTAAATGAAAAGTCATGGTCACACTCACACAAATTATGGTTATAGCAAAATTGCAAGTGAGTTTTCTGTAGAGGCGCAATCAAATTTTCTATTTACTTTGGGAATATTTCAGATTTGCCACCTGTAAGATTTCTGCCTACTATGTTATTTGCGTTGAGAAACGCAGGTTTAAGTAATAATCTTCATTATTAAGACACATATTACTTCCCCCACTCCCCAAACCACCAATATTACGATGCAGTAAAGGCCAGTAAGCTTTCTGCCTACTGCATTATTTGCTTTTAAAACTCAGGTTCAAAAAAAGACCATTCTTCACTATTAAGACACATGTTGCAAACTTGTAATGCAATTATTCCCTCCTAAGCCACCAATATAACAATGCAGGAAAGGCAATAATATCTGGTCCATGGTGTAATTTGTGTTTAATTTCACTGGCATAAAAGTCCCATTATTACTGGGAATAATGCAATGTGCAATTGCTCAGCAGCAGAATGCTATTGGAGTGCTGTGCTTTTGAAAAAAAAAAAAAGCAATCTCTGTTCAAATGAAAACAAAAAGTTTTTTTTTTGCAGGTGTCTGGTTTTGTAGCACAGAACTGCTACAATGAGGTGCTGCAGGAGCAGAGGCTGTTTTAAGCAGTGTGCCCAGCCCTCAGCCCCTCACTCCCTCAAAGATTTCCCTTATCAAACTCCCTCAATTATTTCTTTCTATTCTTTCCTTACACTGTCTCTGTTACACTAGAATAGATGCTTGCTTGTGCTTCGGTATACTGTGTAAAATTGTTGTCTGTCAGCTCAACACAGATTAACGCCTGCCCATTCTGCACAAGCATCTCCTTGTCTGCTGGCACCCCTGATTGGCTGAATAGGGTGTTTTTTTTCAGCCTCCGCAATAATCAGGGCAAGCCCCCCTATACTTCCTACCAGGGTCATGCGAGTATCCTTTTTATTCCTCCCTCATGGTTTTATCCACCAACATGAGCAGTAAAATGTCATTGTGCACCGTTTTACTGGATCCATCCATAGAAAACCTGAACAGCTTCGGGTTCATTTGGCAGAGACATTTTAGTGGAATACGGAAGCTCTAATATCCTGTTAGGCCACCTCTAGTTTGGATAAAAGATGAGATATGGTAAAGCATGGAGTAATTCGGGTTCTAATAGAAAGTACTTTCTATTGATCCTTTCCATTAAAATGAACAAGAGTAATTGTTGTATCTACACTTTTTTATTATCATTTTGCACATTGAAAAGTTATTAATCCAGTTCCTGTCACCTAGGAACGCAAAAGGACATCACAGAGTGGGTTATCTACCCAGAACACCTCACATATCAACCAAACTGTAGAGCCACTACAAAGAGCATCTGTAGTACAGAAGGATTTACTGCTACCAAGTCTTACATGGTCACTGATTGACTGCACTTAGTGCCAAGTAAAACATGGAGGGGGCATTAGCCTGATGAGACAAAGGTTGGATCTCAGACTCCCTGTAGTCAGCTGCCGAAAATAATCATATCAATAACCTAAAGAGGACCTGTCACCTCTCCTTACATGCCCGTTTTAGTAACTAATGGCATTGCCCATGTAATAACAGTTCTGGAGCATCTATTTTGATGACTCTATGTTGTGCCATTCCTCCATTAACTGGCTGTTACCATTTGGGGGTATATCCAGCACAGTCTAACACTGTCCCATCAGTCCTGCCAGTATCAGACTGTGTAGGAACACGCCCCAAACTGGTAACACCCAGATCGATCTTAACTGCTTACTGTTGGCAATTAATTTATAAACTCCTAGAAAGAATAATAGAGGAATGGCACAAGATAAAGCCATAGCAATGCATTAGATGATCCAAAATTGTTATTACATGGGGAATGCATGTATTCACTAAACAGACATGTTAGGGGGGGTTACATGTTGTCTTTATTAGAACAGGCATGCTCAACCTGCGGGCCACCAGCTGTTGCAAAACTACAACTCCCAGCATGCCCTATCAGCCTACAGCTATCAGCCTACAGTAGGGCATTGTGGGAGTTGTAGTTTTACAACAGCTGGAGGGCTACAGATTGAACATGCCTGTATTAGAACATAGGGGCATAGCTTTATGGGGTAAAGGTAACAGTCACACCCAGATCCTGATGCCTGAAAGCTCTCTGTGAGATCAAAAGACATCAGTACTACACATGGTAGGTGGTGTGCCCTTTTACAGATTTTACATTGGGACCCAATATCTGCCCTATGTAGGCACTAGCATACGACTACTTTAAATTGTATGGATATGATTGTGTGGCTACTATATGGTAATAGAGGCTAAATATTTATTTTAGGAATTGGAAAAATTATATTATAGAAATGTGATTCTGGCAAAAATAGTGATTACTAATGCTAAATGAAAAATTTAAACATTAGGGCTTTGCCTAAATAAAGGACCCCAAAGTTACTTAGAATAGTACATTGTATACAGCTAGAGCAGCAAATACGAATATAGACATTGACTAGTGTTTATCAAATCCTATAGTGTTTCCTTATAAAAGTGGTGTTGTAGCCGAATTACATACGTGACAAAGCTTGAGACAACAAATCTGTCCATACACGTCTCCAAACAATTATATAATAGAAACTCTTAATAATGCGCAGGAAGCTTGGCTAATCTTGAAGCAATATATTATTAAGTATGCCAACTTTTCAGGAGAATTAAAATGTTGACAACAAGGATTGTATCCAATATTAGAACCACAAGTAACAAAACACAAACAGATTTAACATCAATAATACAAAAGAAAAGCAATAAAAGAAACACTTATGCATATTTAATGTAACGTATAAAAAAAGAAAAAAAAAATTTAGAATGCAGAACGCAATTTACTTTTCTAAAATATAATACAGTTTTATTAAAGTGAGACTCAAGCAGTCATATGAAATCATACCCGCTACCCTCGAACATAGCCAACATTATACTAGTCCAGTATACCCCACATTCATTAACGGGGTGCACGTCCTATTAATAAATCTCTTGCAAAAAAAAATGCAAATTAGCTTGCGTCTAGAAAGCAGGAAATTTTAGAACAGACACGGAGGCTTCGTATTGCTATTCTCTTTCTTTACTAAAATTATAGCAGCAAATACACAGGAAGAGAAAAAAGTGCCCCGGTAACCAAGGCAACCAGCCACTCCCCCGGACCAGCCGGTATAAGAACCAGCTTCACCACACAGTCCTCCTCTTTCTTTGCTGCTCACAGGAAGATGAGTATCTGTCATTTACGTCTGTCATATTTAATATTGATTACCTGACTTTTGTTTTTCCTTACAGTGTGTGCTGTTGGCGGTATCGTTCGCCGACTTGCGGTACCCCCTGTGCGTTGTTTCGCCAGGTGGGGTCTTCCCTTTTGATCTAGGTTAGTCACCCTGCCCTCCTTTCTCTCCGCTTCCATCCCGGGTATACTCGCCATGGCTCTCGCGAGATAGCGGCAGCGCGTGCTCCCCGCAGGCAGGAAGTCTCGCGTGACTTCGGCATCCATCTTGGGTATTCGTCCGCTGCCTGCCATTCCCTGCTGACCCTGCGCTCCTGCTCAGTTAGGTCTCCTTGTTTGCGGCCATATTTAGTGCTATCTGGGCCATCTCTTCAGTTAGGTCTCCTTAGTTGCGGCCATATTAAGGGTTGTCTGTGCCATGTCTGACCCGTCCATTACCCCTTCTCCCCCTGGGAACGGTGCTTCTCCTTTGGCCCCTACTGCCCCTCTGGCTGTGCTGTCTAATGCCCGACCCTCCACCGGCATTGCTCCGGTCCCTTGTGATGCTTCATTCTTTCAGAAGGCAGTGGCGGATGCCATTGCTTCTGCTATGGGCTCTGTTTCAGCCACCATCTCCCATACCCTGTCTCAAGCGCTCTGGGCCCACTCCAGTGACGCGCAGAATGTGGCGCAGGGGTCACCCTCTGGGCTTACCTCATCCCCT
The DNA here is from genome assembly GCF_014858855.1 of Bufo gargarizans. Classification (NCBI taxonomy): domain Eukaryota; kingdom Metazoa; phylum Chordata; class Amphibia; order Anura; family Bufonidae; genus Bufo; species Bufo gargarizans. The sequence continues at coordinate 121,870,888 of NC_058081.1, read as the reverse complement.
GCAGTGAATGAGCCCCAACAGGATACTCAGGCCTCCGGAACCCTTATGACCGGTGACATGTCTCACCCACAGGATAGTGTGCCGCGAGCACGCAAAAGAGCCTTACCACGCCAGGCGGAATGGGCGTGGCAGTGGAAATGCGCCAGAGCGCAATTTGAGAGCGACTCCGACTCCGAAATCGGGTCTAGTGAGGACGCTGAGGATGAGTACACTCACGATTCTGGGGACGCCACAGAAACAGAGGGCCCGGGTCCCTCTGACCCTCCGCCTCTAGCCGTACGCCCTTCTGGCGCACCGGGCGATCATTCCGTTATTACGGAAGGTGTGCTTTTAGACCCTTTTGGGGACCCACTTTTTGACCCAGACGCCTTACACCATCCCAGGTTGGCGGAATGGCTCCCTCCGGAGCACGTATCCAGCTACCTGAAAAATTGGGTACGCCGTCCGCTTAGCAAAGCAGCGCGTAATAAGCTTAAGGCTGAGTGCCCTAGACCTATCATCCCCAATAAGGTGTGCGATACCCCTACCGTGGATCCCAAAAAGACACAATTCCTTGCCAAACTGGGCTGGAATCCACGTAAAGGCCTGGATTCTGCGTTGAAAGCTTGCCAGGACAAGCTGCTCAATATCTTTGGGCCCCTGGCAAAGTTGTTTGACCTGGCGGAGTCTGCAAGAGCGGAAAATAGGCAAGTGGATCCGGAGGATCTCCGGGGTTGGGTGCAACGGGCGATTTGTATTGCAGGTAGCGTCAATACATCTCTGTCCATCGAGAGGCGAAAAGCTATCTTGTTTAAAATAGAACCCAAATTGGCGAATCTCGCCCTCACTGAACCGGGCAAGGATGCCCATGGCCTCTTATTCGGGGACTTGTTTATTAAGGATCTAGGTCGCTACGTAGGTGCCTTCACAGCCTTAGATAAGGCGCAAAACCATGAGGAGGGTTTTTCAGGGACGGGTCTCTTCCAGGGCCGAGTCTCTCAGCTTTCCCTTGGAGAAGGTGCGCGCAATTCGCAAGGAGTTGCTGCGTACTTTACGGCGCCCCCATGTTTCTCTGCGCCATCTGGCCCGCGTAATCGGCCTCCTTTCGGCATCCATCCAGGCGGTCTTCCCAGCGCCCCTCCACTATCGGGCCCTTCAGCACTTAAAGATCGCCCATCTTCGGGGGGGGGGGGTGCCTCCTATGCAGATGTCGTCTCGTTGGATGTCGAGACGCGAGACGAGCTGTCTTGGTGGATCCACAACCTGACGGCCTGGAACGGCACGGCCATCTTTGACTCTCGCCCGGAGTTCACTGTGGACTCCGATGCCAGCCTACTCGGATGGGGAGCCCACTAAGACGGGGTGTCCACGGGGGGCCTATGGTCTCAGGAGGAGTCCAACCTCCATATCAATGCCCTGGAATTGCTAGCCGGATCCTTCGCGATCCAGGGTTTTACGAGCGACACGGTGAATGCTTGCATTCGCCTCCATATGGACAATGTGTCCGCTGTGAGGTATGTCAACCACTTGGGCGGCACTCGCTCCGCCTTGCTAGCGCGTTTGGCGAAGGATTTTTCCGGGCCTCCACAACACCGAGGCACAGTCGACCTGTTGGCCTCCCGGCTCAATACCAAACTTCCGCGGTTCTACAGCTGGAGGCCGGATCCAGAGGCGGAAGCGGTGGACGCGGTGGACGCGTTCCTCCAGGATTGGTCCAATGCGCTTCTTTCTGCTTTCCCTCCCTTTGCCCTCATTCCCAGGGTTCTCCTTCAGGTCAAGCGCCAGTTGGCCGAGTTGGTTTTGGTGGCCCCGTTCTGGAGGTCTCAAGCGTGGTTCCCTCAGCTCCTGGAGTTGACGGTGGATATCCCCAGGTTATTGCCTGCCCTTCCGGACCTGATCTTAGGCCCCCTCGGTCAGTCTCACCCCCTTCTGACGGGGGGCTCCCTGCCTCTCCTGGCCTGGAGGATCTCGAGGTCTCCGAGGAATTCCAGGGACTTCCGGTCTCAACTAGACGCCTACTGGCCAGCGCTTGGGCCCCCGGCACTAGACGCGCATATCGTTCCGCATGGAAGGCTTGGGCTAGTTGGTGCATGGGAAGGGACTTGGATCCTGTATCAGCATCTGTTCCAGCCGTCCTTAGTTTCTTGACAGCTTTGTTTGAAGAGGGCCGGGCCTACCGGACCATCAACGTGTATCAGTCTGCAATTTCGTCAGCCCACCAAGGTTTCGATGGTCGTCCGGCTGGACAACATCCCCTAGTGTGCCGTCTTCTCAAGGGTGCACGACTGTCTTGTCCCCCTAAGTATACTTCTACCTGGGACGTTTCATTGGTTCTGTCGCTTTTTTTCGTCCTGGCCTTCTAACACGGATCTTTCCTTGCGCCAACTTTCGGCCAAGCTTGTCTCCCTCCTGTGTTTGGTGTCTTGCAGGCGGGTTTCCGACGTCCAAGCTCTGGACCTTGCGGCTAGGTCGTTCACGCCCGATGGGGTATCCTTTTTAGTTTCTAGGCGCACGAAGACTTCCTCTCGTTCGGTCTCTTACCCGACTTTTGCGGCTAGGCCTGTCTTGTGTCCAGTCGCATGCCTTTGTGAGTATGAGGTTAGAACTCAGGCGCACCGCTCTCCCGCCTGTCCGAATCTTTTCCTCTCCTATCGCGCTCCTTTTGCCCCTGTGTCTACCACCACTTTGGCATGTTGGGTCAAGTGGATTCTTTCTCTGGCAGGGGTAGACACTTCCACCTTTACGGCTCATTCCACACGTAGCGCTTCGGCCACTTCCTTGTTGACTTCTGGGGCTCGGTTGCAGGATATCCTCAGGGCGGCCGATTGGTCGCGGGAATCCACCTTCCGGGATTTTTACTTCCGCCTGTCTCCTCATGCGTTTTCTGCGGTGGTCATGCAGCTTTGAACTTGCAATACGAAGCCTCCGTGTCTGTTCTAAAATTGTGGGATTTTACTAGTTGTACGACGTAAAGTCATGATTTTAGTAAGACACGGAGGCGAGTATTGCCCCTCCCTATTTTTTCTGCTCCCACCCTTGTTTTGTCTTGGGTATGGTAAGTACATCTATGCATGATACATTGTGTTTATTGATGATATTGTCTGTATTGCCAGTTGCATGCCTGAGAGGTTCCTTCCATAGTAGGACGGTGTCGATTCACAGCATCTTGTCTTTTTACCTCTTAGGTTGATACCTCCAGGATTCGCAGTTCCAGAAGTTCCTTCGTTTTCGCTGCCTGGCGATTAGTTCTACGTTGACAAACCACGCCAGGACTGTTCGGTTTCCGGTTGATGTGGTCAAGTGTCTGCCAAGATGATTGGAGTTCCGCAGTTTCCAGTTGTTGGTTTTTTTCCTGTTCGCTGTGATGGGTTACAAAGAAAGAGGAGAACTGTGTGGTGAAGCTGGTTCTTATAGCGGCTGGTCCGGGGGAGTGGCTGGTTGCCTTGGTTACCGGGGCACTTTTTTCTCTTCCTGTGTATTTGCTGCTATAATTTTAGTAAAGAAAGAGAATAGCAATACTCGCCTCCGTGTCTTACTAAAATCATAACTAGTAAAATCCCACAATTGTCTCCAGTGCTTCCTATAGGTAGCTGCCATGTAAAACTCCCTACACCATCTGGATCTTTGCAAGGAGAACCGCTACTTTCCCGATGCTGCCAAACAAGACATCTAATGTCCAGTCCCACCCTCAAAAATGGACGAAATCATCAGGAAATTAACACCTGTGTTCCCTGCAAGATTTTTTACAAGGCTGTTTGTTTTAGGAACATGCAGCTAATGCTACAGACTGAAAATAATTGTCTCAAAGTCTCCTGTTTACTTTTATTATTCAACTCTAGGTGTAGTGTTCCTTTAGGAATTCTGAGATAATAGTACATTTACACAGTAGGTACAGACAAGTGCCACTGTAAACAGCCTTAAAGTGAGTCTGTTCACCAGGAGATTCACTGTTAAAGCAGGTAGTACGCCTTGTAGGGTTAGCTCAGCTGAATGCAATGATACTTCCACTTAGTGAACCATTGCTTCAATGTGGATAAAAAGTATTTTTTTTACCATATGCAAATGAGCAGTTAAGAGCACCAAAGATAGGCCGAACTCTTTGTACCCTCACTCCTCCTTCTTCACTCCTCCTATGCAAGAACCTAGCCCTGTCAATTAAGGAGAGGGAATGGCTGGCAGAAGAAGCAGGAGGTGCAGGGGTTCACTGAGTGGCTTAACTTAATTACTCATTTGCATATATATTAAAAGTACTTTTTATTCAGAACGCTGGTGAGACTATCTTCAATGAAATGTAAATAGAAAAATTTGGACCTAAAGCAACATTTTATTGGAAGAAATGAAACCTTTCATTTTCACATCCAAGTGTTTTCAAATTCCGCAAAACGCTTAGGGGGTCAAAGTGGTCAGTACCCCCTCTTAATATATTCTTTAAGGGGTGTAGTTTCCAAAATGGTCACTTTTTTAATTAAAATTTTGAAAATTGAGAATTTTTCTAAAATTTTTATAAATTTTGGATTTGTTTCATAAATAAAGGTAAAATGTATTGACTCAAATTTATGACTGTCATGAAGTACAATGTGTCACGAGAAAACAATCTCAGAATGCCTTAGATAAGTAAAAGTGTTCCAAAGTTATTACCACATAAAGTGACACATGTCAGACTAGCAAAAAATCGGCCCAGGATTTGGGGTGAAAAGTGGCTTGGTACTGAAGGGGTTAATATCTAAATTATAATCTATGTATTCAGCTGTGTCAAAGGAATAGACTCGTGATCTGTATTCATTTATCATGTATGAATAGCCTCTATGCTCATACATTGTTTTTCCCCTCATTTCTAAGGACATCCTGTTGACTAGTAATTGATTATAGAATGTATTGTGTGTTCTGAAATATTAAGCTCTGTGTGATACAAAGTATGTGGAGGAAAAATGAATGTAATGTAGCAATATTAATCTCTGTCGTATCCCTTTAACCTCTCCCGACTGTGTTTCTCCCTGTCATTTTATCAGCTAGATGGAGGTCATGACTGGAAATAAAATGTTCCCATAGACTCAATAATATTGTCAATGAAAGGGAGTGTTTAACAATGGGCAGCTTTTTGCTTTAGCAGACGGAATGACATGAGATGACTTTTCTGAGAACTGTGAAGAAGTCTCTTACTGTGTATTATTACATTGAAAATGTCTTCTCTGAAGACACAGGCCTGTGTTTCGTCTGTAGAACACATCTATGCACTTTATTTGTATTATCAGTAAGGATACCTTTATTCTGGGAGCACCACATTACTAGTTCATTTCTTTTTTCTTTAGGTGCCACTGACAATAAACAACATACATTGTGGCTATTAGGTTGGGCAAAGCCTACTTTTACAAAGCCTCATTATGTGACTGGTTGGTAGTTTGAAGCTTTAAGATAATTGTCTCTTTCGGTGTTAACATTTTTTTTAAGTGACACCATAAAGTAATGCCATCCAAAATATATAATTCTCATGGACATTTTCATAAGCTTTAAATGCATTTGAAAAGTCTTTAGACCCTTTCACTTTTTTACATTTTGCTATGTTGCGGCCTTGTGAAAACAGAATGTTTATTGAAAAGTAAAAACTAAAATCTTGTATTGACATAATGATTCAGACCCTTTACTCAGTACTTAGTTGAAGCACCTTTGACTTTTTTACATTCTCCAGTTTTCTTGGGTATCATGCCACAAGGTTTGCACACCTGGATTTGGGGATTTTCTGCCATTCTTCTCTGTAGATCCTCTCAAGGTCTGTCAGTTTGATTGGGGACAGTTGGTGGACAGCCATTTTCATGTCTCTTCAGAGATCGATTGGGTTCAAGTCATGGCTCTAGCTGAGACACTCAAGGACATTTACAGTGTTGTTCCTTAGCCACTCATGTATTGTCTTGGCTATGTACTGTCAATGTCTTGTTGGAAGGTGAATCTTCAGCCCAGTCTGAAGTCCAGAGCACTCTAGTTCAGAGTTTCATTAAGAGTATCTGTGTACTTTGTTCCATTAAGCTTTCCCTCAACCCTGACCAGTCTTCCTGCCCCAGCCGCTGGAAAAACACCCCCACAGCATAATACTTCTATCACCATGCTTCATTGTAGGGATGGTATTGAGCAAGTGAATATACCTGTTTTTTTCCAGATGCTTAGAACTGAGGCCAAAAAGTTCATTTTTCATTTCATCAAACCATTAATTTTGTATCTCACAGTCTGAGTGTCCTTTAGGTGTTTGTTTTTTTGCAGACTGTGAGATACAAAATTAATGGTTTGATGAAATGAAAAATGAACTTTTTGGCCTCAGTTCTAAGCATGTGGAAAAAACAGGTATATTCACTTGCTCAATACCATCCCTACAATGAAGCATGGTGGTAGAAGTATTATGCTGTGGGGTGTTTTTCCAGTGGCTGGGGCAGGAAGACTGGTCAGGGTTGAGGGAAAGCTTAATGGAACAAAGTACACAGATACTCTTAATGAAACTCTGAACTAGAGTGCTCTGGACTTCAGACTGGGCTGAAGATTCACCTTCCAACAAGACATTGACAGTACATAGCCAAGACAATACATGAGTGGCTAAGGAACAACACTGTAAAGACACTCAAGGACATTTACAGTGTTGTTCCTTAGCCACTCATGTATTGTCTTGGCTATGTACTGTCAATGTCTTGTTGGAAGGTGAATCTTCAGCCCAGTCTGAAGTCCAGAGCACTCTAGTTCAGAGTTTCATTAAGAGTATCTGTGTACTTTGTTCCATTAAGCTTTCCCTCAACCCTGACCAGTCTTCCTGCCCCAGCCGCTGGAAAAACACCCCCACAGCATAATACCTCTACCACCATGCTTCATTGTAGGGATGGTATTGAGCAAGTGAATATACCTGTTTTTTTCCAGATGCTTAGAACTGAGGCCAAAAAGTTCATTTTTCATTTCATCAAACCATTAATTTTGTATCTCACAGTCTGAGTGTCCTTTAGGTGTTTGTTTTTTTGCAAACTCCAGGAAGGCTTTCACGTGTCTCTTACTGAGGGGAAGATTCTTTCTGGTCACTCTGCCATAAAGCCCAGATTGGTGGTGCTGCGGTGACAGTTGACATTCTGGCGGTTTCTTCCATCTGCAGAGTCTTTGGAGCTCAGCCAGAGTGACCATTGGGTTCTTGGTCACTTCAGTTACCAAGGCCCTTCTTCCCGATTACTTAGTTTGGTGGGGCAGCCAGCTCTAGGAAGAATCCTGGTTCTTCCAAATTTCTTCTATTTAAGAAATATGGAGGTCACTGTGCGCTTGGAAACTTTGAGTCCAGCAGAAAGTCTTTTGTACGCTTCTACAGATCTGTGCCACCACACAATCCTGTCTCTGAGCTCTACAGGCAGATCTTTCCTCCTCGTGGTCTTGTGGCATGTTCATTCACCTGAATTTACCACAAACACAACTCCTATACAAAAATAGTGTGTACACCCAAAAATCACTTACGTCTAGAATCACCATAAAACTATATATAATTTATTTAAACATTGCATTAAAAACAGAATAAAGAGTCAACACAACATTGGTAAAACAAATAATTGAGGGACCACTGGAAAAGGCTAGCAATAATTGCATCCTTATTAAGAACAATAGGCATACATCGAAATAATCTCACAAGATCTGCCTACTTACCAAAAAATAGTCTCTAATGTATATGTCATAACAATTGTTCAAAACCATAGACTCAACATAAGGACAGTATGTAGGCCAATAAGTATAGCTACCACACCAGTGTCCTTCACTCATCCTACGCGTTTTGTTACCAGTCTTCCTCAGGTGTTTATTTTGATGTATACCTGTTGTTCTTAATGTGTATTCAATTATTGCTAGCCTTTTCCAGTGGTCCCTCACTTATTTGTTTCACTACGGTTGTGTGGACTCTTTTTGTTTTTAATGTGATGTTTAAATAAAGAATATATAGTTTTATGGTGATTCTGGAGTGTAAGTAATTTTTGGGTATACACACTATTTTTGTATAGGAGTTGAATTCAATTTGTGTGGCCCTTATAGGTGGGGCAATATTCAAATTTGTGATATTTCGTGAATATTTTGTAGAATATTGGTCATATATTTGCAAATTCGAGATTATATTCTTGATTCGCGTAATGAGCACAAATCCAGGCGTGGGTCACTTATGCTACATTTTTCAAGCTGGTTTAAGTTTTCTGAGACTGGAGAAAATGGTTGACATGGTAGAACATTAGAATAACTTTATATGCAGATAGAGGGCTCCAATATGTTTGTGCTTGCAAATTTTCTGCAATATCTGCTACACTATAGATCAATCTAACCTACACTAACTATCTCCCCCTAACTATCTGAATTATATAAGTTAACTGTCTAATGTAATAACACAAAGCACAGAGCACAGCAATGACACTGCTGTCTCTTTCATAACTGGAATAAACTTTAGAAAATAGCTGCTGGGTAGGTTCTTATATAGCAGTGCTTCTCAAATAGTAAGGCGCAAGGCTCTGTAAAGGGGGGCTCGTTTGACCTCCGCAAACACTGTCATATTGGATGTCCAGATCGGATTATCCGACTCACTCGCAAGCGGCGTCCCACACGGCGTCGGTTGCCTAGCAACTCTACGGCTGGAGAGAGGGAGCAGCGCGGCGCGATCACTGGAGATTGTCCCAGCGCAGCCCCAGTAGCAGCCCGACGCGAAGGACCACGTGACCGCCAACGTACGTGACACATGCAGAGGACCCGTGGAGACATACAGGAATCAATACGCCGGTTCCTAGTGCCACTCACAGAGGAGAAAGAGCAGGACGCCGGCATGTCATCAAGGCAGAGTCGCAAAGATACATCCGCAGCATCACCAGGTGGGAAAACAAGAGCTGAAGCACAGAAAGAACATAAAGAGCAGGGGTCAAGGAGAGGAGGTAGGACAAACACAAAATCTGATAATAAAACTGAAAAGGGGAAAATAGATAGTAACCAGGGGATGGAGGAGGAAAAAGTATACGAACTAGAAGGCAGTACCCTGGATCAAAAGGAGGAGGGGGAAGGTGCAAAAAGACGCTCTGCAGGTAAACTAAGCCCTGAAGGTAACCTAGATAAAAAAGGGCATAATAGCAGGAATGCAGGAGTGGAAGGGGTACAAAGCACACCGCAGGAGGATACCAATAATAAGGTGTACTATAACAATTTTATAGACAAATGATACTATTTACAGTCGCGCGGGGGGCGTGAAATGTTTTCTTCTTCCTAGGGGGGGCATGACAGAAAATAATTGAGAAGCACTGTTATATAGTTAGGGGTAGGCAACTTTTCTATTGGTTGCTAGGGAGGTTGCTAAGCTGTGACAAAGCCTTCTCGTGGGCCCACAAGCTAAAAGAAGGAAGGGATGATCACCTGATGTGTACTATGTAAAAAAAAAAAAAAATATTCATCATTATGATTATATTCTATATTCTAGCACTATATTCTAAATATTCGTGAATTCTCGAAGTGCTGATATTCGCCATAAAAATTTGCTTTTCGAATATTCGCGCTCAACACTGTTTACCACAGGTGGACTCCAATCAAGGTATAGAAACATCTCAAAGATGATCAAGAGAAATGGAAGGTCTGAAGAGCTATATTTCAAGTGTAATAGCAAAAGGTCTAAATATTTATGTCCATGGGACATTTTACTTTTTCCTTTTTTAATAAATTAGCAAAAAATGTAAAAAAATTCTGTTTTCACTTTCTCATCTTGAATTATTGAGTGTAGATTGATGTTGGAAACCTGTTTTTTTTTTTTTTTTATGTTAGCACAAGGCCGCAACATAAAATGAGAAAAAAGTGAAAGCGTCTGAAGACTTTCTGAATGCATTGTAAAATGTTGGGAAAGAACTGTGGGTCCCCCTCTTACCTGGTCTCCATTCAATTCAATAGCTATTCCAGAAATAATTGAGGCTTTTTTTGGAAGTATTAAAGTGAAAATGAGAGGGCCACCTCTAATCAGCTATCTCCCCATTCACGATCAGGTGTGATGGGGCTCTGTTCTTGAGACAGAAGTGGGCCCCATAGGTGGACCCATATATTCTATGGATATGCCATAAATGTCTCAGGTAGGGCATCCTCTTTAGCCCTTTAAAGATCAGGTGATTTTTAATTTTATTTTTCATTTTAGTTTTTTCCTTCCTGTGTTCCAAAAACTATTTTACTTTTCTATTCATATAGCTATATGTGAACTTGTTTTTAATGGGGCAAGTTGTACTTTCTAATGTAACCATTTAATATTGTATACAATAGATGGTTGAGCTGGAATTTTTTTTCTCAGGAAACCCTTTTATTTCAATAACGAAAGGGAAAATGAAATATCTGAATACCCCAGCAGGTAATGGGTGAGGGGGCCTATCTTTTAGGCTATGTCCAAAACATGGCCACCATCTTGAAAGCTACCATATTGGCAATTTTTTCCATTTACAAGGGGTTCATATCGCATATCAATAGACCAGAATTTTCTCAGAACTTAGAATTTTCTTGGGCACCAAGAACAACACATTGAACACATCAAATAGCTGTACATTATAGATAATGTTCCCAGTTGTTGCAACTTTCTGTGTTGATATCTTTTCAATGTGCTTAAAGAAGGTGTCACATCAAGAGATATTCTTTGTAAATTCAAGTTGGCCCAGTGATCATGGTAGGTCTAATTTCAGGAACCCCATGCAATCAACTGTTATGGCTAGGTGAAGTTACAATTGGTGCGATGCTGTATAGGAAGTTTCTCATCAGATGAATAGATATAGTGGACATCAAATCAAATTCTACATATAAAAACCTTTTACCTTAACATCTACTATTGATTCATTTGTCCTTCTAAACTCTGACAATGAAGACATTCCAAGACTATTAGAAAATAAGGTAAATAATAATGAGAGTCTCATGGAGCCACCATCATAATTGGTAGCAGTAGACGTGGGCTTTCTGGAGATAAAGCATGTTTTTTGCTTCAAGTTGCTGTTGTTATATTATCCATATTAGCTTCAGAAAGAAAGGTCATCTACCTCTGCTAAACTTACTATTTGATATTTGAGAATGTTTTTTTTTACTACACATGCAGGTAAATCAAGCAGATGTCCTAAATCCCTTAATCCAAGGGCAGAACGTTCACTTTTCACCCACAGGTACCTACATAGAAACACTTTTCAATTCCAGGAAGACTGATACGGCTGAATGATGATTCTGACAGGTCAGGGCAAAACACTTTCAAAGTGATTAGGTTGCAGGATTCTCTGTATAAAAGACATATAAAATGAGTCATTAAGGCAGGGAGGAGAAGCAGAATAACCAGACTGAAAGAACTGATGTGATTGTATTTTTGAAGAGAAATTGCATCCATGTTGCAATTTACTACACGCAATCTACACAATGATCACTGACATGAGTGAGAAGCTACTACTAGTCTATTTGGTCAAGTCCCACAGAAGAGCTACTGTAGCAAATAATTCTCAAAAAGTTAATGCTAGCTATGATAGAAAGTTGTCATCAAACACAGTGCATCAAAGTCAGACCAGTCTGTGCTGACTCCTGTCCAGAACTGGACCATGGAGCTATGGAAGAAGGTGGCCTGGTTTGGTGTGTCGCTTAGAGAAAAGATGGCATTAGGATACACTACCAGACAAAGGCAAGTCAGAGGCAGTATGATGTTTTGGGCAGTGTACTGCTGGGAAACCTTGGGTCAGGACGTTCATGTGAATATTACCTAAACAATGCACCAAGTGCACCCTTTTATGGGAATGGTATTCTCTAATGGCAGTGGCCTCTATCAGATGGATTCTAGTAGATGTGACAGCCAGAACAGAGCATCTGACTGCACTATTCTTGCCAAGTGGAACTCCTAGCAGAAAAAGAGAACTGATTAAGAATAAAATTTGTGAAAAATCCAATGAGCAACATTTAAAGGATAACGGTCATGTTTTCATCAAAAAATCAATTTTAGCATATGTTACTGCTGCAGCAGCATTATGCATAAAGCAATCTTTAGTTTCTTCACTTACCACTGTTTTCCTTGAGTCCTACATTACGGCTGTTTTGAGTCCTACATTATGAGGATCTTCTCAAGATGGCTCTTCTGCCAGTTCTCTGAGGCCAAAACTGCATTCCCTCAGGTCACATACAAACTTGCTGTAGCCAGCAGCTCCCTGCCAGCCAATCAGATTGAATTACTGAGATACACACCTCCTCACTCTGAAGCCTAATGCAGGCATGCAGTGTGAAGGACCGCCCCTTTGTCTTCCTAGCCGGAGACAGATGAACCATAGCAACGGTCTTTTAAGGGAGCAGTGGAAAGGGACAGGAGACATTAATGAAAGCTGTTATTACAAGGTAATTAATAAACTAGCAAATCAAATAAAAAAAGTTATTCTTTAAAAAATATCACTGATCATAGTGATGGTTTCTTTCTATATTGATAAGATAACATAATATTTACAGTTATATCATCGTTAATCTTCTTGTGCACGTCCATTGGACAATGAACAGTGAGGATAACTACCCAGTATAAATGAGTCTGTCATTACAGGACCATGTGGTCATGTTGTCAGCTCCTTAGTATCTTTGCAAAGTCACGAATCATAATTGTCCATCCAGTCTTCATTCACGTGTAGTGATGGACGAATATCTGCCGGGACGGTTCGTGAACGCGATCAAATGTTCGCGAATCGCAAGTTTCGCGGTGGGTCCCATTCATTTTAATGGCAGGTGAACCTGAAAAACATTCAGCTGATATTTGCAGCCAAGAAATTATTACTAGACACAAATATTCCCACAACATGGACAGTGACAAACCAGATGTATTATTCGAATTTGCGATTTCCATTTATTATTTTTTTCAATGCAAAATATCGGCAATATAATTTTCGTGTACGCGTATGTGCAAATGTACTATACAGTACCCAAATGCACTATAAAGAAAGTATATTGGTATATAACACCCCGCTTCAATCTGTTTTTTAGGGGGCGACTGGTATATCACACCAGTAGAAATTATTTGTTCCAATGACGCTTGTCCCTCTATATACCTGCAGCACGGGCGTTGCTAGGATATCAAAAGATCCGGGGCACAAGCCCCAATAAATATGTTGCCCCCCCCACCCCCGCACTTTGCTGTACTTGCTATACAGCAGCACTTACCTGTCACATCTAGGGCCTCCAGGTGACGTCTCCTCTCTGTCATCATCTTCTCTGTAGAGCTTCTCTCTCATCATCTTCTCCATTCGGTCTGGACAACTTCTCTCAGCCGCCTCGTCTCTGCAGAATGTGACACACAGACATCTTAGCTTCCTTACATTCTATCATTATCCCCCAACTGGAGTCCCCACAATGTTATCCTGCTGCTTGCTGTGCCCCCCCCCAGGGGTGTAGCTATAGGGGGTGCAGAGGTAGCAGTCGCTACTGGGCCCAGGAGCCTGAAGGGGCCCAAAGACACTTGTGCCGCATAAGAAGACACACAAAGCACTGAGGGAAGGGGGACCCAAGCTGAACTATTGCACGGGCCCCATGAGCCTTTAGTTACTAAGTCCCAATACGGATCCGTCCTGACTTACATTGAAAGTCAATGGGGGCTGGATCCGTTTACAATTGCACCATTTTGTGTCAATGCAAAGGGATCCGTCCCCATTGACTTACATTGTAAGTCAGGATGGATCCGTTTGGCTCCGCAAGTCCATGCGGACACAAAAACACTGCTTGCAGCATTTTGGGGTCCGCCTCCAAAACGGGACGGGGTGCCGTACGGAGCCAAACCAATGCATTCTGAATAGATCCGCATCCATTCAGAATACATTGGGGTTAAACTGATGCATTTGGGGCTGCTTATGAGAGCCTTAAAATGGATCTCACAAGCGGATCACCAAACGCAAGTGTGAACGTAGCCTAAACATTAAGTCCCATGTACATAAACATCATTCCCCCCCACCATCCACTTTCAAAATACAGTCCCATGTAAATAACATCACTCCCTCCCCCAGCCACCTCAAGCATACAGTTCCAAGTCAATAACATCCCTCCCTTCAGCCCTAACATACATCCCGGTTAAATAACTACAACTCCCAGCATTGCTCTGCCTCTCCCTTCACTTACCTTTTCTTATGTACAGACATCACCATTAGGCTCCTTCTCCTCTTCACTCCGGTCCAATCCTGCACTGGTCACATGATGGTGACATCATCCAGTTCATCCTATCACAGCCTGATTTGCTGATCACATGACCTGTGATGTCACCACAGGTCCTTCATCTCTTCCCGGGTATATTCAATTCAATTGTATTGCCGTTCTGTGTACAGCAATACAGTTGTATCTAGCAGGCAGGCAGGACATCCGGGGCATGGGACAAAACATCCAGGGCCCAGGCCCCGAATGTTTTAACCTAGCGACGCCCCTGACCTGCAGTATCGCAGCAGAACCGCACACAACTGCTGCACAATACAATTGCACTATAATATACTGTCTAACATAGAAAGTATATTATAACATTGTACAAGGAAGGCAATCCATTAGAATATACATAAAGATAAAACGTAACCTTTAATAATGTTACTATGAGGGTCCATTCACACGTCCGTAAGTGTTTGGCGGATCTGCAAAACATGTTCACCAGCAATGTGCATTCCGCAATTTGCGGACCGCACATCGCCGGCACTATAATAGAAAATGCCTAATCTTGTCTGCAATTACGGACAAGAATAGGACATGTTCTATTTTTTTGCGGAAATGGAAGGACGGATGTGGAAGTGCGGATCCGCAAATGCGGATGTGGACAGCACATTCGAGCCCCATTGAAAATGATGGGTCTGCACCCGTTACGCTAAATTGCGGAACGGATGCGGTCCCATTTTGCGGATGTGTGAATGGAAAAGATATCCCTCAAAATGAAAATAAACTACATTATTAAAGTTAAGCAAAAAGCATAGATGTGGTAGGCAATAACAAGTGCTCGACGGCACTAAATCGGGTGCTCGGCGGCACCAAATCAGAAACCATATGTCCTACCACAATCCGGGGGGGGTTCCAGTGCGCATCCATGAATCCCGGAGGGAAAGCAAAAAACATCTATCCCTGGGCTAGATGATGATGTGTTATTGAAGGACAGGGTGGGCAAAGAACTGTCCCTGATATTGCCCTACAGGGGTGTGCTATTCTGCCCCTGATAGCCTATCCACAGACCACCCGCCCTGATAAGAGTGACCTCGCCCGGAACCTTACCCTATATAAAAATGGCCCTAGTAAGCCCCTAGCCCCTAGGCCCCTGACTTCCAGGTGATCACTATATAGATCTATGTGTTTTTGACTCATTATTAAAGTATATTATAAGTATATCTCACCCCTCTGTGTATCACACATATAGATAGCACACCTATACTAGTCCTTAAAAAGACTTTTGTGGCCCTATTAGCTAGCGTTTGGTGTCCCTAACAGCCTGTCCCTGCTCCACACAGCAACCTCTCCCTACACTGGCAAAACACTGAATGTAAAATGTCGGCCAGATCAGGTTTATTTATAAGATAGGGGGTATGTCCATGTGCTGAAATGTCTCAATTGGCTGTCCTGTACCACCTGATGGATGTGTCATGGGTCAAAGTTCTTCACAATGTAAAAGAATATGGCGGGCGCAAATATGTCCATATGTTCGCAAGTTTGGTGAATCGCGAACACGCAAAGTTCGCCGTGAAACGACCGCCGGGCAAACCGCAAGGCAATCTCTATTCACGTGTCCTTCATATGTAAATCAATGACAACCAAGTAATCAAGTTACTCCTATAGTGAAAAAATTGTATATGTGCCTTATTAAATGAAATATTTTGCCTGATCATGTCTACCGCTGATTCAGCGTATTACATTGGTGTTCTCATAAGTCTCCTGCAGTGTAATAAATTGAGTCCTTCACAGACTGAACACAATGACACTCATCTGCGTGCAATCCATGCTGAAGCTAATTATCCTTATAGATCTGACAAGTTCAGTAGACAACCAAAGTTATTACCCTGGAACTTTACTTGATCCAGTAATACAGTCCATTCTTTAAACTGTTATATTTCAAAGGTTTTATAGAAAGGTTTACAGTACTATCACACACTGCTGATATCATAGTTCATTACATGGTATATCTGTAAGGCCTCATGCACACGACAGTATTTTTTCACGGTCTGCAAAACGGGGTTCCGTTGTTCCGTGATCCGTGTCAGTTTTTTCTTCTTTGTGTCTTCCGTGATTTTTGGAGGATCACCAGACATGAAGAAAAGTTTAAAAAAAAAGACGTTTTGGTGTCCGCCTGGCCGTGCGGAGCCAAACGGATCCGTCCTGACTTACAATGCAAGTCAATGGGGACGGATCCGTTTGACGTTGACACAATATGGTGCAATTGCAAACGGATCCGTCCCCCATTGAATTTCAATGTAAAATCAGGAGTCCCTATCAGAGTTTTCTCCAATCCGATGGTATATTTTAACTTGAAGCGTCCCCATCTCCATGGGAACGCCTCTATGTTAGAATATACCATCGGATTTGAGTTACATCGTGAAAACTCAGATCAGACAGTATATTCTAACACAGAGGCGTTCCCATGGTGATGGGGACGCTTCAAGTTGGAATATACTAAGAACTGTGGACATGACTGCCCCCTGCTGCCTGGAAGCATCCGATCTCTTACAGGGGGCTGTGAGCCGCACAATTAACCCCTCAGGTGCCGCACCTGAGGGGTTAATTGTGCAGTTTAATCGCTGGGGCTCCGATCGGTAACCATGGCAACCAGGACGCTACTGCAGTTCTGGCTGCCATGGTTACTTAGCAATTTTAGAAGCATTATACTTACCTGCGCTGTCTGTGACCGGCCGGGCGTTCCTCCTACTGGTAAGTGACAGGTCTGTGCGGCGCATTGCTTATAGCACAGACCTGTCACTTACCGGTAGTAGGAGCACCCGGCCAGTCACAGACAGCGCAGGTAAGTATAATGCTTCTAAAATTTGCTTAGTAACCATGGCAGCCAGAACTGCAGTAGCGCCCTGGTTGCCATGGTTACCGATTGGAGCCCCAGCGATTAAACTGGGACTCCGATCGGAACTCTCCGCTGCCACCAATGATGGGGGGGGGATTTTAATTAGTGGGGGAGAGGGGAGGCCGCACTGGCCACCAATGAATTTAATACAGGAGGGGAAGGGGGACGCACTAGCCACCAATGAATTTTTTTTTTTATTTTTTTATTTTTTTTATTTTTTTATTTTTTTTTAATCTCCATATTTTATTTATAATACAAAAATACATATCAGCATGACATTTATAATATAGATCATCCCCAACCCGCCCCAACCCCCCCCCCCCTCCCAACCTTGCAGGAAAGAAAAAAAAAAAAAAAAAAAAAAAAAAAATTTTAATTAATTAATTAAACCGTAACCCACTCTTCCCACAGACCAATCCATTTTAAGTAGGCTCCTCTTTGTTTGTACAAAATCTTCTCGTAGTTTTTCACCTTCTCAACCAGAGCCATCCAGTTACCGCAATCTGGAATAGTGGAGCTAAACCACAATCTAGCAACAATAAGCCTGGCCAGGAACATAACCTTAATCAGTAATTGACGATTTATGGGCTGATAGTTAACCTCCGATAGGTCTCCCAGGACCCATATCCTGGGGGACAAAGGAACAAGCATATTCAGTTTGCAAGCCAAGGTGGTCTGGACTGATCTCCAATAACTACCCATCATCGGGCAATCCCAGAACAGATGTAGGTGATCTGCCCCGGGGTCGCCACAGCGTGGGCAATCAGAGGAGGTCCTAAGTCCTCTTCTATATAACCACATAGGTGTCACATATATTTTGTGCAGAATGTTAAATTGTACAACAGTGTGATTAAAATTGTGTGAAACATATTTTAAGCTTTCCCCTATAGTCTCCCAATCTGGGGGACCCACCTCTGAAAGTAACAAAGACCAGGACTTCTGTCCTGGAGAAAGAAGACCCATAAAAAAGTGTTTCATTAAGTGTCTATAACAATATGACATTTTAATTTTTGTAGCAGTTTTCTTAATAATAAGATTGTGTAAAAATTCAGGAGAATCTATAGAAAGAAGGTGACTATTCAAAGTGCTAGAAAGTGCAAACCTCAATTGGAAATATGCATACCAAGCCACCTCACCCATATCTGCCCTCTGCCCTATTTCCATTGAGGACAGAATTTGTCCACCACTAACCACCTGATGTAAATACTGAACTTTCTTCGTCCTCCAATACTGGCAGCACTTCAAGTCCCTTATATTCACAAGCTTTAGGTTATGCCACAATGGGGTACAAATAAGCGATGCCTCAACTCCACACCAGCTCCTGATGACCCGCCAGGTCTTTATAGCCATTCTGCAAAAAAGTGTATACCCGATCTGTGAATTTAATAGATAGTCGGACTCCAATACAGTAAAGAAATCCGTAAAGCCTGAGTCTTTCACCACTTTATTGCAGAAATGGCTATTCTCCCAATCACTAAAAAGGCAAAGCTGAGAGGCCATGAAGTAGCCCCTAAAGTAAGGGAGGTTAAGGCCTCCCTGACTATAGGGCATAGAGAAGTAGAGCGCCTTCAGTCTGACGTGCTTCCTCCCCCACAGTAGATCGTTAAGCATCCGCTCAATTAGTCTAAAGTACTTATCTGCGATCCATACAGGCGAGTTGCGCAGGACATAAAGAACCTGGGGCAGTACTACCATTTTGATTAAAGAAATTCTATCAGCTCTCGTATGCAGAATTTTTTGCCATATCTTGGATTTGGCCCTCAGCTTTATCAGCAGGGGAATCAAGTTAAGTTGTAAATATTCCAAAGGTTTGGCAGAAACTGAAATCCCCAGGTACTTTATTGATTCAGAGACAGTTAGCTGATCATCCCAATTACCTCGCAGCTCGTCTATAGGAAGGAGAGCAGTCTTCTCCCAATTGATCTCTAGGCCAGACGGAGCAGAAAAAAAACAAACCAAATCCATTATACGGGGGAGAGTAGTTTCTGTTTGCTGGAGGAAAATCAAAATATCATCTGCGTAGAGGGATACACGGTCATGCTTCCCCATTAAACCGAAGCCAGCCACCTGCAGATCCTGTCTTATGCTGGCCGCTAAAGGTTCAATATAAATATTAAAAAGAAGAGGTGAAAGAGGACAGCCTTGACGGGTGCCTCTTCCTAGGGAGAAGCTCTCTGTGATCGTATCATTAATCCTGATCCTAGCAGTTGGGGAGCTATATAGTAGCTGAACCATCGCCATAAATCTGGGGCCAAAGCCCATTTTTTTCATTACCGCCCAGAGAAAGGTCCACTCCACCCTGTCGAAGGCCTTAGTGGCATCCAGCGACAGGATGGAGCGGGCCCCACACCCCGGAGACTGAATGTTAATAAATAACCTATGCAGATTGTGGTGAGTGCCCCTTTTTGGCATAAAACCATTTTGGTCTGAGTGAATAATAGTTGATATAACCTGTGAAAGCCTCCTAGCTAAAACTTTAGATAGTAGCTTAGCATCTGTGTTTAGTAACGAGATCGGTCTATAGGAGCTCGTTTCTAACGGATCCTTATCCTTTTTGGGAATTAAAACAATAAGAGCCTCCATCATAGTGCATGGTAAATTTCCTCCCTGTGTTGCCTGAGAAAGGACATCTAGAAGTTGAGGGAGAATCACATCGCTATACTTGCGGTAAACCTCATATGGAAGGCCATCCATCCCCGGCGACGAGTTCCCCGTGATGGATCCCAAAGCCTCTTGAAGTTCCAAAAGGGATAACTCCTCTTCCAGATATTCTATTTGAGCTTCATTTAAAACAGGAAGTGAGATCCTCTCAAGAAACCGCGTCGCTAGGTCAGGCGGCAGGCCAGGAGAGGGGCTATATATCTGGGTGAAATATTGTAGGAAGGTGTCCCTAATTCCTTCTGAATCTGTTATAGTTTCCCCTGCTATATTACGGATCGAAACAATAGACTGATTTTTCTTGCCTTGTTGTGAAATTATCCTAGCCAGCAACCTGCCGGGGCGTCCAGACTCCGAAAAATATTTTAAACCCTTGAAAAATACTCTATGAGTAGCTTTCTCTGTTATGTATTTATCCAAGGAACAGCTGGCCTTCTGCATCTCCTCCCTATTATACTCAGTAGGTTGGGCGATAAAACGCTCGCTTGCGCCTGCTACAGCCCTGGTCAATTCCTCCTCTTTTTTTTTAAATGTTCTCTTTGCTGCAGCAATCTCGCTTATGAAGACCCCCCTCAGATATGCTTTCAGGGCATCCCATACTATGTTGATGTTAGCAGAGGGGCGATTCACTTCCCAAAAAAAGGATATCAATGATTTAGTGGACTGTAAATTATCCATAATAGAAAACCAATATGGGTTCAACTTAAATCCTAGCCCCCTATTATCCTTGTTCTTCCCAATACAAACCTCAATCAATACCGGTGAGTGATCCGAGATTGTTCTTACACCATATCGTATCTTACGGATATTGCAGAGATTATTCTCATTGGTAAATGCTAAATCAATTCTGGACATAGCTCTGCCGCCCCTGCTAACACAAGAGTATACTCGCTTGCCTCCGCCAAGATGTTCCCATATATCCACCAGTCCAACTTCCCGGCAGAATTGTGGCAGCGGGGAGGCAGATAGATTCCTCCCACATTCTGCATCTAATGTAAATCTGTCTTTCTTGGGGTCCATCACTGCATTAAAGTCCCCCATCAAAACTAGCCGGCATTCTGATCTCCCTTCAAAAAAGAGTATTAGCTGGACCAATGGGTACATTGAAAAGGGCGGAGGTATATAAAAAAAAGCGAGAATATAGCTATGGCCATACAGCTTGCCATGCAAAAAAATAAATCTACCCTGGTCATCTATATAGGATTTAATAAGGATAAAGTCCACAGAGTTATGGATCAAAACTGAAACACCCCTAGAAGAGCTACTAAAAGTGGAGTGATAGGACTGCAAATGCCATCCCGTTGTCAAACGGGACACGGTTTCTTTGGTAAGATGGGTTTCTACCATGCAGATAATTGCTGGAAGATATCGTTTAAGTGCATCCATAATGGCTTGCCTTTTTACCCTTTCACCGAGCCCTCTGATATTCCAGGTTACAATCCGAGTAGACATCCTTCACTGTGCATAAAGAGAAAAAAAAAAAAAAAAAAACCCTCCCCGAACCTGCAAGGTGGGTTCCCGCCCGCCCATCCCGCTCCCCTCTCCATTGATCCGCCCGATCTGGTCAGCGAACCTCTAAACCCCCGGCCGTTCTCCCTTGCCCTGGCCCCTCCCTTCCATAATAATATCCGTTTTCTCCAGCTGTTCTGACGCTTGTTGAGCTTTTTTTTCTTTTTTCCTTTCTTTCTCTCTGAACAGGATTGAGCAGTTCCCTTATGGATCACTCTTGGATCGCTGGATGCTATAGCAAATGTTTAATATCATTGGGCGCCCCTCCCTCCCTTCCTTCCCTTTATTCCTACTAATACAAAATTTCAGATGCCCATTTGCTCCAGCCAGTTTAACGCCTGCTGTGGTGTCTCAAAATAAAGTGAAGTCCCGTTGTGGATTACTCTCAATTTCGCTGGATACTGTAGAGAGTATTTGATCTCCTTAGCCGCCAATCGTTTCTTTATCTCTATAAAGTTTCTTCTTTTCTCCTGAGTCTGCCGCGCAAAATCAGGAAAAAAGAGCAGTTTAGTACCCTGATATTCAATGGGTGCACATTCTCTTGCTCTTTTCAAAATCATGTCTCTATCAGCAGACAATAACAGTTTGATTAAAATTGCACGCGGCGGTCTCCCTGGTATGGGCTTCCCTCCTGGTATTCGGTGTGCTCTTTCTATTTGGAACATAGGGGAAAAGTTCTCACTCCCAAAGCTGTGCATGACTACATCTTTAATTTCTTCCTCTAGTTGTCGGCCCTGAGCTCCTTCAGAGAAACCGATTATGCGCACATTATTGCGCCTTGACCTATTTTCTAGGTCCTCTAGCTTATTTTGTAGTGCTTGATTTTCTGATGCCAGGGTTATCATTTTGGATTTTAGCATGCCCATGCCTGTTTGCAGGGAATCAATGGTTTTTTCCGCGCTAAGAACTCGCTCCCTTATCTTTCCTAGATCTTCTCTTATTAAGGAAATATCGCTCTGCACTGACCCCAATTGCGTGGACATTCCCTGCACCAAAGTGCCATTATTTTCCACAGCGCAAAGGATTTTGTCCAAAACCGATGGGTCGTATTCCGTTCGTATTTGTGTAGAGGAGCCTTCCTCGCCTCCCTCCTGGTCAACGTCCTCTGATCCATCCTCAGAGAGATCAGCATTTTGACGAGTATTCGCCAGTTTTTTCATCTTGGCTGGAGGTTTGGTTTTAGCTGGGTTTTTTTCAGCTAAGAAGGGCGATTTTAAAAATTTATCGATTTTGTTCTCTGGAGTCTTAGCCCCCAGCTTAGTAGTGGAAGAGTCAATTGACCGTCGTTTTGGGGCCATTTCCAACACTTTATATTGTATATATATTTTTTTTTTTTTTTTTTTTTTTTTTTCTTTATCGCCCCTTCTCCCTTTTCTCCCCCCTCCTTCCTTTTATTTTTTCCCCTTGTTTATTCCTTTCCCCTCGCCTATATTTTGTTTTTATTTATAGTATATTTTTTTTTCCCTTTCCTTTTCCCCTTCTTTTTTTTTTTTTTTCTCTCTTTCCTTTAGTTCTGTTTTTTTTTTTTTTTTTTTTTTCCCTTTAACCACAAGCAGGGAGCAGTTTTTGGCAAAAGCTATCTCCGCGCCACATTAACAATACGATAAGTACGAAATCAAAGTTCAGTTCTCACGTGAGCGACGTTGTAGTCCCAGTATCCGCCGTGGCCGTAGCAGCAAGTCCAAGCCGTGGTATAGATATGATATATCCGTCCGAGTGGCAGAGAGACCGATAGCAGGCGAATAGCAGGGGGTCAAGGAGTCCAGCAGCAGGCACACCAGCACGCCAGCAGAAAGGAGGCAGGAGAAACCCAGCAAGGCAAAAATCCGGAGGAACAGGCAATCCACTAATCCAGCGTCAAGCAGAGCAGCGAGGCAGCAGCAGCAGACAGGGGCCGCAAAGAAGAGCCAAACGGGCAATCACGAGGTCAAGCAGATCAAAATCAAACAGGTAAAACGGATGAAGCAACGCAGGGCAAACAAATCTAGAGCAGACCAGAGAGTGAGACAGCCGCGGCCGGCAGCAGCGTCCTCCACTTAACATGCGGAGACGTGAGCTGTGCGAGAGTCAAACCGGGCACGCAGCTCTGCTCTCCTCATCAGCTGTCCGGCTCAGCGCATCGGAGCTCGGCGCATCAGAAGGCACCAGCATCAGCTGTTTCGGCACAGGGCGTCGGAGCTTTGGGAGGAGGACGCCGGCGTCAGCTGTTCAGCGTCAGGGCATCAGCGCTTGCAGGGAGGAGGCCAGCACAGAGGGGAGAGCGAGACGCGACGTACTCACGTCATCCCGCCGTAAAAAAAACTTTCTACCAGGAGCGCCGGTGTGAGCCACCAATGAATTTAATACAGGGGAGGGAGGGAGGAGGGGCCACACTGGCCACCAATGAATTAAAAACTGGGGAGGGAGGGGGGTCTGGCCCCTGCTGCCTGGCAGCACCTGATCTGTTACAGGGGGCTATGATATGCACAATTAACCCCTCAGGTGCGGCACCTGAGGGGTTGATTGTGCACGGATCACATCCCCCTGTAAGAGATCGGGTGCTGCCAGGCAGCAGGGGGCAGTCATGTACACAGTTCTTAGTATATTCTAACTTGAAGCGTTCCCATCACCATGGGAACACCTCTGTGTTAGTATATACTGTCGGATCTGAGATTTCACGAAGTGAAAACTCATCTCTAAAAAAGCTGTATGCAGACGGATCTTCAGATCCGTCTGTGCTAAAGTAGCCTACGGACACGTACCACGGACGCGGTTGGCAATCTTGTGTGCCTCCATGTTTTTTCACGGACTCATTGGCTTGACGTATCATGGACGCAGATGACAAACGGTGCATTTTCCGAAAGTCAATGGGTCCGCAGAAAATCATGGTAAACGGAACAACGGACACGGATGCACACAACGGTCGTGTGCATGAGGCCTTACCTCTAACTCCAAACTACATATTTGGCTAGGGAAGGAGATTGAGCCTTGGCAAGAAGTGGGCAGATGATACTGTTCCAGATTGTGCAGGGACACCAACACCAGAGTAGTCAGAGCTGCAATTGGAGCCACCAGAGGAGAAGTTACCACCTTGTGGTACCGAAGTTTTAGAACAGGCCAGATATTGGAACGGCTTGAGGAAAGCAAAGCATAAAGAGGTTGTCCCACAAAAAATATTTTTCAATTTTCAAACCAGAATGTTGATACGTTTGTAATTAAACAAAATTAAAATTTTTGTATAGACACAATGTTATTTAATAAAATGTATCACCTATATAAAATGTATCAAAATAGCATCACCTACAGATTAAAAAAAATATATTATTTCTTTGTCCAGCTCACTGAGATGGAAGCACAAGCTTAGTTTCAACCTTAAAGAGGACCTTTCACTACTCTACAAACTAAAAACTAACTAGATCAGTGGGCAGAGCGGTGCCCAGGGGTCCCCCTGCACTTACTAGTAAGTCTGGGCGCCGCTCCGTTCGCCCGGTATAGGCTCCGGTGTCTGCGCTCCCTCTGACTGATTTCTTGTAGGAGGCGTGTCCCTTGCTGTAGTGCTAGCCAATCGCAGCGCACAGCTCATAGCCTGGCTATGAGCTGTGCGCTGCGATTGGCCAGCCCTGCAGCAAGGGACACGCCTCCTACAAGAAATCAGTCAGAGGGAGCCCAGACACCGGAGCCTATACCGGGCGAACGGAGCGGCGCCCAGACTTACTAGTAAGTGCAGGGGGACCCCTGGGCGCCGCTCTGCCCACTGATCTAGTTAGTTTTTAGTTTGTAGAGTAGTGAAAGGTCCTCTTTAAACTGCCTCCGGAGCTGTAATAAGGAAAGAGCTGCAACAGACACACACCCTGACTTGCAGCAGAAAGGACACTCCTCTTGAGCTGCAGGCTTCATATAAATCTAGCCAAAGCAATTGGAAAAATAAATGGGGAGATCCTAGGTTCCATGTAAGGTACAGGGCTGGTTCTAGCTTTGAGAAAGAGATTGTAATGTCTCATTTTTGTTCTTTACATTAATCATGGGATAACCCTTTAAAGTGTGACATGCCAGAACCGCAGGGGTGACACGTGAGGTGCACGGTGGGCCAATGAGGGGGAGTAGTAATACAGCTCATCGGTGCCAAAGTCCCTCATTCACGGCCATCAGGTCCTCTCCTTCCGTTACCCATTCCTTCCCGTCCTTGGACACATCTGTCCATGGACTTCATTACGGACCTGCCTCGTTCCTCGGGGAAGACTGTGATTCTGGTGGTGGTGGACCGTTTTAGCAAAATGGTGCATTTCATTCCTTTTCCTGGTTTGCCCAATGCTAAGACGCTGGCGCAGGCATTTATTGATCACATTGTCAAATTGCATGGTATTCCTTCAGACATAGTCTCTGATAGGGGCACACAGTTTGTTACCAGATTCTGGAAGGCTTTCTGTTCTCGCTTGGGGGTTCGGTTGTCATTCTCTTCTGCTTTCCACCCGCAGTCGAATGGTCAAACAGAGCGCGTCAATCAGAATCTGGAGACATATCTGAGCTGTTTTGTGGCGGAGAATCAGGAGGATTGGTGTTCTTTTTTGTCCCTTGCTGAGTTTGCTTTAAATAACCATCGTCAGGAGTCCTCTGATAAGTCACCATTTTTTGGTGCATATGGGTTTCATCCGCAGTTTGGGACATTCTCTGGAGAGGGGTCTTCTGGTTTACCTGATGAGGAGAGACTCTCCTCGTCTTTGTGTCACGACCCTTGGTCATGGTCGTGACTCCTGTAACCGCATGCAGTTGCCCGCGGTCTTGGTGTTGTTGTCAATCACAGGTGAGGGCTATAGTATGCTGCCTCACCTGTGGTTGCCGGTGGCAACATGGTGTATGTGGCAGCAGAGCAGCCTGAGTGGTGCTAGGCAGCTTGCTGCAATAGGCATGCGGTTGCACCTGGCAACCTCTATTGATAGGTGTGCCTTTTATCGGTGTGCACGGGGTGTTACATGTGTTGTGTGCACTTCCCCTTTAAGGTGATGTCTTCCCTTCCCTGGTGTTGGAAGGGTTAACTTCCTTCCTAGTCTGTGTGTGCACTGGGTGTGTCTCACTGTGGGTGTGGCTACTTGGCCCTATAAAGCCTCACTGAATAGTAGTAGTCAGTGGGGGTTCTTCAGCCATGCTTGCTGGAGACATCCTCCTGGTTATTTACCATCTGCCAGTGAGGGCCACCCTGGTGGTCATAAAACTTTATGTATGGTGTTTTGAAGGTTGTTTGGTCTTGTGTTATTGCAGCATATGGTTTCCTGGGTTCCCGTGTGATGTCTGGTGTGTGCTGTGTCCTTAGTGTTGTTGTGGACAGCAGCACTTGTACTTGGGTTCCAGCTTGTGTGTTCTGTGGCAGGTAGGTGTGGTACTAGTCGCACTTACCTGTCATTGCCATATGTCTGTTTATGTTCCCCTTTCTATGTACCTTTGCCAGTGAGACTCCTGTTCCTCCGTGTCTAGGAGGAACAGTTCGTCTTACCCTGCTCCTAGTCCAGGGCCACCCTGAGGGCTAGCAGGAATATCAGGTTCCGGAGTATGAGCCCTCCTACCTTCAGCGTCAGCTCATACAGGCTAGGAGACAGGGTCAGTATTAGGGATTGTATAGGAGGTGACCTGATCCCTGTCCTGGCCATGCTCTGACAGTCCGCCTTCTGATACCACACGGCTGAGGGTTTTCCTCATCCCCAGCCGTGACACTTTGTCATCTATTTGGCAAAAGATTCAGGATAATCTAAAGAGCATGAGTGAGAGAAATAAGCGTGTGGCGGATAAGAGACGTGTGCCTGGTCCGGACCGGAATGTTGGTAATCTGGTGTGGTTGTCTACTAAGGATTGTGAATTCTCGTGTTGTCCGCGATTCTCTCCGGTACCTCGTTCATTGGGAGGGTTATGGTCCTGAGGAGAGGATGTGGGTCCCAGTGACAGACATTAAGGCCACTCGTCTCATCAGGGCTTTCCATAGGTCCCATCCTGACAAGGTGGGCTCTGAGTGTCCGGAGTCCACTTGTAGAAGGAGGGGTACTGTCACCACCAGACATCTGAGAAGCTCTGACAGACGTTATTCAGAACCTCCTGCTTGAGGCTCTTTTGTTTTGCTTTCGTTTTGTCATCTCGTTAGCCTCTCTCAGCTGTCATGTAGTTGCACTGATTGCATCCCTTTAAATCCCTTCCCATACTGCATCACTTTGCGGTTTATACAACTTCCTGGAGTGTGTACATGCTGGATGCTACAACTGATCCTTCTACAGATAAGTCTGTTCATTGATTTGTGTTTTCCTGTTTGCTTGATCCTAGGTGACCCTGACTCCCTCCGTATTAAGTGTAGGGAGCCGGTGGTCGTGTCCCCTCACTATTATCGGGTGTTCAGGTGTCATACAGTCGAGGCACGAGGACATGCAATTTTCTATCATAGAGATCTTTGCATGGGCTGAGAAGACAGGGAGAGTTTCAGGGCTTAAATAGGGGTCACCCTTTTGTTCCTTAGTTTCGGATCAAGCCAGTCGGATCCTTATTTGTAACTTCTTGTTTTCTGTTACACCATCCGTGACAATAGCGGAGACCTTGCTGTTTCAGAAGGTGGCCCTCAAGCACTGGGCAGATGGAATAAGCTGGACAAGAGCAAGCTCCAGCACACATCAGGTCTGGAGGACAACTGACCCCAACCTGGAAGCCACAGCTGATAAAACCCAAGTGGCCACACCCAGCCAGGAAGTTAACCCCTCCAGCACCAGCACAATGACGGCTAATGTGTCATGGCGCACAACAAAGACTGTGACAGCTTCTTTACTGTAAGAACTGTGAATCTGTGGAATATACTAGTTCAGGACGTGGTCACAACAGGAACGATCGACAGGTTTAAAAAGAGTTTAGAAAATTTCTTAAAAATAAATTACATTAATACTTATGAAAATGTGTAGGTTAGAGATGAGCGAATCAAAGCAGATGAAGTGGAATTCGATCCGTGGTAACGAAACGCATTTTTTCCTAAAATGGCTGCTGCACATCTGAGGACATGGAGAAACGAACTCTGGGAAGGCGGGATCACCCATAATGCCATGCATGCAGCCAATCAGCAGCCAGGCCTGTGATGTCACAGCCCTATAAATAGCGTTAGCCATCTTAGATTCTGCCATTTACCAGTGTACTTGGTGCAGGGAAAGACATCAGCAAGTACTAGGGACAGTGTTATAAAAAACGTAATTGTGCTAAAAAAAGATTTATAAGTGCAGGGAAAGATTATTCAAGGTGTAGGGAAAGGATATCGAGAAATTATTCCACAGCATTTATGTTGAGCAGGGTTCAATAGGGGAGGTTACAGCCTGGGTAATAGGAACAATCCTATTACACCTTGCTGCATTTACTGGGGATCCAAATTGCCATTATACAACTCTGTAATTCCAGCAAACCATTCTTATTAGGGTGCAAGTGCTGTTTGAAACATGCATTAACAGGGTTTATTACAAGGAAATATTTATATGCCTTATTTGCCCTTGTGCAGTGCAGTTATATGTTCTAACACATTTTTTGGCTTGTATTAGTGGGAAAAAAGGGCTTATTAGATGTTGTGTGGTGAAATGCTAAAATTACAGCCCTTTTTGTCGTGTATTAGTGGCAAAAGAAAAAATATATTTGCCGTTCAGCATTGCAGTTATATGTTTCTAAAGCCTTTTGTGGTGTGTAGAGTATTAGTGGAAAAAGACTAAATATATTTTCTGTTCAGTGGTGCAGTTATATGTACTAAAGCCTTTTGTGGCATGTATTAGTGGAAAAAGAAAAAATATATTTGCTGTTCAGTGTTGCAGTTATATGTTCTAAAGCCTTTTGTGGCATGTACAGTATTAGAGGAAAAATAATAACTATATTTGCCGTTCAGTGATGCAGTTATATGTTCTAAAGTCTTTTGTGGCGTGTATTAGTGGAAAAAGAAAAACATATTTGCCGTTCAGCATTGCAGTTATATGTTCTAAAGCCTTTTGTGGCAGGTATTAGTGGAAAAAGAATATATTTGCCATTCAGCATTGCAGTTATATGTTCTAAAGCTTTTGGTTGAGTGTATTAGTGGAAAAAGAAAAAATATATTTGCCCTTCAGCATTGCAGTTATATGTTCTAAAGTCTTTTGTGGCGTGTATTAGTGGAAAAAGAATAAATATATTTTCTGTTCAGCATTGCAGTTATATGTACTAAAGCCTTTTGTGACGTGTATTATTGGCAAAAGTAAAATATATTTGCCGTTCAGCGTTTTTTGGGGGGTTATTGTTAGTGGAGCGGCAGGGGTCATATTCGAATTTGTGATATTTAGCGAATATTTTGTAGAATATTCATGAATTTGAATATTCATTATATTAAAAAATTTTTTTTTTTACTTGAAAATCGGCAAGGTAATGATCGCGTAATATGCAAATATTACGCAATCAATACAGGAGTGGGTCAAAAACAAATATATAGCACTACAGAATATAGTGTTATATGTTCGTTATATCGAATAGTCCTCATTTTTTCCATCTGAACACATGATTCCGCCCTGCTTCTTGCTTGTGGGCCAATGAGTCAGATGGAACAAAAATTACGAATATTCTAAAAAATGAATATATAGCACTATATTTAATTTGTTAATTCGTATTTTAGAATATTTGTCATTTTTTTCAATCTGAAGTGAAAAAAATGCCGAATATTCAAAATTACCAATATATAGCACTATATTGAATATAGTGCTATATATTCGTTTTTTAGAATATTCATCATTTTGTTCCATCTGAAGTCATAATTCCTCCCTGCTTAAGTTGCTTGTGGGCCAATGACTCATTGGCCCACAAGCAAGAAGCAGGGAGGAATCATGTGTTCAGATGGAAAAAATGACGAATATTCGATTTAACGAATATATAGCACTATATTCTAAATATTCACGAATTCTCGAAGTGGCGATATTCGAGATAAAAATTAGCTTTTCGAATATTCGTGCTCAACACTAGTTATTGTTCTGATGGATCAGAGGAAGGGCAAAATAATCAGTGACGTCAACATAAACTTGCTGCTGACACCCTCTCCACTCTGTCGGATGGCTTTATTTGTATAAGCGTTCAATAGAACAAGTTCTGTAGACATCTATGTGGAATCAGCTGACGACAGTGTAAAAGGAGTGCGCTTCTTCTTGGCTCTAACATTGACCTATAAGGCAGAGTTTATAATTGAGTTATTTGTTCAGTTTTGGCCCCGTGACAGCCCAAATAAGTGAAGTATACAGTGATACTAAGAGCGACGCCTGTCATCTGCGTGTCATACAGGCTCACAGTATTATTTCACTACCAAAGCAGACTCCCTATGCGTGTTACTGCAAAGCACAGTGTTCTACACCATTATAAAGGCTCTCTGCAGCCAGCAAATAGCTGTATTTTAAACAAAATTTGCAGTGAATATATTCGGATAAAACCAAATTTGTTTTAATTTTTTTTTTGTTGAAAAATTAACTTATTTCTAGTGTAGATACCTGGTTCTCACTCCCTTTTATACTAAAATTCACATCCTCACCTATCCCCTGGTTGAACTTGATGAACTTATGTCTTTTTTCAGCCATAGTAACTATCTAACTATGCAAGAGGTATGTGGTGCTGCATTACCCTGTATGTTTTGTAGAGCTAGATATAATGTTTTCCAAATATGGCTTTAACAGTAGGGCTAGAGGGAAGGGGTTATGCATGGGGTGGGGAGTGGGTTTAAATTTTTGCCTCAGGCAGCAGAAAGGCTAGGGACACCCATGCACCTAGCCACAAAGCCCAAGCATGCACCCTAAGGAGACAAAGGCTTGAGCACAAGGCAGACGCATGGAGGCAGCAGCATGGTATCATGCCAACAGGGGAGAGTAAGGCAGCTGTGGACATTGACAGCTGACCTAACAGAACCCCCCCATCCCATCATGCCTTTATCCAGATTAGTGATGAGCGGGAGGTGCCATATTCGATTTCGCGATATTTCGCGAATATTCGAATGAATATTCGTGTTATATTCGTCGAAATCGAATATTCGTAATTATTCCAATTATCGCGAATAATATACGAATTTTTTTTCGCGTATTGCGATTATTTATCTTGATAGTATAAGGCAACGTTCCTATGCTAATTGACTATGGCTAGGCTAATATGTGTATTTTACGAAATTTCGTGATTTGCTCTAACTTCGTCTCTTAGAATATTACGAATATTCTAAAAGACGAAGTTAGAGCAATATTACGAAATTTCGTAAAATACACATATAGATTGTAATTTAGCTAATATACTGCTATAATCCCTTTTTTTGCCTCTTCTGAACTTAAGTTTTGTAAATTATGTACACTATTAAAAAATAATACTATAGCAGTATATTAGCTTAAATACAATCTATGTGTATTTTACGAAATTTCGTAATATTGCTCTAACTTCGTCTTTTAGAATATTCGTAATATTCTAAAAGACGAAGTTAGAGCAATATTAAGAACATTTGCAAAAGCCGAAATTGCGATGCGAGTAATATAATACGAAATAATCGCATGAAGATTTCAACTTAGCACTGCTATATTCCATATTCTAGCCTAATATGGAATATAGCTGTGCTAAGTTAGCACTGCTATATTCCATACTAGGCTAGAATATGGAATATAGCAGTGCTAAGTTGAAATCTTCATGCGATTATTTCGTATTATATTACTCGCATCGCAATTTCGGCTTTTGCAAATGTTCTTAATATTGCTCTAACTTCGTCTTTTAGAATATTACGAATATTCTAAAAGACGAAGTTAGAGCAATATTACGAAATTTCTAAAAGACGAAGTTAGAGCAATATTACGAAATTTCGTAAAATACACATAGATTGTATTTAAGCTAATATACTGCTATAGTAATATTTTTTAACAGTGTACATATTTTACAAAACTTAAGTTCAGAAGAGGCAAAAAAAATTAGAGGAAAAAAAAGGGATTATAGCACTATATAAGCTAAATTACAATCTATATGTGTATTTTACGAAATTTCGTAATATTGCTCTAACTTCGTCTTTTAGAATATTCGTAATATTCTAAAAGACGAAGTTAGAGCAATATTAAGAACATTTGCAAATTTCGCAAGTTGCGATGCGAGTAATATAACACGAAATAATCGCATGAAGATTTCAACTTAGCACTGCTATATTCCATATTCTAGCCTAGTATGGAATACAGCAGTGCTAACTTAGCACAGCTATATTCCATATTAGGCTAGAATATGGAATATAGCAGTGCTAAATTGAAATCTTCATGCGATTATTTCGTGTTATATTACTCGCATCGCAACTTGCGAAATTTCGTAAAATACACATATAGATTAGATTGTAATTTAGCTAATATGGAATATAGCAGTAAGTTGAAAACGCCACTGACTGGAGCAGCCAGGAAGCCAGGAATCCAAAGGACAGGTAAGAACAACTTTAGAGAAGTGGGAAAGAAAAAAAATATTATAATAAAAAAAAAAAAATACGAATATTCGAATTCGCGAATATATAGAACGATATTCTAAATATTCGCGAAATCTCGAAATTGCGATATTCGAGAAAAAAATTCGTAATTCGAATATTCGCGCTCAACACTAATCCAGATGTTAGGTCATTAATATTTACCCATTACTAAACCCCTTTAAGCCCCAAGTTTTAAGGGGGTTAAACTCAGCTCTTGACTATAGAGTTTAAATGTATCCTTAATAACGTCATAAGAAAATATAATCATACACCTGCTAAGCAAATAAGAAATATATTAATGCAAAATTGAAGTATATTTACTATTGAACTGGAAGTTATAATATTTATTATGGAAAATGAAAAATAATGAAAAATAATTAGAATCTAAAATAATGAAAATATAACATGTAAAAACCCAGAGCAGTAAGTTCAAAACAATTATACAGAAAAATATTTGTAATAAAAATGTCACAATATAACTAAAGCATAGAGGCCCAATAAAAAGAAAAGCAATAATTACAGGGAATAAAGCAACAAAACTTACGGTAATTACTAGATCGTATTCATACATTAAACAAAACTATTAAAGTTCTAAGCCACAAATAATAATGGCTATAAGACTAAAGAAAATTATTATTAAGTTGCTTAGAATTTTAATATTGATTACCTATTTTTAGGATAAGCTATTAATATTAGATTGGTGGGGATTCACCTCGGATCAACTATTTGAAGAGGCTGCAGCACTAGGTGGGAGGATGTGGCCTTTTGATTGTTTATATGATTGTGTACACTCAGCAACACATACCTATAGAAGCGGCAGTGCTGAGTATTGCAGTATTGTCCGATTTATACAGCACAGATGCTATGTATGGTGTACTGAGTCTATGGCGCAATGTAAACAAGTGAGGAGGCCACACTGCTCACCAGAGGCCCACAGCCTCTTCAAACAGCTAATTGTGGGGGCAAGAGTTGGACCCCCACTGATCTAATATTCAATGCCTAGCCTAAGATATGGTCATCAATATCTAAATCCCAAACAACTCCCCTTTAAAAATAAAATAACCCTAAAAGCACTGGAGCCTCCATTCATCATTGTCAATCAACAATGAGACAGCTATATATAATTTCAATATTCCAGCAACCTGGCTCCTCTTAAGTCAGCTGTCTATGTCCGCCGCTGCCCTGCTCTCTCCTGCAGGCATGATTCCTGCACTACTCACCATGCTGTGGCATCCATGCTTCTACCTTGTGCTCCAGTCTCTGTCTCCTTAGGGTACATGTGCAGAGGAAAATACTGGAAAAAAAAAAATGGAACCGTTCCTCTGGCGTTGCAGTATTTTCCTCTTCAAATGATCCCGATCATTGGCGGCTCAAGGCGGGTAGGAACCGGTGCAGCAGCATGGCATCCCTTATGCTGGTAAGGCTATAACCAGCCAAGCGACTACAGCTGCTGTGACTTCTCACAGCAGTTTATGGTAAGCGTAACCTGTATTATCTAATTTATAAGCCACACCGACGATATCACACATGAAGCACTGTGTTTTCTTGGTTTCTTTTTTTCTCAATCTATAGGGTACATGTGCACCCACCTTTGGCCTCTTAAAGAGCTAGTGCACACATTTCCAAATCCTTACCCAGGCAATTGCTGGGGGTCCATGGTTTTTAAAGGGGTTTTCCAAGATATTTGTATTGACACATCCTCGGGATAGGTCATCAATATCAGATCGGAGGGGGTCCGACACCTGAAGCCCCCACCGATCAGCTGGTTGAAGAGAAGTCTGCACGCCGTGCCAGATGAGCCTTCCCTTCATTGTTTACCTGCTATCTGTCAACATCACTGTGACAAGAAGCCGTCCCATACACAAGTGTATACTACAGAGACCTCCCATTGAAGTGAAGTAAATGGGACGACTTCTTGTAATTACACCTGCTCACTGCTGGGAGCAGGTAAACAATGCTGCTGATCTGATATTGATGACCTATCCTGAGGAAAAACCCCTTTAAGGCACTCTCTGCCAGCAGAGGAAGTCTAAGCATTAGGTTCCCTAGTGACTGCAATGGGCCAGGATACAGGTTGTTAATGTTCTGTATTTGTTTTGACGCCAATTGCAGCGTGCGCAGGATACTACCCCAGAGCTCTTCCAAGGTGTTATAGCGCACGTCCCAGATTAGGAATGCCAGAGTGGTGTAATGGCCTATAATGTCTCTGTAGGGTAGTGCTAATTGTGTCACGGTGTCTCCTACCTGGGTACGGCTGGACTCCTGGCTCACTTGCAATAAATTTGAGTGTAGTGATAGTAGGAGTAATAGAGGAATCTTGCAGCAGAAATGATGTCAAGACCTTTAGATGAACTTCAAACATTTCTTTACTGAAGATAACTTGTATCCAAGCAGTATACAGCTTTGGTCTCTGGTCCCAGCAGGTTTTAGCAATCATTGGCAGGAATTTTTTTTGCTTTAAGGGGAACCTGTCTCCGGGATTTTGGGTATAGAGCTGAGGACATGGGTTGCTAGATGGCCACTAGCACATCCACAATACCCAGTCCCCATAGCTCTGTGTGCTTATATTGTGTAAAAAAATGATTTGATACATATGCAAATTAACCTGAGATGAGTCAGAGCTTGAAAATATGACTCTTCTCTGGTCACACAAGTAAGATATGACTTGTGTTAATTTGCATATGTATCAAATCGAGTTTTTTACATAATAAAAGAACAGAGCGCTATGGGGACTGGGTATTGCGGATGTGCTAGTGACCATCTAGCAACCCATGTCCTCAGCTCTATACACAAAATCCCGGTGACAGGTTCCCTTTAAATGGGAGCTTGCAGGATAAGTTGTCTGTTTGGTAGCTCTGTAATTGTGGCAGGAACTAATATTCTGCACTTTTCTGTAACTTCTGCTGTATGGGGACAGACTAGCTGAGGAGGAATGGCTTCTTCTAGGTCTCTGGACTTATCTCTCAGATGGTTTCTCAGGGGATGCTATCTTTCTGGAACTCTTGAGGTTGTATTTTTCTGCTTCTTTTCATCCAGCTGAGGTGCAGGTGCTCAGACTGGGTATATGATCAGGTCTCAGCCGAGACAAGATCCTTGCTGTCTTCCCCATGCAGGGGATCTCCTCTCTCACACACACCCTACCCCTAGCAGGGGGTGGGCTACACTAACTCAAACTTCCTTCTCCACCCATGCTGCAGGATGTGGGAACAGCCCACTCTGCTCAGAGGGGGAGCTGAGCTGGAATAATCCATTCCAGCTCAGATACACTAAACTGAGACTAGTACCTAGCCAACGTATTGCTGCCACCTGCTGGTAAACCTGGAAAATTACAGGAACAATTGTGTTTATCATGATTTTACATGCACATTTGTGAAGACATAATATAAATGACATCCGATGATGATATACAGGCTCTTAGAAGATAGTAGCGGGGTAGAGGCGTGTAGTAACACAACTCCGGGGTGTTACATGACCAGCAAGGGTGTTCTGATAGTTTTGTGTTATTGCGATTTATCTGCCTTTATCCTGCGCTTGTTTCTTTCTGTGCTCCAGCTTGTCCCTGCCCTTCCTATGTGTTCCAGTATTCCCAGTTTCAGTTTTAGTTCTTGCTGTGTTTTAGTAAACCCTGACTGTCTGACCCATCTGTATCTTAACTCTTCTTGTTTGTTTATCCTGTGTCTCCCACTGTGTATGCTTCAAGTATGCTTCTTGGATCTTGGAAAAGCTTTCAAGTTTTAGTGACTGTTCAGACTATACCCGCAGTTTTCTTTCATTTTTGGAGCATTTTCTGTATCCTGAGCTTCTGGTACTTGCACCAGAGTCCCCGATCTCTGTAGGTCAGCCTCCTTAAAAATACTTTTGCTGAAATAGTAACAATGAATTACTTCCTATGATTCTTAACATTTCAGCAGAATCCCCTAAAAGGTTTTTCTAACACTTTTTTTTTTCCTTTCTTGAAGTTGTCCTGACCACCTTATATGGACTGTAATAAAGCCCTCAAATACCTCCTATTATTTTGCGCCTTTTCCGATTATCCCAATTTTGCTGATGCATGCAATCTACTGTCCTCAGAGACTACAGCTCCCAAACTACATAACACTGACATCCCAGCCAGCTCTAGTTCCATCATCTACACCTCTTTTGTAGTCTTCAAGCCTGCCCTGTCCACCTCTCCACACCATACCTGTATTCTGGATTGGCTGGCACATGCAGAGCAGACACATTAGGCGCAAACACAGTCCATACATTGCCAAAGGATGCTGATGCAATGAACTCCATGAACGGAGTAGAGGGGACGCTTACAGCTCGCATCACATTATCCATGGTCAAAACAGAGAAGCTCTACAATAACACAAAAAGATCCTTATTTTGCCTGGTGTTGTGGTTTGGTCGGGATATAATTTACTGGTCTGATGTGTGGAGCTCAATATACAGTATCTAAGACACATGGAAAGAACCAGTAACTGTCCAGTACGAAACTGGGTTTATGGTACTATATGTGGCATATACTTTTAGCTATATCTGTTGCAGGGACTATGAGGGGCATCAAATCTGTGCCAGATACATATGGAAGCTAGTGTTAAAGGCTGTCATCTATGAAAGGTGTCTTTTGGGGTAAATAAGGTATGGGTATTTATAGGGCATCTGAGGTGTAGGAACTTATAAGGGTATTTGAGAGTAAAGCATTTAAGAGGACATGCCTGGAGGCAGGTACACTAATGTTTTGATGAGATAACTCCTTTCATGTCATAACCACTGATCTCTATGGGTCCAGTTCCCATCATCCTTGGCAAACTACTGATTTTGTGTGTAGAGGGGAACCTTCTCTAAATAGTCATTTCCACTCCAGTGGCTCTAGAATGGCCATTTATGCTGGCTTACAAAGGGGGTCCATCCATATGACATCCATATGCACTATTAGAGCATTTGTCTTCACAAACGTTGGGACAAGCAGATATACAAAAAATAATTATGCTTCTTCAACATGGCAGTAATGTGTTACTTTTTCACAGTAGCGGCCCTTATTTTTCCTGTTGTCTGGGGCAAACTAGACTCTGCTTTTTGTTTCTCTGTTTGTGTCTTTTTTGCCATTTTCTTATTGCCAGGTTTTAATTTAGGATTATGGAGGACACAATATAATAAATTGGTTCCCTACAAATAAAACATAATAATAAATAATAATGGATTAAAAAGGCAGTGATCAAAAGAAAACCACTTCAGTGAGAGCAAGGGATCAGCAGGCAATTTTGAATTCTAAGATGCAAGACGTGGAAAACGTAATTTCAGTTTTGATAAACATGGTGCAGCTTGTAAGCTCTGATCTTGACCCAGTTTTTTAAGCTTTTTTGTGCTGTCAGGCAGTCCTCTATTGTATTACATAAACTCTTTAGTAAATGACTTGTTTTGACAGTAACCTAAAATATAAAATAACAACAGCTCCGAGGACAGAAAATATCAGAAAACATGCTGCTAGGTCTTATGGTTAAAGAATTAGATCAGTGGAATGCATCTCTGCTGCCATCTTGTGTTGCACATGTATATTAATGCAGAATAATAAAGATTATTGCCAAAAACAATAGATGGGAGTTTACTAATCCTGTCTAATGTGTAGACAGTGTAAAACTCATGCTCTTTTAGTTTTAACTTGACACCATCTACCAGTTGCGTTACTTTGCAAGAGAAAATAGGGCCAACATGCCGTCATCTAATTGCTTATACTATAGACTGCAGTGGCTTACCACTGCAGCCTATGGAAGAATTACAGGCAGGACTTGATAGGCTGCCATAGCAACCAAATGGCTCCTGCGTTCTCCCGGTAAATAAGCACTCAGATGTTGTGGTCACAATTAACCATTTCATCTGATAGTCCATGGTCACAATTCTATCTGATCACAGACTACGGTCTAGTATAAGCGATTAGATGACGACATGTTAACCGCCTCCGGACCGCCTAACGCAGGATCGCGGTCCGGAGGCAGCAGCTCTGTGCACAGTCACGCATATATAGGATCGGAAGGTAAGCGAGTGGATCTCCAGCCTACCAGCGGCGATCGTTCGCTGGCAGGCTGGAGATGCGATTTTTTTTAACCCCTAACAGGTATATTAGATGCTGTTTTGATAACAGCATCTAATATACCTGCTACCTGGTCCTCTGGTGGTCCCTTTTGTTAGGATCGACCACCAGAGGACACAGGTAGGTCAGTAATAAGTAGCACCAAACACCACTACACTACACCCCCCCCCCCCGTCACTTATTAACGCCTTATTAACCCCTGATCACCCCTGATCACCCCATATAGACTCCCTGATCACCCCCCTGTCATTGATCACCCCCCTGTCATTGATCACCCCCCTGTAAGGCTCCATTCAGACGTCCGTATGATTTTTACGGATCCACGGATACATGGATCGGATCCGCAAAACACATACGGACGTCTGAATGGAGCCTTACAGGGGATGATCAATGACAGGGGGGTGATCACCCCATATAGACTCCCTGATCACCCCCCTGTCATTGATCACCCCCCCCTGTAAGGCTCCATTCAGACATCCATATGATTTTTGCGGATACACGGATACATGGATCGGATCCGCAAAACACATACGGACGTCTGAATGGAGCCTTACAGGGGGGTGATCACCCATATAGACTCCCTGATCACCCCCCTGTCATTGATCACCCCCCTGTAAGGCTCCATTCAGACGTCCGTATGATTTTTACGGATCCACGGATACATGGATCGGATCCGCAAAACACATACGGACGTCTGAATGGAGCCTTACAGGGGGGTGATCAATGACAGGGGGGTGATCACCCCATATAGACTCCCTGATCACCCCCCTGTCATTGATCACCCCCCTGTAAGGCTCCATTCAGACATTTTTTTGGCCCAAGTTAGCGGAAATTTTTTTCTTTATTTTTTTCTTACAAAGTCTCATATTCCACTAACTTGTGTCAAAAAATAAAATCTCACATGAACTCACCATACCCCTCACGGAATCCAAATGCGTAACATTTTTTAGACATTTATATTCCAGACTTCTTCTCACGCTTTAGGGCCCCTAAAATGCCAGGGCAGTATAAATACCCCACATGTGACCCATTTCGGAAAGAAGACACCCCAAGGTATTCCGTGAGGGGCATATTGAGTCCATGAAAGATTGAAATTTTTGTCCCAAGTTAGCGGAAAGGGAGACTTTGTGAGAAAAAAATTAATAAAAATATTTCCGCTAACTTGTGCGAAAAAAAAATAATTTCTATGAACTCGCCATGCCCCTCATTGAATACCTTGGGGTGTCTTCTTTCCAAAATGGGGTCACATGTGGGGTATTTATACTGCCCTGGCATTTTAGGGGCCCGAAAGCGTGAGAAGAAGTTTGGGATCCAAATGTCTAAAAATGCCCTCATAAAAAGGAATTTGGGCCCATTTGCCCACCTAGGCTGCAAAAAAGTGCCACACATGTGGTATCGCCATACTCAGGAGAAGTTAGGAGAAGTTGGGCAATGTGTTATGGGGTGTCATTTTACATATACCCATGCTGGGTGAGATAAATATCTTGGTCAAATGCCAACTTTGTATAAAAATATGGGAAAAGTTGTCTTTTGCCGAGATATTTCTCTCACCCAGCATGGGTATATGTAAAAAGACACCCCAAAACACATTGCCCAACTTCTCCTGAGTACGGCGATACCAGATGTGTAACACTTTTTTGCAGCCTAGGTGGGCAAAGGGACCCACATTCCAAAGAGCACCTTTAGGATTTCACAGGTCATTTTTTACACATTTTGATTTCAAACTACTTCGCACACATTAGGGCCCCTAGAATGCCAGGGCAGTATAACTACCCCACAAGTGACCCCATTTTGGAAAGAAGATACCCCAAGGTATTCCGTGAAGGGCATGGCGAATTCCTATAATTTAGTTAGCGGAAAATGATGATTTTTTTTCTTACAAAGTCTAATATTCCACTAACTTGTGACAAAAAATAAATAAATTATAGGAACTCGCCATGCCCCTCACGGAATACCTTGGGGTGTCTTCTTTCTGAAATGAGGTTACTTGTGGGGTAGTTATACTGCCCTGGCGATTTAGGGGCCCTAATGTGTGCAAAGGAGTTTGAAATCAAAATCTGTAAAAAATGGCCGGTGAAATCCTAAAGGTGCTCTTTGGAATGTGGGCCCCTTTGCCCACCTAGGCTGCAAAAAAGTGTCACACATCTGGTATCGCCAAGATATTTCTCTCACCCAGCATAGGTATATGTAAAATGACACCCCAAAACACATTCCCCAACTTCTCCTGAGTACGGCAATACCAGATGTGTGACACTTTTTTGCAGCCTAGGTGGGCAAAGGGGCCCACATTCCAAAGAGCACCTTTCGGATTTCACCGGTCATTTTTTACACATTTTGATTTCAAACTACTTTGCACGCATTTGGGCCCCTAAAATGCCAGGGCAGTATAACTACCCCACAAGTGACCCCATTTTGGAAAGAAGACACCCCAAGGTATTTCGTGATGGGCATAGTGAGTTCATGGAAGTTTTTATTTTTTGTCACAAGTTAGTGGAATATGAGACTTTGTAAGAAAAAAAATAAAAAAAAAATAAATCATCATTTTCCGCTAACTTGTGACAAAAAATAAAAAGTTCTATGAACTCACTATGCCCATCAGTGAATACCTTAGGGTGTCTACTTTCCAAAATGGGGTCATTTGTGGGGCGTTTGTACTGTCTGGCCATTGTAGAACCTCAGGAAACATGACAGGTGCTCAGAAAGTCAGCTGCTTCAAAAAGCTGAAATTCACATTTTTGTACCATAGTTTGTAAACGCTATAACTTTTACCCAAACCATTTTTTTTTTTTTACCCAAACATTTTTTTTTAATCAAAGACATGCAGAACAATAAATTTAGAGAAAAATTTATATATGGATGTCGTTTTTTAAAATAAAAATTACAACTGAAAGTTAAAAATGTCATTTGTTTGCAAAACATCAGGGTCATTTCATCAACATGTTTC
Source organism: Bufo gargarizans (assembly GCF_014858855.1). NCBI lineage: Eukaryota > Metazoa > Chordata > Amphibia > Anura > Bufonidae > Bufo > Bufo gargarizans. Next base: position 121,829,265 of record NC_058081.1, on the reverse strand, counting down.
GGATCAACATTTATTACAGATCCTTCCTCATGACGGATCTGATGTTTGGTTTTAAGCACGTTTCCTAATAAAATACGCACTGCAAGGTGAAGCTGGACAATCTACTTTTTTCGCTATACAAAAAGATATAACAATTCAAATCACTCTCCTTTCCCTATTTTACAAATAAAAATAAACAATAAAAAATAAATGCCATCACCACATCCAAAAATGCCCAAAATATTAAATATAAAAGTATTTATTCTGTATGGTGAATGGCATTCCAGGAAAAAATCTAAATGGAGACTTTGCCATTTTTGATCGCTTTACCTCCCCAAACAAATTTATGAAAATTGAACAAAAAGTCACACACACCCCAAAATAAAATTAATGAAAAATACAGATCGTACTATAATAAGTCCTCACACAGCTCCATAAAAATAAAATATAAAAAGGTATGGGGGTCAGAATATGGCGATGCAAAGAAAGAATTTATATTTTAAAATCTTTTATTTTAAGTGTTAAAACAGAAGAAAAACTATGAAACTATTCACTATTGTGAAAATGCGGAACAGAATTGCGGACGTGTGAATGGCCCCTAAACCGGGCCCACGACATGCCCACTTTTTTAGACCTTGCGTGAGCAGGGAATAAGTCGTAAATTCTGCCATGGCGTGCGACAGAATCTGCGCCAGATATATGGCACAAAAGTGGCGTATGTCTGATCATAAATGACCCCCAAAATTTTCTGAAAAAATTAAACTTGCTACTTTTCAATGTAATCCCCCTTGACTTCAGCACATTTATTCCACTTTGTCTTCAGTGATCAGATGCCCTCCGAATAGAAGGAGACTTCTTGTGAAGCAGCAACATACCTGCTAGCAACTTTCCACAGCGTTTCACTTTAATTGCCCACATAATGTCTTAATTGTTGAAGCATAGGTGTCTCCAGTAATTGTTGTGTTGTGTGGCATGAATTCTAGTAATAAAACAACTTTTGGCAAGATCTTTCTATCTGACTGCTGCACATAAAATTCCTTTGGAGTTGATGACCCCTTGTGCTTCCATTGCATGGACTGTTGTTTGGTCTCATGTTTCATCACCTATAATAATCCAATATTACAAATCTCCTGGATTTTCTCTACGTCTAAATTCTCTTGGCTAAATTGCTTTGCTTAGGCGTCAACTGAAATGCCTAATTCATGAGCTAAAATACTGACTTTGACCCGACAATCTTCTAAAATCATGGCCTCCACCTTCGGCACATTTCCTCTGAAGATACTTCGACAGGTTGTGCTGAACAGGGGTCACCTTCAATCGATTCCCTGACCCATTTAAACTACTTGGCCCAAAACCTTAATTGATAGTAGGAAGGTGCATCATCACCAAATACAGCAATCATCCTTTCATGGATTTCTTAAGGATTCTTTTCTTCCTTTGTAAAGAATTTACTGACAGAATGAAGCTCCAAATCTCTCACTTTCTTTGTAGTCCCGCAATGTACTGCATTTGCCATCATGTCACTTCCAGTGCTTTCATCAGACTGAACTGATACTGTGTGTCTTGTATATCCAGACACGTCTCAACCTGCACAGACAAGCTTAGCTATCTAATACTGACAGAACATGCTGGGGTAGATAACTTATTGAACACCCCTCGTATCAGTAATCAGTGCAGAAATGCAGGTAATTGGTTCACTTACTTTTTCTTATGACTGTATATATTTCATAAACTTATTTTCATAGACACTATATAGCTATAGCTTTCCACCTATTTCTGCTGGAAAGCAAAAACAATAGCGGGTTTGTTGATCACACTGCATGAAGATATACTGTGTACTGTCTGGGATCCAGAAGACATCACAGAATTGCTGGAATTTTTTTTTTGCTGAATTTTTTTTGATGCTCACATAAACTTTGAAATAGTTTAAACTAGCAATCCACAGTCTCTAGAGGAAATGATCTGAACATAGCAATGGATCTTTGAAGGTCTTCAGTACTTTACAACTTCCAAGCGATTGAGTCATGAGGCCAGTCAAGTGCAAGGTCAAATATCCCAAAATAAATGAAAGCTGCATCTAAAATCAGCATTAACCCTAGGATATTAGTACCTCCTAAAATGTTCCATGGTAGAACAAAGAAAGCAGAATATGAGCTGGCATAATCAAATGCTATTGTTTTTGCCAAATTCAATGACAAGTTCAAATCAGCTAATTTAAATAAATTTACATTTATAGTGAATGTATTTAAATATTTTATATTATATATCAGAAGAAGTTGCATTTGTTCCCAAATGACATACAGATGATTCTTCTTTTATTTTAATAATATATGGTAATACTACTGGTATCGCAAAAGAAAATATGTAACATGGGCACCAGCAGAATCAAGTCTCTACAATAAGTAATGTCGGATTTCCCACATTTTTCACAAGGTCCATGCAGAGAAAATTGCTGCATGCATTACTTCGGTGTGATTCTCACTCCAGTCTCGCCCATTCAAATCAACGGGTCTGTAAAAAAAATAAACAGCACATGGTCACCATTTGTGTGCAGTCCGTTTTCATGCATGGTTGCTTGAAGACTCTTAAAAGAAGTGAATGCCATCAGTACTGCTTTTTTGAAACATGTATAACATGTTATATAAATGTAAAAAAATAGACAAACAGAACACAGTCAAAGACAATACTGATTTCACACAGATGAAAAACAGTCTGTTTTTTTGGAGACGGAACATGGATGTTTAATACCCCAGAGTGGTATTACCTTTTCTGCACTCTGCTATTGTCTCTAATGGTCTAACATGAATGTCATCTGTGTATTTATTTCCAGGTCCTTCACCATTGTGAATTTATATTATTGTCATGCAACTGTTATGTTTATGTATTTTGGCTGGTTCACCAGCAGGTGGCAGCGTATATGACAGAATGGAACTCACTATTCCATTCTACCCCCCTTTGGGCAGAAGTGGGCCAGTCCTGCTTCCTACCAGAAGGAAGGGTTGCAGTTCTAGCTCATTCCAGTTTAGACTCGATAGTGGAGGTAAGAAGACATGAAAGATGTCGCAGAGAGGGGAAAGTTCTCCAGCTGCAGCAGGAGTCTCTCCAAAGGGAAGTGTCTCATAGAGCCCACTGACTCCTTGCTAATTTACTTACTGAGTGTCAGGAGGGGGACAACAGCCAAAAGCACCCCAATCCACGGATACCAGAACCAACCAAATGTCCAGTAACCAGACCCAGGCAGAGTTTAGCACAGCAGAGGGAGAAAGCTGAGTACTCAAGTTTGCCTGCCAGTTTATGCCAAAGCCTGCTGGAACCAAGAGAAAGCTTGAATATTGTCTGGATGCAAGTTAACCCAAGTAAAGCTGTTGAACTTTATCAAGGTCTGGACTCTATATTTTTTTCTCCACCTCCACCATTACCTATACCTCTTTATTGCTTCGGAGCCTAACCCTGGTGCTAGGCTGTATCCATGTAGGAGCACCGTGACACACACACAGACTATTAAGGGCCACAGCACACCACTCGGCATTCCACTATACCTGGGACATGATAGGTCCTGGGGGACGGCGTGTTGCAGATGAGTTTTTTACTCTGGTCTGAATAAGCCCTTGTGACAACATTCTAAAATATTCATTACTACATTTCTGTGCCAATACAGTATTACCCTTTTAGCAGTGCCTATGCGCTCATATAATATATATAAACCATATTAGTGCCATGCAAAGAACCATTAATATCTTTCACCAGGGGCGGACATACCACCTGTGCACCCGGTTCGGCTGCACAGGGGCCCAGTGCAGGAGGGGCCCTTCTTATCGGCGGCAGGGGGAGATGAGCACTTCCAATGTGGAGGAGCTCATCTCTCTATGTTCATCTGTATCGCCGTCCTTACAGATGGATGTTGCAGCGGGTAGGGGAGAGGTGTCTCCCTTCCCCGGTCCTCTCATAGGCTGCAGGCCTAGTGGCTATAGCCTATCAGAGGCTGGGGCTGGCGGCGCAATGATGTCATCGCGCCACTAGAGATGTTGCGAACATAAAATTTTCCGTTCGCGAATGACGAATGCAAATTATTGCAAATGTTCACGAACGGGCGAACCGCCATAGACTTCAATAGGCAGGCAAATTTTAAAACTCACAGGGACTCTGTCCACAATAGTGATGTAAAAGTTGTTTCAAGGGGACTAACACCTGGACTGTGGCATGCTGGAGGGGGATCCATGGCAAAACTCCCATGGAAAATTACATAGTTGACGCAGAGTCAGGTTTTAATCCATAAAGGGCATAAATCACCTAACATTCCTAAATTGTTTGGAATAACGTGCTTTAAAAACATCCAGTGTGTGTATGCGATCAGATATGATGTTGTATCGATCAGGTAGTGCAAAATTAAACTGCACCCCCCTCCATGCCAAATTCTTGACCTAACACCTTCCCTCCAGCCAGAGGTGTAACTTGACCAGCATGCACCTTCTATAAAAACAGGTGTCTTCTCATGTGGTACAAGGGTCTTTGGGGCCCCTCAGGCTCCTGGGCCCGGTAGCGACTGCTACCTCTGCACCCCCTATAGCTACGCCCCTGGGCCTGATCCAGCACTCTTCGCAGGGCACGCTCCAGAAAAAACGCATATGGGATGAGGTCGATGATGTTGCCTTCGGTTTGACTGACCAGGTTTGTCCCCTCCGCAAAAGAACGCATGAGCCTACAGCCATTGTGCATGAGCGTTTAGTAATGCGGCCAAAAAATACCCAGCTCTGCAGAGGCTGTCCTCTTTTTTTAAATTAAAAACAATCTGTTCTTAACAGTTTAATCTCTGTTTTGTCCCCTATCAGGGGCCGGTGTATGGAATAGATTTTAGGAACCGGGAGATGGAAAAAGATGCTTGGTCGGTCCTCCTACTTCCAATTTAGGGCACAGTGCGTGCGCCGTGCAATCCCAATATGAGTGGTATGTTAAGTAGTACTATTTCTATCAGTTTAATCCCTGTTACGTCCCCTATTAGGTTACGTGTATGGAATAGATTTTAGGAACCGGGAGATGGAAAAAGATGCTTGGTTGGTCCTGCTACTTCCAATTTGGGGAACTGCGCGTACGCCTTGCAATGTACTGTGCCACCAGATATGAGTGGTGTGTTAAGTAGTACTATTCCTATCAGTTTAATCCCTGTATGGAATAGATTTTAGACAACCGCAAAGAGTTGTCAATAGTTGACACACTCATGACATACATTTTATTCCTCTATGCGTCAATCTTGGTGTAGTGATGACACGTTTGGGAGATTGCAGGCGATGGGGTTTTTTCAAAGCCTATGGTCGTGCTGAGGTAGTTCAGTGACAGTTAAGTGACCCAGAAAACAATGATTCTGCAGTGTGGGCCCATTGTTGGCCTAGTAGGCTTTAATGATCACCTTAGATGATCACAAAGAAAATTAATGTTTTTTCTATGCAAAATTATCCAGCCGATCGCTTTTGGTCTGTTCACAATGAAGCAAAGACCTTATCATCTGGGGTGTGCCAACATTGCCATTGCCAACACACTCATAGAGGTGGTCGCTTCATTGTGATACGCAAGCCCCTTCACCACAACAAGGTAACGACCACGAAGGGTAATTGACACATGTATGTGCCTTTTTTTTGTTTTGTTTTTGCAGCCACAGTGCAGCACCAGAGGCCAGAAAAAAAATTGATGTTTTCCAGGCAGAAAGTGCACTAAAACATTGCGGCTTGAACCCTAGTTGATGGCGGATAAGTCACGCAAGTCATCCGGCATACAGAGATAAAATATAGCAGCGTGTGGACCATTTTTAGCCCAAGGCAGCTCATCTCATCAGGCCTTTAGTCAAATGTACAGCCCACTGTCAGTCCCTTCAGGATCCATGCCTCATTCATCTTAATAAAGGTGAGGTAATCTAGACTTTTTTTTACCTAGGCGACTTCTCTTCTCAGTGACAATACCTCCTGCTGCACTGAAGGTCCTTTCTGACAGGACACTTGAAGCGGGGCAGGCCAGAAGTTCTATCGCAAATTGGGATAGCTCAGGCCACAGGTCAAGCCTGCACACCCAGTAGTCAAGGGGTTCATCGCTCCTCAGAGTGTCGATATCTGCAGTTAAGGCGAGGTAGTCTGCTACCTGTCGGTCGAGTCGTTCTCTGAGGGTGGACCTCCATCAACAACACATCTGTAAAGCATCCTGTCCTTGCCGGCGTGGTCGTGGTAGGAGGAGGATTACTTTCACCTCTTCCCCTGTTAGATTCCCATTGTGCTGTAACATCACCCTTATACGCTGTGTAAAGCATACTTTTTAATTTTATTTGGAACTGCTGCATCCTTTCCGACTTCCGGTAATTCAGTAACATTTCGGGCACTTTCTGCTTATACCGGGGGTCTAGTAGTGTGGCCACCCAGTACAGGTCGTTCTCCTTCAGCCTTTTTATACGAGGGTCCCTCAACAGGCACGACAGCATGAAAGACCCCATTTGCACAAGGTTGGATGCCGAGCTACTCATGGGACATGAGTTCCTCGTCCTCACTGATCTCACTGAAGGTCTGTTCTTCCCCCCAGCCACGTACAACACCACGGGTACCAGATAGGTGACAACGAGCACCCTGGGATGCCTGCTGTGGTTGGTCTTCCTCCTCCTCAAAGCCACATTCCTCCTCTGACTCCTCTTCCTCAGACTCCTCTTCCAGCGTTGCCGCAGGTCCAGCAAGCGATGCTGATAAGGCTGTTTCTGGTGGTGATGGTGACCACAACTCTTCCTCTTCACGCTCATCTACGGCCTGATCCAGCACTCTTCGCAGGGCACGCTCCAGGAAGAAAACAAATGGGATGATGCCGCTGATGGTGCCTTCAGTGTGACTGACTAGGTTTGTCACCTCCTCCACCCGGTCATACAAATACTCGTTGATGGCTTTTTCTTGTTGGAGCAGGCAGTCGAACATTAGGAGTGTTGAATTCCAACGTGTCGGGCTGTCCGAAATCAAGCGCCTCATTGGCATGTTGTTTTGCCGCTGAATATCTGTCATGGAACCATGAACCAGACGTACAACAGAGATGAGTGGAAATAAGAAGGCTTTATTGGAAATCAAGCCGTAGCAAAAGTCCAAACGGATGGCTAAACCGAAGCAGGGTCTTGCGTAGACAGAGGTCAGGAACCAGGAGGGTGGTCAGACGAAGCCAGGATCAGGAACCAACGGGGTAGTCAGACGAAGCCAGGATCAGGAACCAACGGGGTAGTCAGACGAAGCCAGGATCAGGAACCAACGGGGTAGTCAGACGAGGCCAGGATCAGGAACCAGAAGCAGCAGCAGTCTTAGAAGCATGTGAACACAGGAGGACCAAGCAAGGAACTGAAGCCACAGACCTTCTATATATATGAGCTAGGCATCCAGCTCCTCCCAGTGGGAAGGAGAAGCCGCAGGGTGGGAGGCTACAAGAAACCCAGAAACCAAGATGGCCGCCAGCACATGTCAAACGAAGGTAAGACCATGACAGTACCTCCCCCTCAAGGGCCCCTCCTCCGCGGAGTAAGGAACGGTTTCTGAGGGAAGCGTGCGTGGAAGGCTCGGAGCAAAGCAGGAGCATGGACATCTGCGGAGGGAACCCAGGAACGCTCCTCTGGACCATAACCACGCCAATGGACCAAAAACTGCAACCGACCGCGGACCAGGCGTGAGTCCAGGATATTGCTCACCTCATATTCCTCACGATTGCCCACTTGGACCGGACGGGGCCGAGGAACCGAGGAAGTGAAACGATTACACACCAACGGCTTCAACAGGGAGACATGAAACACGTTGGAGATCCGCATGCCAGGAGGAAGCGCAAGGGCATAGGCTACCGGGTTTACCCTGCGAAGCACTCGGAAGGGACCAACAAAGCGAGGCGCCAGCTTGGGAGTGGGCACTCGAAGGTTGAGGTTGCGGATGGACAACCATACACGGTCTCCGACCTGGTAGGAAGGAGCGGGCGCTCGTCTGCGATCAGCCTGGAGTCTCTGGCGCTGCGCAGAGACCTCAAGGGACCTCTGGATCTGTACCCAAGAAGCACGTAGGATGGAAAGGTGATCCTCCACAGCCGGAGTATCCTGGGGAGAGAATACCTCCGGTAACACGGCAGGCTGGAACCCATAATTGGCCATGAAGGGAGACGTCCCAGAGGAAGAGTTCACCGCCGTGTTCCTGGCAAACTCAGCCCAAGGCAGGAGGTCAACCCAATTGTCTTGGTGATCGGAGACATAGCAACGAAGGAATTGCTCCAAGGCCTGATTAGATCGTTCTGCGGCCCCATTGGACTGAGGGTGGTAGGCCGAGGAGAAAGAGAGATGAATCCCCAACTGGGAGCAAAAGGCGCGCCAGAACCTGGACACAAACTGACTCCCCCGATCCGACACAATCTCCTTGGGCAAACCGTGCAACCGGAAGACCTCCCTGGCGAAAATCGTGGCCAACTCTTGTGCAGAGGGTAACTTCTTGAGAGGAACACAGTGGCACATTTTGGAAAACCGGTCCACAATCATGAGAATGACCGTATGGCCTCGGGATGCAGGGAGGTCCACAATGAAATCTATCCCCAGGTGTGACCATGGGCGCTCCCCGGTGGCTATGGGTTGCAAAAGGCCCAACGGAAGGTGCCGAGGGGACTTACTCTGGGCACAAACGGAGCATGCCGCTACATATGCGGCGATGTCGGAACGTAGAGAAGGCCACCAGAACAGACGTGAAACAGCCCAGGACAGCTGGTTCTTTCCAGGATGCCCCGCGGCCTTGGAGTTATGGTAGGTTCGCAACAACCGAGTGCGCAACTCCTCAGGCACAAAACACCTGCCGTTGGGTCTCCCAGAGGGAGCACCAGATTGAGCCGCCAAAATCTGCTCACCCAGGGGAGAGGTCAGGCTGGTGCGAATGGCGGCCAGGATCTGATTCGGAGGTATGACCGAAGTCGGAATCGACTCCTCCCCGGACAGCTCGGAGTACTGCCGTGATAAGGCATCCGCTCTGATGTTCTTGGAACCGGGTAGGTAGGAGACCACGTAATTAAAACGTGACAAGAACAGAGCCCATCTGGCCTGACGTGGTGTCAATCTCTTGGCCTCAGAAAGGTAGGTCAGATTCTTGTGGTCCGTCAGGATGAGAACCGGAACCACCGAGCCCTCGAGCAAGTGCCTCCATTCTTTAAGGGCCTGCACGATGGCCAATAACTCCCTGTCACCAATCTGATAGTTGCACTCCGCGGAAGACAGTTTCCGGGAGTAAAACCCACAGGGAAGCAGAGGACCCTCTGGTGTTCTACGCTGAGACAGAAGGGCGCCTACTCCCGTCTCAGACGCGTCCACCTCGAGGACAAAGGGCAACCCAGGGTTGGGATGCGACAGAATCGGAGCCGACACAAAGGCGGACTTTAGAGCCTCAAAAGCTCGGATGGCCTCGAGCGGCCAGACCTGGAAATTACTGCCCTTCCTGGTCAGATCCGTGAGAGGCTTGGCTAGCATGGAAAAGTCCCTGATGAACTTCCGATAATAATTGGTGAAGCCCAAAAAGCGCTGCAGGGCACGGAGACCACTGGGCTGGGGCCACTGTAAGACAGCCGAAACCTTCTCAGGATCCATGGAGAACCCCTCAGCGGAAATGATGTAACCTAAGAAGGTTACCTGGGATCGGTGAAATTCGCATTTCTCAAGCTTACCGAACAGCCTGTTCTCTCGTAACCGTTGCAACACTCGTCTGACATCCATAATGTGGGCCTCCATGGATTCAGAATATACCAAGATGTCATCCAAATAGACCACCACACACTGCTGCAACAGGTCACGGAAAACATCGTTGATGAATTCCTGGAAGACTGCGGGCGCATTGCACAACCCAAAGGGCATAACCAAGGATTCATAATGACCGGTCCTGGTGTTAAACGCGGTCTTCCACTCATCGCCCGCCTTGATCCTTACCAGGTTATATGCCGCCCTCAGGTCGAGTTTGGTAAAGACCGTGGCCCCTTTGAGGCGATCGAACAGCTCGGAAATCAAGGGTATCGGGTAAGCGTTCTTGATCGTGATGCGATTGAGACCCCTGTAATCGATGCAAGGCCTCAACTCACCGCCCTTCTTTTTCACAAAGAAAAATCCAACCCCTGCCGGGGACGAGGATTTGCGAATGTGTCCGCGTGAAAGCGCCTCCCTCACGTACTCCTCCATGGCCTCATTCTCCGCTACCGACAGTGGATAGACTTTGCCACGAGGAGGAACGGCACCGGATTGTAACTCTATGGCACAATCGTATGGGCGGTGCGGAGGTAGGGCAACCGCGCGCACCTTATCGAATACATCCCGGTACTCTTCGTATTCAGGAGGCAACAGAGAGTCCGAGGAAGTACACAGCAACTTGACAGGCCCATGGATGCAACTAACCCCACACTGCGGTGACCACGAGAGGATCTCGACCGATCTCCAATCGAAAGTCGGATTATGCTTCTGGAGCCAGGGGTACCCCAAGACCACCGAGTAGTGTGGAGACGAAATAACCTGGAGACAGACCGACTCTCTGTGAACGGCACCAATGGCTATCCCCACTGGAAGGGTCTCATGAGTCACGTGTGGCGACAGAAGGGGTCTGCCGTCTATCGCCTCAAGAGCCAGTGGGGAACCTCGAGGCTGCAGAGGAATGGAATTGGCGGCAACGAACACTCTATCAATGAACAAACCACCAGCACCAGAGTCCACCAACGCCTGGGTCGTCACCGAGCCCCCGACCCAGGAGAGGACAACCGTGATCAGTGGTTTGTCAACACGGGAAACCGGGGACGAGGAGACTCCACCCAAGATCTGCCCCCGACAGGACCTCAGGTGCGAGCGTTCTCCCGGACGGTTCGGACATGCCAACCGAAAATGCCCACCGAGACCACAGTACATGCATCGGCCCTCGCGTCTCCGGAGTGCCCTCTCCCCCTCGGACAGGCGAGCAAACCCCCGCTGCATGGGTTCACCCCCAGACAAGTCATCCCCAGGAGGCGTGGGAGGAGAGGGAGGCACGGGTGGGACAGCAAACGTAGGCGCCAATCTGTTAGGAGACCTCCGCAGGCTCTCCTTAAAGGAAGGTCTCTCCCTGAGTCTGGTGTCAATCAAAATCAGGAAAGAAATAAGAGACTCGAGCTCCACTGGTAGGTCCTTAGCTGCAACCTCATCCTTCAAGGCATCCGAGAGACCATGAGAGAAAGCAGCGACCAGAGCCTCATTATTCCAGCCCACCTCTGCTGCCAGGGTACGAAACTTAATGGCGTATTCAGCTACGGATCGTGAACCCTGTCTGATGGACATAAGGAGCTTCGCAGCAGAGGCAGCACGAGCCGGCACATCGAATACCTTCCGAAGAGAAGCAACAAAACCGGAAAACTCGGCAACCACCGGATTGTTGTTCTCCCATAAAGGGCTGGCCCAGCCCAAGGCCTTGTCCGAGAGCAGCGAGATCAAGAAGCCCACCTTTGATCTCTCAGTAGGAAAGGCATGTGGCAGCAACTCAAAATAAATGCCCACCTGGTTAAGGAAACCTCGGCACTGAGTTGGCTCTCCCCCAAAGCGCTGTGGAAGGGGGGCAGAACCGGTCATACCCCGAGACACCGCAGGCGCAGCAACAGGTGTCGGGGTAGACTCTGGCGCAACAACCGGGGCGGCAGTAGGAGCTGGCCCAGGAGCGACAACCGACCCATCGGCAACGGAAGCGAAATGAGCCGTGCGTTCAAGCAGGGTTTGCAACGCCACAGCGAACCGACCCAACAGGTGATCCTGCTGATCAAGTCTGGCAACCAGCGTAGGTACCGAGGATGGCCCTGTACCGTCAGAATTCATGGCTTGGTCCTAATGTCATGGAACCATGAACCAGACGTACAACAGAGATGAGTGGAAATAAGAAGGCTTTATTGGAAAGCAAGCCATAGCAAAAGTCCAAACGGATGGCTAAACCGAAGCAGGGTCTTGCGTAGACAGAGGTCAGGAACCAGGAGGGTGGTCAGACGAAGCCAGGATCAGGAACCAACGGGGTAGTCAGACGAAGCCAGGATCAGGAACCAACGGGGTAGTCAGACGAAGCCAGGATCAGGAACCAACGGGGTAGTCAGACGAGGCCAGGATCAGGAACCAGAAGCAGCAGCAGTCTTAGAAGCATGTGAACACAGGAGGACCAAGCAAGGAACTGAAGCCACAGACCTTCTATATATATGAGCTAGGCATCCAGCTCCTCCCAGTGGGAAGGAGAAGCCGCAGGGTGGGAGGCTACAAGAAACCCAGAAACCAAGATGGCCGCCAGCACATGTCAAACGAAGGTAAGACCATGACAATATCTGAAACGTGCGCCATGGCCGTGTAGGAATGCCTGAAATGGCCACACACCTTCCTGGTTTGCTTGAGGACGTCCTGAAAGCCTGGGTACTTATGCACAAAGTGTTGTACGATCAGATTACACACATGTGCCATGCACGGCACATGTGTCAACTTGCCCAAATTCAATGCCACCAACAAATTGCTTCCGTTGTCACACACCACTTTGCCGATCTCCAGTTGGTGCGGAGTACGCCACTGATCCACCTGTGCGTTCAGGGCAGACAGGAGTGCTGGTCCGGTGTGACTCTCTGCTTTCAGGCAAGTCAACCCCAAGACGGCGTGACACTGTCGTATCCGGGATGTGAAATAGCCCCTGGGGAGCTGGGGGGGGGGGGGGCAGTTGATTTGGAGCAAGATGCAGCAGAAGAAGAGGACTCAGCCGAGCAGGTTAGCGAAGAGGATGGAGTAGGAGGAGTAGAGGAAGTGGCAGCAGGCCTGCCTGCAAGTCGTGGCGGTGTCACCAACTCCTCTGCAGAGCCACGCATTCCATGCTTGGCAGCCGTCAGCAGGTTTACCCAATGTGCAGTGTATGTGATATACCTGCCCTGACCGTGCTTTGCAGACCAGGTATCAGTGGTCAGATGGACCCTTGCCCCAACACTGTGTGCCAGACATGCCATGACTTACTTTTCCACAATAGAGTACAGGTTGGGGATTGCCTTTTGTGAACAGAAATTTCGGCCGGGTACCTTCCACTACGGTGTCCCAATAGCTACAAATTTTTTGAAGGCCTCAGACTCCACCAGCTTGTATGGTAAAAGCTGGCGGGCTAAGAGTTCCGACAAGCCACCTGTCAGACGCCGGGCAAGGGGCTCAAACATTTCCTTGACAGACACCTGACTGTGGGCAGATGAGCAGGAACTGCTGAAGGTGAGAGGCAGAGTGGCGGGTGGTTGAGAGGGGGCAAGGAGGACAGCAGTGGTTGACGTGGCTAATGATGCTGGACCAGGAGGAGTTTGTGTGCTGCTTGTACTCATCATGTGTTGATCCCATAGGCGTTTGTGATGTGAGATCATGTGCCTTCGCAAAGCAGTTGTACCTAGGTGGGTGTTGGACTTCCCACGACTCAGTTTCTTTTGGCACAGGTTGCAAATGGCATCGCTGTTATCAGAGGCAGACACACAAAAAAAATGCCACACTGCTGAGCTTTGCAATGACGGCATTCTGGTGGTGGCAACAGCATGCGTTGATTGGCGTGCTGTCTGGCTGACCCTGGGTGCCGATACATGCTGTCTGACTGTGCCACTAGCTCCTTGCGATGACCTCCCCCTGCTTCCAACTCGTCTCCTCCTCCTCTCTGTCTCCCCATCTGAACTTTCCCTCTGTTCTTCTTCTCTTCGAGCGGGCACCCACGTGACAGCCACGGACACATCGTCATCATCAACTGCTTCACTTGTATCTAACAACTCAGCAAAGGAAGCAGCAGCGGGTACAACATCATCATCATCACAGCATACGTCCATGTGTGTAATGCTGCCTGACTGAGACATATCCCTGTTATCTACATCCTCTGGCAATAATGGTTGCGCATCGCTCATTTCTTCCAATTGATGTGTAAATAACTCCTCTGACAGATCAAGTGAAGCGGCTGTGGTGCTAGTGTTGGTGGTGGCGGCGGGCGGGCGAGTGGTAACTTGAGAGGTGCCTGAAGCTGAGCTGGAGGAGGATGATGCGTCAAGGTTCCGAGCGGAAACTGTAGAAGATTGGGTGTCCTGTGTAAGTCAGTCAACTATGTCCTCAGAATTTTTCGAGTTCAGGGTACATGGCCTCTGAACACTGGGCATTATTCTAGGGCCAAAGGAAATCACAGCACCACAACCACGACGGGCCCCTGCAGGGTGGCCTGCCTCTGCCTGTTATTTTTTTTTAGATTAGTGGTACTATGCGTGCAAGGTACTGTGCCACCCTATATGAGTGGTGGGCAGTGGGCACAGAACAGTCTGCGGGCCTGACACTCACTGGCAGGCAACTGCAATTATATTGCAGAGGAAAAATTTTATGAATTTTTTATCTGCAAGGTGCTGTGCCACCCTATACGAGTGGTGGGCAGTGGGCACAGTACAGTCTGTGGGCCTGACACTCACTGGCAGGCAACTGCAATTATATTACAGAGGAAAAATGTAATGATTTTTTTATCTGCAAGGTGCTGTGCCACCCTATATGAGTGGTGGGCAGTGGGCACAGTACAGTCTGTAGGCCTGACACTCACTGGCAGGCAACTGCAATTATATTACAGAGAAAAAATTAAATTACTTTTTTATCTGCAAGGTACTGTGCCACCCGATATGAGTGGTGGGCACTGGCAGTGGGCACAGTACAGTATGTGGGCCTGACACACACTGGCAGGCAACTGCAATTATATTAAAGGGTAAAAATTAAATTACTTTTTTTATCTGCAAGGTACTGTGCCACCCGATATGAGTGGTGTGCACACAGTACAGTCTGTGGGCCTGTGGCCTCTCACACATGGGCAGGCAACTGCAATATATATATATAAAAAAATAAAAGCAGACTGATGTACCAGCCCTAAAAAGGGCTTTTTGGGGTGCTGTCAGAACGCTGTCCTTATAGCAGATGATTCTTTGAGGACTGGAGTGGACACAGAACACTGGCCTAGCTAACAATTTCCCTATTAATTCAGCAGCACTCTCCCTGCTGTAACTAACACTGCAGCTTCAGAATGAATCTAAGATGGATGCTGTCCTTGCTTTTTGATAGGAGGTGGGAGGGTCTGGGAGGGAGGGTATGTTGATTGGCTGGAATGTGTCTGCTGACTGTGAGGTACAGGCTCAAAGTTTGCTCAATGATGACGTATAGGGGGCGGACCGAACATCGCATATGTTTGCCCGCCACAGCGAACAAGCGGTGTTTGCCGGGAACTGTTCGCCGGCGAATAGTTTGTGACATCTCTAGAGATCGACAGTCGATCTGCTCCCAGGGTGCCCAGCAAGCACCGTACAGTGATGTTCCTCGAACACCTTGTGAGGTAATTCAGAGGGAACAAACAACTTCCCCGGAGGACAAGAGTCCAGAGCATCCTCCTGTGCCTCCAACACCCTGGCCTCAAGATCAGGATAAAGAGCGGATATGACTACCCCTTCAGATACAATGGGACTAGGGTCATTAGACTCACCCTCCACCCCCCCCCCCTCCCCAGGAAAGCTACGGGACAAAGCATCCGCCTTGACGTTCTTAACCCTAGGGCGGTAAGTGACGATGAAGTTAAATCTGGTTAAAAACAATGACCATCTGGCCTGCCTTGGGTTCAGTTGCTTAACCGACTCCAGGTAGGCCAGATTACTGTAATAGGGTGAATTGCTCCTTCCAACCAATGCCGTCATTCCTCGAATGCCAACTTAATGGCCAGCAATTCCCTATTCCCCACATCATAATTCCTTTCAGCAGTAGAGAGTTTTTTAGAAAAAAAATGCACATGGGCGCCATTTACCTGAGGATGAGAGCAGGTAACCCAGAAATTGCACTTCCTGTACAGCAAATACACACTTTTCCATCTTAGCAAACAACTTATTCTCTCTTAGGATCTGTAACACCTGTCTCACATGATCCTGATGAGTCTCCATATCAGGCGAATAAATTAGTATGTCATCAATGTATACAACGACAAACCTCCCCACCAGATGATGAAAGATTTCATTGACAAAGTGTTGAAAAACCGCAGGAGCATTGGTTAACCCAAAGGGCATGACCAGGTTTTCAAAATGACCCTCAGGGGTAATAAATGCTGTCTTCCACTCATCCCCCTCCTTGATCCTTACCAGATTATATGCCCCCCTCAGATCCAACTATCCGACTAAACAAATCCGGAATCAAAGGAAGGGGGTAAGGATCACGGACGGTAATACGATTGAGCTCACGGAAGTCCAGGCATGGTCTCAGGGTACCATCTTTTTTCATTACAAATAAAAACCCAGCAGCCACTGGGGACTTGGATGGTCTAATATGTCCCTTTGCCAAACTCTCGGTAATATACTCTCGCATGGCCTTTCTTTCGGGTTCCGAAAGATTATACAACCGAGATTTGGGCAATTTAGCTCCGGGAATAAGATTGACGGGACAGTCATACTCCCGGTGCGGAGGCAACTCTTGATTACCACTCTCAGAGAAAACATCAGAAAATTCTGAAATGAACGAGGGTACAGTTTTAGTGGTCACCATAGAGAATGATGCATTAAGACAGTTGTCCATGCAAAAATCACTCCAATCGAGAATCTGTCTCGCTTGCCAGTCGATGTTAGGGTTATGTTTGCTTAACCATGGTAAGCCCAACACCAACAGAGCAGGCAGACCCTCCAATACATAAAAGGAGATAGATTCCTGATGCAAATCACCCACTCTTAAAGAGGAGAGCGGCGCCCGGGGATCTCACTGCACTTACTATTATCCCCGGGCGCCGCTCCATTCTCCCGTTATGCCCTCCGGTATCTTCGCTCTGTAAGTTATAGTAGGCGGTGTCTGCCCTTGTCCTGTGGGCGTCTCCTTCTCCTAGGCTGCAGCACTGGCCAATCGCAGCACATAGCTCACAGCCTGGGAGAGAAAAAGTGATAATAGTAAGTGCAGTGAGATCCCTGGGCGCCGCTCTCCATGTCAGCATACTTAGTTCACATTGTTTTTACAGGTGAAAGGTCCTCTTTAACCGCCTCTGGACCGCCTAACGCAGGATCGCAGTCCGGAGGCGGCTGTCCCAGGCACAGTCACGCATATATGCGTCATCTCGCGAGACTTCCTGTGAACGCGCGCACACAGGCGCGCGTTCACAGGATCGGAAGGTAAGCAAGTGGATCTACAGCCTGCCAGCGACGATCGTTCGCTGGCAGGCTGTAGATGCGATTTTTTTAACCCCTAACAGGTATATTAGACGCTGTTTTGATAACAGCGTCTAATATACCTGCTACCTGGTCCTCTGGTGGTCCCTTTTGCTTGGATCGACCACCAGAGGACACAGGCAGCTCAGTAAAGTAGCACCAAGCACCACACTACACTACACCTCCCCCTGTCACTTATTAACCCCTTATTAACCCCTGATCACCCCATATAGACTCCCTGATCACCCCCCTGTCATTGATCACCCCCCCTGTAAGGCTCCATTCAGATGTCCGTATGTGTTTTACGGATCCACGGATCCATGGATCGGATCCGCAAAAAACATACGGACGTCTGAATGGAGCCTTACAGGGGGGTGATCAATGACAGGAGGTGATTGCCCCATATAGACTCCCTGATCACCCCCTGTCATTGATCACCCCCCTGTAAGGCTCCATTCAGACGTCCGTATGTGTTTACGGATCCACGGATCCATGGATCGGATCCGCAAAACACATACGGATGCCTGAATGGAGCCTTACAGGGGGGTGATCAGGGAGTCTATATGGGATGATCACCCCCCTGTAAGGCTCCATTCAGACGTCCGTATGTGTTTTACGGATCCACGGATCCATGGATCGGATCCGCAAAACACATACGGACGTCTGAATGGAGCCTTACAGGGGGGTGATCAATGAAAGAGGGGTGATCACCCCATATAGACTCACTGATCACCTCCCTGTCAATGATCACCCCCCTGACATTGATCAACCCCCTGACAGGCTCCATTCAGACGTTCGTATGTGTTTTGCGGATCCGATCCATGGATCCGTAAAACACATACGGACGTCTGAATGGAGCCTTACAGGGGGGTGATCACCCCATATAGACTCCCTGATCACCTCCCTGTCGATGATCACCCCCCTGACATTGATCAACCCCCTGACATGCTCCATTCAGACGTCCGTATGTGTTTTGCGGATCCGATCCATGGATCCGTAAAACACATACGGACGTCTGAATGGAGCCTTACAGGGGGGTGATCACCCCATATAGACTCCCTGATCACCTCCCTGTCATTGATCACCCCCCTGACATTGATCAGCCCCCTGACAGGCTCCATTCAGACGTCCGTATGTGTTTTGCGGAGTCGATCAATTGATCCGTGGATCGTAAAACACATACGGCCGTCTGAATGGAGCCTTACAGGGGGGTGATCATCCCATTTAGACTCCCTGTTCACCCCCCTGTAAGGCTCCATTCAGACGTCCGTATGTGTTTTGCAGATCCAATCCATGGATCCGTGGATCCGCAAAACACATACGGACCTCTGAATGGAGCCTTACAGGGGGGTGATCAATGACAGGGGGGTGATCAGGGAGTCTATATGGGGTGATCACCCCCGTGTCATTGATCACCCCCTGTAAGGCTCCATTCAGACGTCCGTATGTGTTTTGCGGATCTGATCCATGGATCCGTGGATCCGCAAAACACATACGGACCTCTGAATGGAGCCTTACAGGGGGGTGATCAATGACAGGGGGGTGATCAGGGAGTCTATATGGGGTGATCACCCCCGTGTCATTGATCACCCCCCTGTAAGGCTCCATTCAGACGTCCGTATGTGTTTTGCAGATCCGTGGATCCGCAAAACACGGACACCACGGATCCGCAAAACACATATGGACGTCTGAATGGAGCCTTACAGGGGAGTAATCAATGACAGGTGGGTGATCTGTCATTGACTCCCTGATCATAGACTCCCTGATCACCCCCCTGTCATTGATCACCCCCCTGTAAGGCTCCATTTAGAAAAAAAATTGGCACAAGTTAGAGGAAATTTTTATTTATTTTTTTGCTTGGTTTTTCTTACAAAGTCTCATATTCCACTAACTTGTGTCAAAAATTTTAATCTCACATGAACTCACCATACCACTCACGGAATCCAAATGCGTAAAAGTTTTTAGACATTTAGATTCCAGACTTCTTCTCACGCTTTAGGGCCCCTAAAATGCCAGGGCAGTATAAATACCCCACATGTGACCCCATTTCGGAAAGAAGACACCCCAAGGTATTCGCTGAGGGGCATATTGAGTCCATGAAAGATTTAAATTTTTGTCCCAAGTTAGCGGAAAGGGAGACTTTGTGAGAAAAAACTAAAAAAAAAAGCAATTTACGCTAACTTGTGCCCAAAAAAAAAAATCTTCTTTGAACTCGCCATGCCCCTCATTGAATTCCTTGGGGTGTCTTCTTTCCAAAATGGGGTCACATGTGGGGTATTTATACTGCCCTGGCATTTTAGTGGCCCTAAAGCGTGAGAAGAAGTCTGGAATCCAAATGTCTAAAAATGCCCTCCTAAAAGGAATTTGGGCCCCTTTGTGCATGTAGGCTGCAAAAAAGTGTCACACATGTGGTATCGCCGTACTCAGGAGAAGTAGAGCAATGTGTTTTGGGGTGTCTTTTTACATATACCCATGCTGGGTGAGAGAAATATCTTGGTCAAATGCCAACTTTGTATAAAAAAATGGGAAAAGTTGTCTTTTGCCGAGATATTTCTCTCACCCACCATGAGTATATGTAAAAAGACACCCCAAAACACATTGCCCAACTTCTTCTGAGTACGGCGATACCAGATGTGTGACACTTTTTTGCAGCCTAGGTGGGCAAAGGGGCCCACATTCCAAAGAGCACCTTTCGGATTTCACAGGGCATTTTTTACAGATTTTGATTTCAAACTACTTCTCACGCATTAGGGCCCCTAAAATTCCAGGGCAGTATAACTACCCCACAAGTGACCCCATTTTGGAAAGAAGACACCCCTAGGTATTCCATGAGGGCATTACGAGTTCATAGAATTTTTTATCACAAGTTTTTTCTTACAAAGTCTCATATTCCACTAACTTGTGACAAAAAATAAAAACTTCCATGAACTCACTATGCCCATCACGAAATACCTTGGGGTGTCTTCTTTCCAAAATGGGGTCACTTGTGGGGTAGTTATACTGCCCTGGCATTTTAGGGGCCCAAATGCGTGCTAAGTAGTTTGAAATCAAAATCTGGAAAAAATGGCCTGTGAAATCCGAAAGGTGCTCTTTGGAATGTGGGCCCCTTTGCCCACCTAGGCTGCAAAAAAGTGTCACACATGTGGTATCGCCATACTCAGGAGAAGTTGGGGAATGTGTTTTGGGGTGTCATTTTACATATACCCATGCTGGGTGAGATAAATATCTCGGCAAAAGACAACTTTTCCCATTTTTTTATACAAAGTTGGCATTTGACCAAGATTTTGCACCTTTCGGATTTTACAGGCCATTTTTTACAGATTTTGACTTCAAACTACTTTGCACGCATTTGGGCCCCTAAAATGCCAGGGCAGTATAACTACCCCACAAGTGACCCCATTTTGGAAAGAAGACACCCCAAGGTATTTTATGATGGGCATAGTGAGTTCATAGAAGTTTTTATTTTTTGTCACAAGATAGTGGAATATGAGACTTTGTAAGGAAAAAAAAACACATTTTTTTTACAATTCATCATTTTCTGCTAACTTGTGACAAAAAATAAAAAGTTCTATGAACTCACTATGCCCATCAGCGAATACCTTAGGGTGTGGCTACTTTCCAAAATGGGGTTATTTGTGGGGTTTTTCTACTGTCTGGGCATTGTAGAACCTCAGGAAACATGACAGGTGCTCAGAAAGTCAGAGCTGCTTCAAAAAGTGGAAATTCACATTTTTGTACCATAGTTTGTAAACGCCATAACTTTTACCCAAACCCTTTTTTTTTTTTTTTACCCAAACATTTTTTTTATCAAAGACATGTAGAACAATAAATTTAGCGAAAAATTTATATATAGATGTCGTTTTTAAAAAAAAAATTACAACTGAAAGTGAAAAATGTCATTTTTTTGCAAAAATTTCGATTGATAACCCAAAAAGTTAAAATGTCAGCAGCAATGAAATACCACCAAATGAAAGCTCTATTAGTGAGAAGAAAATGAGGCAAAATTCATTTGAGTGGTAAGTTGCATGACCGAGCAATAAACTGTGAAAGTAGTGTAGTGCAGAATTGTAGAAAGTGGTCTGGTCATTAAGGGTGTTTAAGCTAGGGGGGCCGAGGTGGTTAAATGAATGTCATTCACTACCAGCGACAGTCATTTTTGGGTGAGAGGTGCTGAGTCAATTGCAAAGACAGAAATACTTTTCTCTAATGCATTAGTAGTCAACCCATGAATGCGTACAAACTCTCCATCAATCAAGTTAACTCCTGCCCCACTGTCGATAAATGCTTTGATTTTCACAGTTTTGGACTCTAGCGCCACCTCGGCAGACAGGAGAAAACGGGTACTACCAGTACAAAACAAATGTAGGTTTTCTTGCTCCCCATCCACACCACCAATAGTAATTTGAGGATTAAAAGGTTTTTTATTTTTGTTTACACCTTGATGCTGTAAGTACGGACAAATGTTCACAAAATGTCCCTTCTTGCCACAATAAAAGCAGACTCCTTTCACATGACAAGCTTTTGCCAGGAGTAGCTCCTCCTAACTGCATAGACTCATCACAAGGCGCAACTACCAGTGTCTCTCCACCATAAGTGTCAAAGGAAGCAATACCCTTATTGGACAGTACGTCCTGAAGGTAAGGAGCCCTAGATCTCTCCCTCAGGCGTCTATCTAGACGTACAGAAAGGGACATAGCTGCCTCCAATGACACAGGATTTTCATGAAAGGTCAAAGCGTCCTGCAGTCTCTCAGAGAGACCCTGACAGAATTGGCTGCGGAGAGCAGGATCGTTCCACTCAGTATCGGTAGCCAATCTCCTAAATTCAGAGCAATAGGTCTCCGTGGAACGATCTCCCTGCCGCAAACTCCGTAACTTGGTCTCGGCCTAAGAGATCCGATCCGGGTCATCATAGATGAGACCCAAGGCTCTGAAGAATTAATCTACCGACCGGAGGGACAGTGATCCGGTTGGCAGAGAAAAAACCCAAGATTGGGCGTCCTCTTTAAGCAATGAAATAATCATACCCACACGTTGACACTCATCCCCAGAAGAGTATGGACGCAGCTTAAACTATAATTTACATGACTCCCTGAACTGGATGAAATTGTCACTACCCCTGGAAAACCTGTCCGGAAGAGCCACCTTCGGTTCAGGACTGGCCTGGGACCCACCACCGAAACCAGCAGCCTGTGGACTCTGAATCTGCAAGACAGTTGTGCGGAGGTCTGCTACCTCCAAAGTCTGATTCTTCATCTGTTTGACCAGTGCAGACATAGTATCCATAGCTGCACAGATCAGAACAAAAATGGCGGTATGGGCTTGGGATAATGTCACGGATGTAGTAGGGGAGAACACCAAAAGACAATCAAGAAGGAAGGGAAAAGACACTAGGCCTCACCACTAGGGAAGAAAAGGGTCACCACCTATAAAACCCTGCTCCTGGCCCTAACTCCTATCCGTATGGGCACCTCTCGATGGTAGAGATACCCATACACGGGAACCTAGAAAACCTGGGTGGCCTTCAGATCCCCTAAAGATAATGACAGGGCAGAGACCACCTGTTCCTTCCCTGGTGAAGGAACTAGCGTCTCACTGAGGCCTAGTAAACAACCGACGGGGGGGGGGGGGATATAAAACAAGACAAGCAGAACACTTAACTTCAGAGGATGAGGGATGAACAGGACTTCAACACGAACCACACTCCAGCTCTTCCAAGACCAAATGAAGCTATCCCAAGCAAGGAGTGATAGAAAAGGTCAGACTAAATAGGGCGAGGTAAAGGTCACATGATCCACACCTAAACAGGAGGTGTGGACATACCAGCAACACACAAACAAAGTGAAACCAAAATAGGCTGTCAGATCACTAATGCATAGATAATCTTTCAGACCTTCTGGGACCTGTCAGAGATGTGATAGGTGTGCTGTTTTTCACCTAAGCAGATCAGTTTAAGCTCAGCCTGTTGCCCTTTCCCCACTGCAGTGCTATACTGCTTCCAACTACTGACTAATGTCTGACTGGTGCTGCAAGATTATAATTCAGAGGTGGAAGTGGAGGAGGAGGTGGAGGAGGAGAAGGGGGGGGGGTTGCAGCCACTAACGTAGGTGGTGGCGTAAACCCTGATGGAAGTATGGCCCGCAATCCTTGGCATCGGTAGCACCTGTTCAATCCCAGGGTACGACTCGCTCCCGACCTCCACAAAGTTCACCCAGTGTCAGGGAAATGTAGCGTCCCTGGCCAAAAGCACTTGTCCATGTGTCAGTTGTTAAGTGGACCTTCCCAATAACTGCGTGGGTCAGGGCACGGGTGATGTTACGGGTCACATGCTGGTGTAAGGCTGGGACTGCACACCGTGAAAAATATTGGCGACTGGGGACAAAGTACACCGCCATCAGGCTGCAGAAAGCCTCAGTGTCCACAAGCCTAAATGGCAACATTTCCACGGCCAGCAATTTGGAAAGGTGCGTATTTAGTGCTATGGTCTATGGGTGGGTGGCTTGGTATTTGCGCTTTCGTTCAAAGGCCTGGGGTATAGACATCTGTACACTGCGCTGGGACACAGAAGTGGATGTGCTGGCTGATGGTGCTTGCGAAGGTCCAGGTGCATGGCGGGAGGCATCCGGGCCTGTGTCTTGGACAAGGGATTGGCCAGCACAGGGGAAGAGGAGGCAGTGGTGTGACCCGCAGACACTGGTTGTGGACCCAGGCGTTCGGCCCACCTATTAGGGTGCTTTGATGCCATGTGGCGGATCATGCTGGTAGTGGTGAGGTTGCTAGTGTTCATGCCCCAGCTCATTTTGGTATGGCACAGGTTGCAAATTACTATTCTTTTATCATCTGCACTTTCATCAAAAAAGCTCCAGACTGCGGAACACCTACCCCTTGGCAAGGTAGATTGCCGCAAGGGGGTGCTCCGGGGAACAGTTGCGGGCCTGTTTGGTGTGCCCCGCTGTGACAGGGTATCACAATGTTTTGCAGTGAAAGTGCTGGATGGTGTGTACATTGCACCAAGTTTCCGGCACTTCATGTGTTAAAAGGCTCCAGGAGGGTTTGGTTTTCTTTGTATCCAGAAGCTTCCTGGGAAAAAGAAAGCCAGTTTAGGGTCCTGGAGCCGGTCAGGGAAGAGTTGGGTGGGTTCCCTGACCACCCGGAGCCAGTCCGGGTTTTACCTGCCTGGGGGACCGCTCACACAGATGTACTAATTAAGTCAGCAGCCCTGACCCAGGAGCTCTCTCTCTGGGAGTCTGGGAAGTCTGTTTGAGAAGCTGCAAGCCTAGGAGCTCTGAGAGCGGTCGGCTTCTCTACCTAACTACTGAACTGTAAGTTGCTCTGTTTTTCCCTTGAAAATGCTCTTTGTGTTTTGTGTTATGAGTTTAGCTAGGGCTGCCGAGTGAGATAGGCAGGAGCCAGACAGCTATTGTTGTTTTTGTTTGTTATTTTGAGCAACTTGCAAAATAAACTAGCAACAGTCTGACGCACAAGCTACAAAGGTGTCGGTGTACCTCTTTCTGCCCAAAACAACCCCGCAGGAAGGTGTAACAGTTCACAAATTGGTGTCGGATGTGGGCAGACGGATCCCTGCCAGATACCACCCATCTAGCAACTTGAATTGCATTTCATCTTATCTTCCAATACGATGGAAGATCTGGTGTAGAGGTTGGCACAAGCCTGTGCAACCCAGCAAGACGCAAATGCAGTCCAGCAAGAGACTAATGCCAGACATGAAAAGGCTTTGGCTGCCTAGCAGGAGGCGCAGCAGGAAATTGTACGTCTGTTGAGTACTCAGGTGACGGCACTAGCTGAGGCTGCGGAAAGAGACAGGCAAATGCAAGCTGAATCTGCTCGGAAAGACAGAGAAACTCTTACAGAGGTTCTGCAGCAGCTGGCGAATACGCATCAGGATCGACCTAGCAATAATGGGTTGATCAAAGCAAGCCATTTTCTTCAGAAAATGACCCCACACGATGACGTGGAAGCGTTTCTGAATACGTTTGAACGTACCGCAGATCAGGAGGCGTGGCCTAAGACTCAGTGGGCAGGGTTGGTTGCTCCGTTTCTAACGGGTGACTCTCAGAAAGCGTATTTTGATTTGTCTGCCGAGGATGCCCAGGACTACGAGAAGCTAAAGCTAGAAATTCTCTGCCTTTTGGGAGTCACTCCTGCTGTGCGGGCCCAACGAGTGCACCGCTGGAATTACCAACCTAATAAGTCTCCCAGGTCACAGATGCATGACTTAATTTATCTGGTACGAAAGTGGTTGCAACCGGAGATACTCACAGCACCCCAGATTGTCGAAAGGGTCACAATGGATCGCTTCCTGACAGCGCCGCCGTATGAGTTAAGAAAATGGGTCAGTCACGCTGATCCAAAGTCCGCCAATGAGTTAGTTGAGATGGTTGAACGCTACCTCGCGGCAGAGTTTTTTTTGGCAGAGGGGTCTGACCCCGAGAACTTGCCTGTAAAGCGGCGTCTGCCCGCAGTGGCGGGGAGAGGCACCGCAACCTTAAATGCTGATCCTGGTTTAAAAACGTGGGTGAAGACCAACATGGATACTAGGCTGCTAAAAGAGACACTACCAGGCTCCGGTGTCCAGTGCTGGAGGTGCAAATCCCGGGGGCATGTGGCTGCTAAATGTCCTGACGTCCCAGAACCTATGGAGTGTGGAGCCGCTCGGCGCCTTTCCTTCTTCGCTCATCCAACGTGTCTGACATCTGCGCTGGCTCCCATGGCACAGATCAAAGTGGGTGGAAGGAGTGTTCAGGCCTTGCTGGATTCTGGGAGCCTCGTTACGCTTGTACATTCAGACCTGGTAGCTCCAGACCAGCTGAAAAAATAGTGCATGGGTGTTGTGTGCATACATGGTGATGCAAAAAGTTATGGTACAGCGGTGGTCCCCATTGAGACTCAGTTTGGTGTGACGTCCCATGAGGTTGGAGTATCTAAATCCCTGATGCATAGTGTCATACTAGGGCAGACTTTTCCTTTGTTCTGGGACCTGTGGATGGTCGAGTTTCCAACTTCAAATTTGTGGGGGATGAAACTCCGGCTAGCCTGCCTAACTTTGGGGATTCCGGTTCTGAAGTACCAGCCAGTGGACTGGCCCTAGTTGAGCCTGACCAGTTCCCCTTCTCTGTGCTAGTGGGGGAATCCGAGAGACCTCAAGAGTCTGTGGAAGAGTTACCTATGCCAGAAATAAACTGCTCTCAAGATAATTTTGGCACATCCCAACTGAGGGACCCAACGTTATCTCATGCTTGGGAAAATGTTGCTGTTGTTAATGGGGTTGCCCACAGTACGGGCTTGGAGAAGGTGTACCCTCACTTTGCTGTCAACCATGATCTTATCAATCATGTTGATAATAAAAGAGGTGAAGTCGTAGAGCAACTAGTTGTTCCCAAATCGCATAGGAAAGTAGGACTTGACCTGGCTCACAAAAACCCCATGGGAGGACACCTGGCAGCTGAGAAAACTGGTACGGGTACTCCAGAGGTTTTTTTTGGCTTGGTATATTTGCAGAAATCAAACGATTCTGTACGTCTTGCCCAGAATGTCAGTTGACGTCCCCTGCGCCTCATTACCGGGTACCCTTGGTACCGTTACCCATCTTTGAGGTACCTTTTCACCGGATTGCAATGGATTTGGTGGGGCCCCTGGTAAAGTCTGCGAAGGGACATCAATACATTCTTGTGGTTTTAGACTATGCCACTAGGTATCCCGAGGCGGTTCCTCTGCGGAACACGTCAGCTAAAACAATTGCCCGGGAGCTGTTTCATATGTTTGCTAGAACAGGCATTCCCAAAAAGATCCTGACGGATCAAGGAACACCTTTTATGTCCAACGTAATGAAAGGTTTGTGTAAGCTGCTGGTTATAAAACCGTTAAGGAGTTCTGTCTATCACCCTCAAACTGATGGGTTGGTTGAGCGCTTCAACAAAACCCTCAAGAGAATGTTAAAAAGGGTAGTTGAGGCAGACGGGAGAGATTGGGATTGCCTGCTCCCCTACTTGATGTTTGCTGTTCGTGAGGTGCCTCAGTCATCTACTGGGTTTTCCCCGTTTGAGCTTTTGTATGGGCGACACCCCCGGGGGCTTTTGGATATTGCAAAGGAGTCATGGGAAGAGGAGCCCTCTCCCCACCGCTTCGTGGTGGAACATGTTCTACAGATGCAGGACCGCATCACAGCTGTAATGCCCATAGTACAAGAACATATGAGACAGGCTCAAGAGGCCCAAAGTCGCATATACAATTGGGGAGCCAGACTCAGGGTTTTTCAGCCGGGTTACCGGGTCCTGGTTCTGGTTCCCACCGCGGAAAGTAAATTCCTAGCTAAATGGCAAGGGCCCTATGAGGTTGTAGAGAAAATAGGGGATGTGCATTATAAAGTCTACCAACCCGACAAACGGAAAAAATTGCAAATCTATCATGTCAATTTAATAAAGGCCTGGAAGGAACCGTTAGTTTCTATGGCGGTTGAGCCTCTCAGCCCTGCACTTCAGGGGGAAGTTACTGAGGTGAAGGTCTCGGAGACTCTGTCAAGGGCACGAGCCCAAGAGGTAAAGGAATTCCTCCTTAGGAATGTGTCATGCCTTGCTCAGACAGTGTGCGGAGGTCTGTCAGATTGGTAGCACGTGTCTAACCTTTTGTTTGTTTTGGAATCATGCTGGATCCGCCTTCCTTCAGGTGCTCTGGGTGGGGTCATTGGCTTAAATAGATTTCAATCCCAGAGGGCCGTGCGGGTTATAGAAGGAAGGAAGGAAGGAAGGACTGACTGACTGTTCCAGCTCAAATAAGTTTGATTTCTGTTTGTGTTGTTTGCGGTCTAGGCTATTTGTGTGTCTTCTGCCCCTTCTCCCTTTTCACCCTCTCAGGGATTCTAGGGTGTTTGCAGTCCAGGCACGAGGACACTTCATTCCTACCATTAAGGTCTGAACGTGGGCTTAGCAGCACAGGGAGAGAAGTCAGGGATGTGTTAGGAGGTGACCTGTCCCCAGCATCTAGCCTAGACACTTGTGTATTTGGTTGTCTGTGTTTCTGAGTTCCTGTCTGCCGTGACAGAATGCTGATGGGTTTTCAGAGTGGCCAGGTTGCACTCATGTAATTTAAGCATGATATTGTTACAGATCCACAAGCTCGGGTTCACTTGAAGCCATATCGCATTCCTGAAGCCCGCAGACAGACAGTAGCCGGTGAGATCCAGAGAATGTTGGAGCTAGGTGATATTGAGCCATCCCATAGTGATTGGAGTAGCCCTGTGGTGTTGGTACCAAAACCGGATGGGTCCTTGCGGTTTTGCAACGACTTTCACAAATTAAACGAGATCTCAAAGTTTGACGCTTATCTTATGCCTTGGGTGGATGAGTTGAAAGAAAGGTTAGGTCCAGCCAGGTACATTACCACCCTGGATCTAACCAGAGGTTATTGGCAGATTCCACTTACTTCAACGGCTAGGGAAAAGACAGCATTTGTTACTCCACAGGGCCTGTTCCAGTATGTGAGAATGCCATTTGGGCTTCATGGGGCCCCTGCCACCTTTCAGAGGTTAATGGATGAAGTCCTCAGGCCTCACCGCCACTTTGCATCGGCGTACCTTGACGACGTGGTGATATTCAGCTCGGATTGGGAAAGTCATCTTCCCAAGGTCCAAGCGGTGGTAAACTCAATTCGGCAGGCTGGTCTGACAGCCAATCCCAAGAAATGTGCCCTGGGCCTTGAAGAGGCACGATACCTAGGGTACATTATTGGCAAAGGCCTCATAAAGCTTCAGGCTCAAAAGGTACAGGCAATTAAGGAGTGGCCTCAACTTTGCACAAAAAAACAGGTGAGGACGTTTCTGGTCATGGTAGGGTATTACCAGAGGTTTATTCCAGATTTTGCCACCATAGCTGCTCCACTTACGGACCTAATCAAGGGCAAAAGCTCAGGGGGAATTTCTTGGAACAAAGATGCTGAGGTTGCGTTCTGTAAACTCAAGGAGGTGTTATGCAGTAGGCCAGTTTTGATCGCTCCTGATTTCTAAAAAAAGTTTGTTGTTCAAACAGATGCTTCCAATGTGGGCCTAGGGGCCGTGTTGTCACAGTTGGTGCATGGAGAAGAACACCCAGTGATATATTTGAGTAGAAAGCTAACCCCGGCTGAGAAAAACTATAGTATTATGGAGCGCAAGTGTTTGGCCATCAAATGGGCTTTGGAGACTCTGCGATACTATCTGCTCGGCCGTCGATTTCAGTTAGTGATAGATCACTCCCCTCTTACCTGGATGTCATGGGCCAAAGATCATAATGCAAGGGTGACTTGCTGGTTCCTGTCACTGCAGGACTATAATTTCTCAGTGGAGCACAGAGCAGGAAAGCTGCAGGCCAATGCTGACGCTCTCTCCTGAACTCATTGTATGTTCTCGGAAAGTGTCCGTACCCACGGGTTCGAACAGAGGGAGGGGGTATGTGAGGTTGCTAGTGTTCATGCCCCAGCTCATTTTGGTATGGCACAGGTTGCAAATGACTATTCTTTTATCATCTGCACTTTCCTCAAAAAAGCTCCAGACTGCGGAACACCTACCCCTTGGCAAGGTAGATTGCCGCAAGGGGGTGCTCCGGGGAACAGTTGCGGGCCTGTTTGGTGTGCCCCGCTGTGACAGGGTATCACAATGTTTTGCAGAGAAAGTGCTGGATGGTGTGTACATTGCATCAAGTTTCCTGCACTTCATGTGTTAAAAGGTTTTCTTTGTATCCAGAAGCTTCCTGGGAAAAAGAAAGCCAGTTTAGGGTCCTGGAGACGGTCAGGGAAGAGTTGGGTGGGTTCCCTGACCACCCGGAGCCAGTCCGGGTTTTACCTGCCTGGGGGACCGCTCACACAGATGTACTAATTAAGTCAGCAGCCCTGACCCAGGAGCTCTCTCTCTGGGAGTCTGGGAAGTCTGTTTGAGAAGCTGCAAGCCTAGGTGCTCTGAGAGCGGTCGGCTTCTCTACCTAACTACTGAACTGTAAGTTGCTCTGTTTTTCCCTTGAAAATGCTCTTTGTGTTTTGTGTTATGAGTTTAGCTAGGGCTGCCGAGTGAGATAGGCAGGAGCCAGATGGCTATTGTTTTGGTTTTTGTTTGTTATTTTGAGCAACTTGCAAAATAAACTAGCAACAGTCTGACGCACAAGCTACAAAGGTGTCGGTGTACCTCTTTCTGCCCAAAACAACCCCGCAGGAAGGTGTAACAGTTCACACCCGCCTTCTCCCTTTTGCCACCCCACTGCCTCTTCCAGCCTGTTGCGGTGCTGGGAATCCCTCCCCCTCTGTACTGCTGTCCTCGCTCGGCTTGCCACCTTCTAAGGTTGGGTCAGTGACTTCATCGTCCATCACCTCCTCTTCCACTTCCTCACTCTGGTAATTCTCCTGACTTGTTGACCTAACAACAACCTCAGTTATTGACAACTGTGTCTCATCCTCATCATGAACCTCTTGAGACACTAATTGCTGTTGACTTCCAGGCAACTGTGTCTCATCATCATCATCCCCTTGCTGCTCGCTTTGCGCATATTAAATGATATAGGCTTGCAAGTATGTCATACGTACAGTAGCACAGGTTTTGTAAGTGTATGCGCAAATAAAGTACACAGAATGTCACAGATATTTTTAGGATGCGCACACGTTAAACAGGAGGTATAGCGCAAGTGATGTTGCTGTCACCACCGCCTAAAAAAAAATTACACTGTATTAATGTCACTGATATTTTGGATGGGCAAACGTTATACAGATGTAGCGCAGATAATGTCGCTGCCACCAGCAGCAAAAAAATTGGACTGAATGTCACTGATATTTCGGATATGCAAATGTTATACAGGAGATGTAGCGCACGTAATGTTACTGTCCACAGAGGACACCATCTACGGAAAAAGTACACTGGATGTCACAGATATTTTTAGGCTGCGCACACGTTATACAGGAAATTTAGCGCAGATAATGTCTCTGTCTGCAGCAGCCAAACAATTGCAAGCTATTTAGTGCAGGTTGCACTGCCAGATACAACTATAGTCCTTAACCCCTTAAGGACTCAGCCCTATTTCACCTTAAGGACTTTTGAGATTTCTTCATCACATATTATACTTCATGACACTGCCAAAATTGGGTCAAAAAAGTAAATTCCAATTTACCAAAAATTTTGAAAAATTAGCAAATTTCCTAGTTTCAATTTCTCTGCTTCTATAATACATAGTAATACCTCCAAAAATAGTTATTACTTTACATTCCCCATATGTCTACTTCATGTTTGGATCATTTTGGGAATTATATTTTATTTTTTGGGGATGTTACAAGGCTTAGAAGTTTAGAAGAAAATCTTTAATTTTTTCCGAAATTTTCAAAAACCCAATTTTTAGGGACCAGTTCAGGTCTGAAGTCACTTTGCGAGGCTTACATAATAGAAACCACCCAAAAATGACCCCATTCTATAAACTACACCCCTTAAGGTATTCAAACTGATTTTACAAAGTTTGTTAACCCTTTAGGTGTTCCACAAGAATTAATGGAAAATAGAGATCCAATTTCAAAATTTTACTTTTTTGGCAGATTTTCCATTTTAATAATTTTTTTTCAGTTACAAAGCAAGGGTTAACAGCCAAACCAAACTCAATATTTATGGCCATGATTCTGTAGTTTACAGAAACACCCCATATGTGGTCGTAAACCGCTGTACGGGCACACGGCAGGGTGCAGAAGGAAAGGAATGACATACGGTTTTTGGAGGGCAGGTTTTGCTGGACTGTTTTGTTTTTTTTACACCATGTCCCATTTGAAGCGCCCTTGATGCACCCCTAGAGTAGAAACTCCAAAAAAGTGGCCCCATTTTAGAAACTACGGGATAGGGTGGCAGTATTGTTGGTACTAGTTTAGGGCACATATGATTTTTGGTTGCTCTATATTAACTTTTTGTGAGGCAAGATAACAAGAAAAAGCTGTTTTGGCACTGTTTTTATATTAGGTCATGTGATATTTTTATAGAGCCGGGCGATACGGACATGGCGATACCTAATATGTATACTTTTTTTTTATTTATGTAAGTTTTACACAATAAAAGCTTTTTTAAAACAAAAAAATGATGTTTTAGTGTCTCCATATTCTGAGCCATAATTTTTTTATATTTTTTGGGCGATTGTCTCAGGTAGGGGCTCATTTTTTGTGGGATGAGGTGACGGTTAGATTGGTACTATTTTGGTGGGCAAACGCCTTTTTGATCGCTTGCTGTGGTACTTTTTGTGATGTAAGGTGACAAAAAAATGTTTTTTTAGCACAGTTTTTATTTCTTACGGTGTTCATCTGAGGGGTTAGGTCATGTGATACCTAATATGTATACTTTCTTTTTTTTCCCTATTTAAAAAATTTTTTTTTTCACTTTATTTGGGGAAAATGACTAAGCCAGTTCTATTTTACACCAGTTTGATAAATGACCCCCTACATTTTTTTTTATCTGCTGATAGTGTATGGTGCCTTTCTGATGAAGAAGTTGGAGGAAAAGGGTCAACTGGTTTCAGTTTAACCTGTTTTTTTTTTTTTTTGCCTGATTGTTTCGCAGGGAATCAGAAGATACTGTTTACACCTATTAGATATTGTATAGTAATAATAATGATACTTCTTATTATCATTATTATTTGGAAATGATAAATGTGGTCTTCAATGTTCTGTTAATTTTCATAATGTACCATACTTTATCATGTATATTGTGCTCATTGCATAAAACATTCAGTAGAGGGCGCCCCTATTTTATATATCCTAGCTCTGTTTCTAGGTATTGCACACTCGCTAGTTTGTTGGCTAGTGGTTATACACAGACTATGAGCTTGAGGAGTTCTTCATTTATAGGAGGCTTGTTACTGGATTATTTACAGTGCAGGGATCCCATCTACTCTAATGCAATCTATGTTGTGGGACACAGACAAACCTATGCCACACAACCATTACAGTAGATGGTGAAAGAGGAAAACTTACAATCTATTATATGAAAGATGTATGTGGATTTCTATACACATACTGTAACTAGTCATCCTTGTACATATTGACACAAAAAAAACTTCTAAATATGGTGATATTACATCAAATCATAAAATATTATTCAAGTTATCAAAAAAATCATGATATAATATGCATTTAGGAAAAAGGCAGATGATTTCAAGAGCACAATAGCAGATTTATGAATGCAATAATAATCAGTAACAACAATTAATGTATACAATGATGTGCACACTGCAATACCAATAAAAGAGAACATGTGCCATGTGCTTCCTTACCCATAATCAATCTTCACCTCAGGAGAACCTCACACACCAACGCGCGTTGTGGCACACCTTCCTCTGTTGTTGCAATTACTAGTTATATTGGGGGGTGATTGACCATTTTGTGTTATACTTCGGCCTAGATGTTTTTTCATGACAGTCCCCAAATATATCTTGTTTAGCTATTTTTTTATAGCCTCTTGACTGTTCCAACATCCAGTTACTATAGATTTTATGCTACATGTGCCATAGAATTTTTTGTGCAGGTTTCTTTTTTGGTTTTAATCTGGTCTGATGTCTGCCTTTAGGGAGTGGGAGTTATAGGGGCACAGGGTCTGAATAAATTTGGGGTGAGATCTGGGGTCTAAATAAACTTGGAGTCGGATCTGCTGATTGAATGAATGAACTTGGGGTCGGATTTAGGGTCTGAATAAACTTGGATTCAGATTTAGGGTCTGAATAAACTTGGATTCAGATTTAGGGTCTGAATAAACTTGGTGCCAAAGTTGGGATCTGACTGAACTTGGTGCCGGATTTGGGGTCCAAATGAATTTGGGGTCTGATTTGGGGTATACATAAATGTGGGGCCTGATCTGGGGTCTGTATGAATTTGGGGGTTGATCTAGGGGTCTGTATTAATTATGGGGTCCAGTCTGGGGGGTCTGCATTATTTCTGGGGTCTAATTTAAGGGTCTGTATTATTTCTGGAATCTAGTCCAGCAGTCGGTATTAATTCTGAGCTGTGGTGTGGGGGTCTGTAATAATTTTGCGTTCTCATCTGGGGGCTGATCAGAGGTCTGTATGAATTTGGTGGCTGATTTGGGGTCTAATCTGGCATCTGTATGAAATTGGGGGCTGATCTGGGGTTTGTGTGAATTTGGGAAGTGATTTGGATTCTAATATGGGGGTCTGTTTAAATTTGGGGTCTAATCTGGGATCTGTATGAATTTGGAGGCTGATCCGAGGTCTGTATGAATTTGAGGTCTCATCTGGGGTTTGTATGAATTTGGGGGATGGTCTGGTGTTTGTGTGAATTTGGGAAGTGAGTTGGGTTCTATTTTGGGGTCTGTATGAATCTGGGGGCTGAGCTAGGGTCTGTATAAATGTGGGCTCTCATCTGGGTACTGCTGCATGGTGGACTGGTTTCAGCAGGCTGCAGAATACCCCATGCATCCAAATAGTGGAGTGTTGCTGATCTCTTTTTTGGTGGATGCAAAATGAAGATCAGCAGCTGCAGAAGTTAGAACATGCCATCCATTTACATCTTGTATATAAAGCAGTATGTATCTCATTGCAGGCCTCTGCCTCAAGTTGCTACACTACAGTTACAGTCTCCAGCAGTCTATAGGGACAACTGAAGGGACAGCATGCCCCACAGCTAGGTAGCATTTTTTTGATGTTTGGGGTGGGGGCGCTTTTTTTATGTTCGCCCTTTTTGTTGACATTTTTTAAGCCAAAACCAGAAGTGTGCTAAAAATAAGAGGAGTAGTAACGCCTGTCCTACATACTGGAGGATCCTGATTCTCAACAATAATTCTAATTTATACTGTAAATCACCACAGCAAACAGTAGGGGGCATACCAGTTCCAGCACAGGCTGTGTATTCGCTGAGTGCCTCTTTTAGGGAAGATTTGTGTCTATTCAAATCATGTTTACTTTTAAACAGGTTCAAATTGGCTCACAGGGGTACAGGTGAATCCCCCAATGGGCTTTGAGCAAAGTGGGCCCTAGTCTCCCACCACCTGCAAAAGTGGCACATACCACAGTAGACTTACTGCAGTACATATAGATAGGCAGTGTACAGCACCTCAACCAGGATATGCATCCATATAAAAAACTGGGTAGATTATTTACAAGACTACCCAGTATATTATTATAGAGGCGTCGGGTGACGGTCATTGCAGGGATCCCATAATCAATCATCTTGTAGCGTCTGCTGCTGTGTGTGCAGGTAATATTTGAATGAATCCGTACGGTGGCTCCCCAAAATAAATTTTACTGGTGGGCCCTGGGCACCCCATCTGACACTGCTTTTAAATAATGGGGCACATTTCTAAAAAATTGTTCTTGGTCTGACACTTTTTGTCTGTAGAAATGTTTCACACTTAGTTGGTCATGCATCATATTTATACAAAAAAATCTATAAAATTTGGATACAGACACTATAAACAGCATATATTATACCAAACATATTCCAGGACATAGCAAATATTCAATAAAGGCTACCTGTATACATGAATGTATGTGATGTGGATTTTCTGGTTGGATTTTGGTGTGGATTTTGCTGCATTTCAAGGCCGTTACATACGGATTTTGTTATGGGTTCGCCCCAGATTTCACACTTTACATACAAACAATGTAATTCACAAAGAATTGACATTCTGCGGATTTCAATTTTTTTTAAAAAATGTCCATGTCGTGTAGACGAGATTTTTAAAATCTCACCTAATTAGCTGGTACTGTATTACTCTGTGGATCTGCGGCACAATAAGCCCACGTCCACCTGGAACATAAAATACAGTTGAAAAGTAGGCTGCAGATCTTGCTGTGGATAAATGGAAATGGTTGTAATTTCACCCTTTGCAAGAAAAGTACATGTGATCATGGACCTCTGCTGGAACCCACACTGGAACAAGTAATAAAGGGCTATTTGAATATATAGAGGGCTGTTGGAATGCCAGCACAAGTCTGATGAATATGCTAAAACCCACAGTATGTGCATTGGGAAATGACCGTAACATGTGGATAAGATTTATACATTTCTATTCACTTGACCTGCACTGCAATCTGCTGCTGATTTTGGTTGTGCAAATCCTTCATGAAATATGCTAATGAGTGAGTTTCACGCATTGGACTTGCAGCGTGAGTATGCGGCAGCTCCTGTCCTGACCTCCCAGCACTGGCGGGGTCGCATAGCATTATATTGATTTATGATGGTCACAGATTTTGTCTCAAAACACCTTTGAGGCAAAATCTGCAACCTTAATACGCCGAAATGTGTCGTAAAAAAATAAATGACCGCCATAGTCTTTGTTGATATTGTGTGCCGTTTCCTAAGTCATGTTCCCTTGTTGGGCAAATAACTGCGCTGTCCACTCGAGGCCACTGATAAAGGGGCATGTGACCTGTCACATCACTCAATCTTCTCTATTCACACACACTGCCCCTACACTAAACTCCAAACAGTGCACGTCCTGATGGCAGGTGCAGTGTATTTGAATGGAAGAGACTGATGGTTGTGTCTGGAGTTATTTTTGCCCGGTCACGTGACCCTCAATCCGCTGCCATTTTATGGACAGGACCTCTGTGTGAACAGCACAAAGAAAATGGCTTAGAATTTCAACAAAGACTAAATTAGTAAGCCCCCTAATAGTCATCTTACATACATACTGGTCAACAGTAACCAGAAAGTGACCAACCCCTTTAAGGAAAGGTATTTGTTTCACCTAATCAGGCACAATGTAAACGATTAACGAATTGTAGGTAGGAGCATGAATGTGCCATTTCCACCCAATGCATAAATGCTCTAAAAAGGCTACCCAATCTATACAGCAACCCAGCACCAGACAGCACATTTTTAAAACTTTAGATGCCAGTATTGCTGTTAAGAATGGCTTAAAGGGAACCTGTCATGTGGATATTTGATTATAATCTAACTAATTATATACAATCATTAACTACTAAAAAGTACCTTAGATGTATTCACTTACTGGTGTGACAGATGGTTACCTCATAATATACACACAAAGATGCCGCATGCTAATGAGTTGATTCGAGTCCAGCGTGATGTCATTGAGTCCAGCGTATATTTAATTAACAGCTATAGCCACTCCCCTGCCCACCTGCTGCTGATTCATATGGAAAATAACTGTCAATCAGCAGCAGGTAGGCGGGAAGCGTCAGGAGCTCATGAATATTCATGACTCATCATTATCAGCGGGAGTTTTTCAATACAAGATGTTGGCAGATTGACTGGGTCAATTAAAGAAAGTGACCCAGCATTTTGCTGAGAGAATCAGTCACTTATTTATGTTGCCCTTAGTTAGGACACCATAAAACTGGTGACAGGTTCCCTTTAATGGTTAGCAATGTACCCAAACAGGGAGGTAGCTAATCTATCTGACGGTTTTCAGTTTGGTTTTGAGGTACCAGAGTTTTAGGGATCCGGTTGCGTTTTAAAGGGTTATAGAAAGGTTCATGTAGTTTTTGATATATAAGGTCAATCTTTTTTTCTATGTTGCAGAGTTTATGTTCAGTTCTATCTACGGTTTGTTCTGTGTTGCATTTTTTTGTTGTGTTCTTTGCTGCCTTAAAGGGGGTTATTGAAGAGCTGGAGTACTGTTGTAAAGTTGCTTCTGGTGGGTTTAGCCCTGGGTGATGTGAGTTGTCAGTCTGATCAATGGTTGATTTTATTAGGAGTTCTAAAACTGATCAGTTGGGCAGAGGTAGTGTAGATAGGACTAATTAGTTGATTGGCTTTTCCCTTTGTCCAGTCAGTAATGTAAGAGACTGGTTATCAGTTAGACCAGCGCAGGGTTCTGTTTTCTCTTATTCACAAGGATGGCTTCCCGCCAACCAAGTTTCAATTTAATGCAGCATTGAGGAAATCTTTGAAATAGCTGAATTTAGAATCTGTAAAAATATCTGCTCACTCTCAGAATTGGTGCTGCCGCATTTAGGCCTTGAAGACAGGATCATGAAAAGTATTAGCTGGTGGGAATCCAACCGTTTTAGGTTATACCATATATGAGACCAGAGTTACTGTTAACAAATTAAGTTTGTTTTCTTCTTATGCAATCATTATATTATTTGGATATTGGGTCATTCTTATATTGTATGGGCCCAGGAGAGGGCAGCAAGATGCTGTAATTCAGAAAACTTGTCCCTGAGCTCTTTTCTGTATTTTGGCACGAAGTGCGAGGTTTGTGTTGGACAGCTTGTTGTTAATGAGTTAAAAAATCAGAAGAACATGTTGCCAGTTCCTGATCTTTAAATACTGCACATTGAGGCTAACGATTTAGGTAAAGTGAAAACGCTGAATTTATTATTCTTTATGAGGCGTGACACTGTTTTTTTCCCCCAAACTTATGCCGAGGTTATTGTGCTCTCATAAAGAATTACTCTTCCTGTATAGAATACAGAAGAGGGTTAATAAGTCCATGGAGAAATACATTCCCCCACTTGGGTGGCTTTTCTTATAAGAACCTGGGCTTGGTGGGTTTCATTTCTGGTGTTTTATGGTGTTTTTCGGACATAGGTAACGAAATGTTGGAGCACAGAACATCTTGGAGAAGTGGCAGCTGTGTTTTGGGGAGCCATCTCATTGAATGCCATTGCTTGTGGAGTTAATGCTAGTGCTGGGATGAACTGGTTTTAAGGCTCATAATTCATTTGCATGAGTGTTGCAGTTATTATAGATGGGTTTTTATTGTTTACAGTATAACTTATGGCTATTTTATTTAATTACTGATTATGTATGGTTACCCATAATAAACACTGCGGCCTAATCCATTCAATTTATTTGTCATGTGTATTCATTTGAGGGTAGCTTACAATGGAGCTTGCGCTACCATGTATCAGATGTGCTGTGCCAGAAAAGTGGAGTGTTTTTGCCTGATTTGTTGGTAGAGTAGGCATTAGTGACAAA
Source organism: Bufo gargarizans (assembly GCF_014858855.1). Classification (NCBI taxonomy): domain Eukaryota; kingdom Metazoa; phylum Chordata; class Amphibia; order Anura; family Bufonidae; genus Bufo; species Bufo gargarizans. The sequence continues at coordinate 121,790,197 of NC_058081.1, read as the reverse complement.
TTTATTAAGGTCTACATTCATTTCAGTTTGGTTTACACCATGCCCAGCAGTTTACATTTACTAAGGGACAGCTGGATGTTGTGTGAACAGGAGCGACATTTTTACCCTGATTTATCATTGTGACTTTTAGTAATACGTTTCAAGTGTGCTCCAGTGCCCTTAGTGTACTAACAGTAGGAGCTGTTGTAATAAATAAGATTAGACAAAGAAATTTCTAGATAATTTGTGCGGCAAAGTTAACAAATAGCATGTGACATTTAGTATGTTTGTTACACAAAAAAAAAAGTTTTAGAAGATGCTGCCTATAGCAGTGAATCAAGAGCAAGCCATGGAAGCATGGCCAACCCTCCATTTCCCACTATAGGTCTTCCAAAAATAACTTAGCCAGCAGTATTTTTGGAAGTCCCATAGCAGTGAATAGAGGTTAGAGACGCATGCGTGGCTTGCTCTCCGTTCACTTCAGGGCCCTGTTCTTGAGATAGAAGCTGTTTTAGAGGAGGTACCTGCACCTATCTGACATTCATAGCATCCCCTTTTGATTTGCCAAAAATTTCCCAGGTGGGGCAACCCCTTTATTAGTATTTCCATTAGGATATATTTTCTTGAGACTTTATTTGATCACGCAACCAAAACCACATGAAAAACTGAGTTGAAAACTGCATATGGTTTATAACTTTTTGATGCAGTTTTGGGTCCATTTTTGCTACAGCACTTTCTCATGTGGTTTTAGTACCTCATTTTCTAAATTCATTCAGAAACCGCAGCATACTTTAAATGGTTAATACTTTCCCCCTGTTTAGGTTTTCTTGGCTTTAGCTGACAAAACCTGATCCAATATGCTGCTGTGTAAACGTTGTCTTAAAGGGGTTTTCTGAGAGTAGAATATTGGTGACTTGCCTCACAATAGATCATCAATATCTGTATCTGATTGGTGGGGGTCTGACTCCCGCCACAGCGCTGATGAGCTGTAGGAAGAGCTTTGTCACAGCATACCAGCAAGTGACTGATGAATATGACGTCACTAGCCTAGGAAGAGGCCTCTTCAAACAGCTGATCAGCGGGGTGCTGAGCCTCCCCCCCCCCCCCCCACCTCATGATCAGATATTGATGGCATATAATGAACATAGGTCATCAATATTCTACTACCCAAAAAACCCTTTAAAAGCTAGGACGTGACGTCTCACAAGAATGTTGGCCATCCAAGTCCCCATGTGAATAGTACTGTAACGGGTATGCAAAACTGCTGCTCCATTTACCACAGAGGCAAATGGAGCAGTCACATGTGCACTACTTGTGGATATGGGGGGGGGGACCTGTAACATTTAGGCGACATTCACATCACCACTAGTTATTTCCACTGTTCTGCTGTTAGAGGACCAGAACAACGAAAATAAGTGAGAGCTTCTGTACACAAATGAAACCAACACAGCTGAACAGACTCTATTGACTATAAAAGAGCAGAATCTGCCTTGAGTGGAGCCTCCAAAACAGATGTGAACATGCCCTTAGGTTGAGGTGAAACCTCATCATAAAAAATATATATTTTACAGATAAAACATGTTAAATGAATGAGCTTTAACTGTAAAAATAAAAAACAAAAAAACGCAAGCGTATTGAAAAAGCATGTTTATTTTCAATTTGGTTTTAACCACACCTCATCTGCTACATGTGAGGTATGTTAAAAGGCTTTTCCAAGACTTTAATACTGATGACCTATCCTCAGCAGTGATGGCCAGTTCGCCCGCGAACACATGCGAGCTGCTATCTTAACTCACACGTCCGGCTATGCACAGGTAAGTCCTTACCTGTGCCTGTGCGCGAGTCGGTCTGAAATGAAATGCGGTTTTCAGGTGCAGGCAGCCCGATAAAGGCCCCTGGAGGCTGTTCTTGGAACTGCCTGCTCCCGGTGACCGAATTTTAGTTCAGACCGGCTCGCGCACAGGCAGAGGTAAGGACTGGGGGGGGGGGGGGGGAATAACAAATGTGTAAGTACACAAAGAGACAAGATTGCCAAAGTGCCAAATATAGGGTGCTGATCGAGTGAACGCATGAGAGAGACAAGCATAATGAAAGGAAAAAATTAAAAAAAGTGTACTGTGTAGATAATACATATAAAGCATATATCCATGCACTAGACATAATCAAACAAGTGCTTGAATGACAGAAATAAATGGCAGGCAAAAAAGAAGTCCGGTTATCACAGGCATAGGTGGATGGAAAATATTAAGATGTGGCATCCTATGAAGAAGAAATGATGAGAGAGAGAACATGTTAGAAAGAATTCAAAAGTATTAACTAGAAAAGTCTCAGCGGCTACAAAAAAGATGAGAAACCCAAATTTTAATTTAGGCCCCTGGGGCGTAAAGTCCCAAGGGTCCAAATCCAGCAGCTCTCCTTCTGAGCCAGCCTCTTGGATACATTGCCTGCACGTAAATCGACCTGGACACCTAACCTTGAGAAGTCACAATACCCCTAACCTTGAGAAGTCTGGGATTACACGAATGGAACTCTTTGAAAAGTCTCGCAATTGGTTTGGGGACCTCATCCTCTTTTAATTCCTGTGCATTGAGGAAATCCTTCACATGTTCGTGTACGCGGGTTTTTAGTTAGCGTGTTCTCAGGCCCACATATATCTTAGGACGTGGGCATGACGCATAATATACCACCTGCGAACTAGAACATGTAAGGGAATGATAGATCTTGAAGGACCGGGTCCAGAGGAGTCCATAAAATCAAAAGACCGTTCCATATTAGGACATGCGGCGCATCTGCCACATGGTCTAAAATCTGTCTTTTGATTGCCTTGGCCGACAAAAAGTTGGGGAGAAGCTGGTTGTAAATAGCTCCTAACTAAGTTATCTCGTAGAGTGTTGGCCCTACGTGCTGTGACGAGGGGTCGTGTGGACAAAAGTTTTTCCAGAATGGGATCTGTCAGCAAAATGGGCCAATGCAAGGACAAACACTTCCTCATTTTATCCCAACGTGAGTGGTATGTGCTTACAAATCAAATCTTTTTTTGTCGGATACCTTATATTTTTTAGTATGCAACAACTGTGTTTATTGTTGCATCTTAGCTCGCCAGTACGCCTTTTTTGATGGAACGGTGGCTATAGCCTCTCCTGACGAAGCGGTCCTTCAATTCACTAGCTTGTTTTTCAAAGGTTGCATCATCGGAACATATCCAACGGATGCGCAAAAATTAACCAACAATAATGGTAGAGATGGTACTTTTGGGATGCAGAGAGGTTCCGTGCAGATAAGCATTAACAGCTGTCTCTTTACGAAATACATCAGTCCTAAGGTGACCACCAATGTCCCTGAACACTGATACATCCAAGAAATCAACTCTGCTTGTGGTACATGTACGTTAGCTTGATGTCATGAAGTTGTCCCTCCGTTCCCTGCCAGATCAAAAAAACGTCATCAATGTACCGCGCCCATATATTGGGGCGGTCCATGATGACGCGTCTGTCTGACAGGAATAGGTCCCTCTCCCACAGCCCCAGGAACAGGTTAGCATACGAGGATGTGCAGACTGCCCCCATAGCTGTCCCCTGAAGCTGCAGGAAGAAGGACGCATTGAAGGAGAAAAAATTCCTCATGAGAACAAACTTCAAAAGTTGTATCAAGAAGGAAGAAAAATCCCTTGGCATGTTGCTGGCAGAGAGAAAAAGCTCTACTGCCTGCAGGCCATCCGAATGTTGGATACTGGTGTAGAGGGATTCTACATCAACATCACAGGTCACCATAAGAGAGTCCTCATCGAGGGTGATTCCCTGTATCCTCTGCAGAAAATCTGATGTATCTCTGACATATGAGGGTAAAGTTTCCACAATTGGTTTAAGGTGGAAATCTAGTAGTTTGCAAATGTTTTCTACCATGCTATTACACCCCGATATTATGGGCCTACCTGGAGGTACAGAGGCGTTCTTATGGACTTTGGGTAACAGGTACAGTTTTGGAATTGACGGTTCCTGAACAATAAGAGCTTCGCACATCTGTTTGGAGATGATGTTCCTCTCCAAACCGGTGTCCAAAATTTTCATTAGTTCACCTCTAAAAGAAATCGAGGGGCTAAAGGTTAATTTCTGGTAACAGGTTTGATTCCTCAATTGTCGGTAAGCCTCTGCTAAATACATGTTTCGGGGCCAGACAACCAAATTTCCCCCCTTGTCGGCAGGTTTGTAAATCACATCTGACATGTTTTTAAGTCTGTCAAGACTTTGTTGTTGGTCCCTATCGAGATTATCGCGTCGGACAGACGTGGAAATTTGTTCAAAATCTTTACTGACCATTTTTACAAAAAGGTCAATCGCGGGACATAACGACAAAGGGGGAAATTTTTGGGACTTTTTCCTTATCTCCAGTGGTATCTCATTTATAGTATTGGTAACCGGTCCCTCCTGTTCCAACAACAGTTCCTCCAAAATATGGAGGGCTTGTTGTTCATCCTCTGTATTGAGGGTCCCAAAAGAATCGCCCCTGGTGTGCCACCTCTTCATCATCAGAGAGCGCCCAGAGGTGCAGGTCTTTGATAGCTGTAAAGCGATCAAAACCGGAACTGGGTGCATAGGTTAGACCCTTCTCCAGTAAGGCAATATCTATATTAGAGAACACGTGATCAGATAGATTAATTACCTTTGGCTCATTGTTCAGATGTCTAGCACTTGTGGTTGACTCTGGTTGCCTTTTTCTCCCAGGTCCATTCCCATGCTCCATCTTTCTCTTATTACGAGTCAGGCGAGTTGGGTTAGTACCTTGTGGCAGATGATACAGAGGATACCGAGGAAGATCTGCTATGGGGCCTATTTCTGTTGAATTCTCTGTTTTTCCATTTATAAACGCGATTTTGCTGTGCATCATTGCTATCCCTAGCAAATTTCTTGATTTTTACATCCTGAATTTCTTTTTACCCAAATAGGGTATTTTATGTCTACCTGGAAATTGTTCTATATTTCTGCACTGCAGTCACTGGACAAATGTGCCTGTAATTGGTCAATTTCTATATCCATCTGTTCCAGACTTTTTTTGTTGTGACCAATCAGTAGCTCCATAAATTTGAAGGAGCCCTGGTTGCAGGTGTCTTCCCATTTGGAGACAAAATTGTCATCCTCTATGGGAAAAGAGGGAAAAACCTGTATCCTCAGTCCACGGGGGATAAGGCCTCTCTGGAGGTATTTTTCCAGGAATGCCTTATTCCACCATGTACGTGCTCTTCTGTGTAATAGTTGTTGCAATGAATCTTGGGTCTCTTTAATCATGCCACCACTGGGACCACCCACTGCTCCTTCATCCTTAAAAACGGCATCAAGTTGGGAAAGCCAGGAAAGTTCTCTAGCCTTGTAGTCCATAGTGATCGCAAGGTCGGAAATCTGTGAAAACACACAGTACAAATTAGATTGGAAAACAAAAAAGACCAAGGGTTTCCAGATGGAGGGTGGAAAACAGTCTCCACCTGATATAACCACTAAGGGCATCCGTAGTTGTAACTCGGTACTAGCTCCCAAGTGAAATAAGCAAAGAAACAAGAAAACGGAGCTCATGGTACCAGAAAAGTTAAACATTTATTTTATTGAATTGTAACATAATAAAAAACGTACATGAAAAAAGAAGTAAGGCTACTTTCACACTAGCGTTCGGCTGTCCGCTTGTGAGCTCCGTTTGAAGGGGCTCACAAGCGGACCCGAAACGCTTCCGTCCAGCCCCAATGCATTCTGAGTGGACGCGGATCCGCTCAGAATGCATCAGTCTGGCGGCGTTCAGCCTTCGCTCCGCTCAGCAGGCGGACACCTGAACGCTGCTTGCAGCTGCTGGCCGTGCTCAGGCGTGCGGATCCGTCCAGACTTACAATGTAAGTCAATGGGGACGGATCCGTTTGAAGATGACACACTATGGCTCAATCTTCAAACAGATCCGTCCCCCATTGACTTTCAATGTAAAAGTCTGGACGGATCCGTTCAGGCTAATTTCACACTTAGACATTTTTTGACAATATAATGCAGATGGATCCGTTCTGAACGGAGCCAACGTCTGCATTAATATGAGCGGATCCGTTCAGAATGGATCCGCTCGAACGCTAGTGTGAAAGTAGCCTAAATTGTGCCATTAAAAAGTGAATGGGAGCAGAAGAAAAGCGCCACCCTGGGTTAGCACACATGTCAATGGTAGAAATAGATATGTTGATCAATGGAAATGCATGGTACAATGATTGACCAATGACCAAGGAAAAGTATGGTGGATATAATACACAGATGAGTTAGCAGTCAAAAAACGAAACCACATGGCAAGGTTTGTGTTGCAAGTGCAAAAAAGGAATAAGCAGCAAACCACAATAGGAACCAGGTATAGGTGAAGCCTGTATTAAATGCCGTATGGGTAAGAGAAAATACGGAAACTCACCAGAAAGCGACTGAGTGCTAGATCACCCAGGATGGCGCTACCCCAACGCGCGTTTCGGCGTGCCTTCATCTGGGGGTAACGCCATCACTGTGAATGATGTATTTAAGAGCTGTCTCAACCAATGGAAGGCTGAATAACCATACCTGTCCTCAGCTGTGGATGTCTAATGGAGCGCGAGGATCTAAACAAACCGCGTCCAGCCGCCTCACCGCCGACACGCCATGACGGATCAGCAAAAAAAAACGCTAATGTGAATGTAGCCTAAGCTGGTATGTCAGTGGCTGTCTGAAAAGTAAAAAAAATATCTTTATGTAATGGAGGTAACAAAGTGAGGTGACCGCTTTACGTTTCCTCATCTCATATTACTAGGTAGAGATGGCCTTGCGGTTCGTCCAGCGGTAGTTTTGCAGCGAACTTTGCTCGTTTGCGGCTCGGCAAAAAGGCAAACATATGGTGATGTCCGCCAGCGCCAAATTCTTAGCATTGTGGAGAACTTTCACCCATCAGGTGGGACAGGACAGCCAATTGAGACGTTTCAACACATGGACACACACCCTACCCTATAAATAAACCTGATCTGGCAGACATTTTACATTCAGTTTTTTGCCAACAAACGCTATTGGAGTAACTAATTGCAACTGGTGTGATATGCCTGTTGTCCCCCCAAAAAAAATTCTGATTGAGGGGTGTGATATACCTATAATATACCTTCTAACATAGAAATTATATTATAGTGCATATGTTATGTGCAGCAGTTGTGTGCGGTTCTGCTGAGATACCTCAGCTAGCTAGAGGGACAAACGCTATTGGAATAACTAATTGCAGCTAGTGTGATATACCTGTTGTCCCCCCAAAAAAAATGATTGAGGGGTGTGATATACCTATAATATACCTTCTAACATAAAAAGTATATTATAGTGCATTTGTATTGTGCAGCGGTTGTGTGCTGTTCAGCTGAGATACCGCAGCTATATAGAGGGACAAACGCTATTGGAATAACTAACTGCAACTGGTGTGATATACCTGTTGCCCCAAAAAACATCTGATTGAGGGGTGTGATATATCTATAATATACCTTCTAACATGAGGTAGAAGCCAATTTTCCCTACTTTAGGGGAACAAAAAATTCCTTCCCGACTCCAAGGTAGAGATGTCGTCAGTCCCACAGGATTGGCGCATGGAAAATGTGGTGCCAATATTCAAAAAGGGTCCAAAAACAGAGCCTGGAAACTATAGGCCGGTAAGTTTAACATCTGTTGTGGGTAAACTGTTTGAAGGTTTTCTGAGAGATGCTATCTTAGAGCATCTCAACGGAAATAAGCAAATAACGCCATATCAGCATGGCTTCGTGAGGGATTGGTAATGCCAAACTAATTTAATCAGTTTCTTTGAGGAGGTAAGTTCTAGACTTGACAGCGGCGAATCAATGGATGTTGTATATCTGGACTTCTCCAAAGCATTTGACACTGTACCACATAAAAGGTTAGTATATAAAATGAGAATGCTCGGACTGGGAGAAAACGTCTGTATGTGGGTAAGTAACTGGCTAAGGGATAGAAAACAGAGGGTGGTTATTAACGGTACACACTCAGATTGGGTCACTGTAACTAGTGGGGTACCTCAGGGGTCTGTATTGGGCCCTATTATCTTCAATATATTTATTAATGATCTTGTAGAAGGCTTGCATAGTAAAGTATAAATTTTCGCAGATGACACTAAACTGTGGAAAGTAATTAACACTGAAGAGGACAGTATACTACTACAGAGGGATCTGGATAGATTGGAGGCTTGGGCAGATAAGTGGCAGATGAGCTTTAACACTGACAAATGTAAAGTTATGCACATGGGAAGGAATAATGCAAGTCATCCGTACATACTAAATGGTAAAACATTCGGTAACACTGACATGGAAAAGGATCTAGGAATTTTAATAAACAGCAAACTAAGCTGCAAAAAACACTGTCAGGCAGCTGCTGCCAAGGCCAATAAGATAATAGGTTGCATCAAAAGGGGCATAGATGCCCGTGATAAGAACATAGTCCTACCACTTTACAAATCACTAGTCAGACCACACATGGAGTACTGTGTACAGTTCTGGGCTCCTGTAAACAAGGCAGACATTGCAGAGCTGGAGAGGGTCCAGAGGAGGGCATCTAAAGTAATAACTGGAATGGGGCAACTACAGTACCCTGAAAGATTATCAAAATTAGGGTTATTCACTTTAGAAAAAAGACGACTGAGGAGAGATCTAATTAACATGTATAAATATATCAGGGGTCAGTACAGAGATCTATCCCATCAGCTATTCATTCCCAGGACTGTGACTGTGACGAGGGGACATCCTCTGCGTCTGGAGGAAAGCAGGTTTGTACACAAACATAGAAAAGTATTTTTTACGGTAAGAGCAGTGAGACTATGGAACTCTCTGCCTGAGGAGGTGGTGATGGTGAGTACAAAAAAAAGGAATTCAAGAGGGGCCTGGATGTATTTCTGGAGCGCAATAATATTACAGGCTATAGCTACTAGAGAGGGGTCGTTGATCCAGGGAGTTAGTCTGATTGGAGTCGGGAAGGAATTTTTTATTCCCCTAAAGTGGGGAAAATTGGCTTCTACCTCCGTTTATTTTTTGCCTTCCTCTGGATCAACTTGCAGGATAACAGGCCGAACTGGATGGACAAATGTCTTTTTTCGTCCTTATGTACTATGTTATGTACTATGTTGTGTAACATAGAAATTATATTATAGTGCAGTTGTGTGCGGTTCTGCTGAGATACCGCAGCTAGATAGAGGGACAAATGTTATTGGAGTAATTATCTGCAACTGGCATGATATACCTGTTGCCCCCCAAAAAAAACAGATTGAGGGGTGTGATATACCTATAATATACCTACTAACATAGAAAGAATATTATAGTGCATTTGTATTGTGCAGCAGTTGTGTGTGGTTCTGCTGAGATAACACAGCTAGATAGAGGGACAAACGCTATTTGAATAACTAATTGCAAATGGTGTGATATACCTGTTGCCCCAAAAAATAATCTGATTGAGGGGTGTGATATACAGGGAGTGCAGAATTATTAGGCAAATGAGTATTTTGACCACATCATCCTCTTTATGCATGTTGTCTTACTCCAAGCTGTATAGTCTCGAAAGCCTACTACCAATTAAGCATATTAGGTGATGTGCATCTCTGTAATGAGAAGGGGTGTGGTCTAATGACATCAACACCCTATATCAGGTGTGCATAATTATTAGGCAACTTCCTTTCCGTTGGCAAAATGGGTCAAAAGAAGGACTTGACAGGCTCAGAAAAGTCTAAAATAGTGAGATATCTTGCAGAGGGATGCAGCACTCTTAAAATTGCAAAGCTTCTGAAGCGTGATCATCGAACAATCAAGCGTTTCATTCAAAATAGTCAACAGGGTCGCAAGAAGCGTGTGGAAAAACCAAGGCGCAAAATGACTGCCCATGAACTGAGAAAAGTCAAGCGTGCAGCTGCCAAGATGCCACTTGCCACCAGTTTGGCCATATTTCAGAGCTGCAACATCACTGGAGTGCCCAAAAGCACAAGGTGTGCAATACTCAGAGACATGGCCAAGGTAAGAAAGGCTGAAAGACGACCACCACTGAACAAGACACACAAGCTGAAACGTCAAGACTGGGCCAAGAAATATCTCAAGACTGATTTTTCTAAGATTTTATGGACTGATGAAATGAGAGTGAGTCTTGATGGGCCAGATGGATGGGCCCGTGGCTGGATTGGTAAAGGGCAGAGAGCTCCAGTCCGACTCAGACGCCAGCAAGGTGGAGGTGGAGTACTGGTTTGGGCTGGTATCATCAAAGATGAGCTTGTGGGGCCTTTTCGGGTTGAGGATGGAGTCAAGCTCAACTCCCAGTCCTACTGCCAGTTTCTGGAAGACACCTTCTTCAAGCAGTGGTACAGGAAGAAGTCTGCATCCTTCAAGAAAAACATGATTTTCATGCAGGACAATGCTCCATCACACGCGTCCAAGTACTCCACAGCGTGGCTGGCAAGAAAGGGTATAAAAGAAGAAAATCTAATGACATGGCCTCCTTGTTCACCTGATCTGAACCCCATTGAGAACCTGTGGTCCATCATCAAATGTGAGATTTACAAGGAGGGAAAACAGTACACCTCTCTGAACAGTGTCTGGGAGGCTGTGGTTGCTGCTGCACGCAATGTTGATGGTGAACAGATCAAAACACTGACGAAATCCATGGATGGCAGGCTTTTGAGTGTCCTTGCAAAGAAAGGTGGCTATATTGGTCACTGATTTGTTTTTGTTTTGTTTTTGAATGTCAGAAATGTATATTTGTGAATGTTGAGATGTTATATTGGTTTCACTGGTAAAAATAAATAATTGAAATGGGTATATATTTGTTTTTTGTTAAGTTGCCTAATAAATATGCACAGTAATAGTCACCTGCACACACAGATATCCCCCTAAAATAGCTAAAACTAAAAACAAACTAAAAACTACTTCCAAAAATATTCAGCTTTGATATTAATCAGTTTTTTGGGTTCATTGAGAACATGGTTGTTGTTCAATAATAAAATTAATCCTCAAAAATACAACTTGCCTAATAATTCTGCACTCCCTGTACATATAATATACCTTCTAACATAGAAAGTATATTATAGTGAATTTGTATTGTGCAGCAGTTGTGTGCAGTTCTGCTGAGTTGCCGCAGCTATATAGAGGGACAAATGCTATTCTAAATAACTAATTGCAACTGGTGTGATATACCTGTTGCCCCCCAAAAAACTGATTAAGGGGTGCCATATACCTGCTTCCACAAAATACAGATTAAGGGGTGCCATATACCTGCTTCCACAAAATACTGATTAAGGAGTTTGTTATACCTGCTTCTACAAAATAGTGATTGAGGGGTATATTACACCAGCTTCCACAAAATATAGAGGGGTGTGATACATCAGCTTCCACCAAAATTAGATTGAGGGGTTTGATATACCAGCTGGCATAAAATACTCATTAAGGGGTTCTATATACCTGTTTCCCCAAAATACTGATAGAGGGGATTGATATTCCGGCTTCCACTAAATATTGATTGAGGCGTGCGATACACCGGCTTCCAGCAAATATTGATTAAGGGGCTTTATATACCAGCTTCCAGCAAATACTCATTATTAGGTTCTATATACCTGCTTTCACAAAATACTGATACAGGGTATTGAAATAACGGCTTCCACCAAATATTGATTGAGGCCTGCGATACACCTGCTTCCACAAATACAGCTCTTCTATAGGGTCTTTGTCACAGGGTCATTTTGAAAATGACAGGCAGAGGAAGAGGCAGGCCATTCCACAGGGGTGGTAGGTGTTGGGCAGGTGCACCAGGCCGGAGCCTAAGTGGGAAGTCAGAGAAGGTGCGTGCGATTACGTAAAAGGATGCACCAGAGTTGGTTGAGTGGCTCACTCAGCCTTCTGCCTCTGCACCCTCCTCATAGTCTGTATCAGCACCCTCCTCACTCTCTGCTGTGTGCAGCCCCAAAGACACCACCACCACCACCATAGCCCCTCCACTCGAGTCAGAGGAATTATTTTCCCATCCATTCCCAGACCTTACCGATGTGCAGCCATTCTTGGCATCGGATCAGGAAGAGGAGGTAGCAACGGCCGCCACCCAGCGGCCTGACAATTGTACCCAGATCAGCCCAAGGACGGAGGTCCCTGCTGTTGCTGCCTACTCCGAGATCTCTAATGTCAGTGGTGGTGAAGGTGACGATAATGACGTGTCAATGGATGTCACGTGGGTGCCCACAAGAGAGGAAGAGGAGGGGAGTTCAGAGGGAGAGACAGAGCAGCAGATAGGGGGTAGAAGGAGGAGAAGCAGGCAGAACTCTCAGTGCACAGGAGGCAAAAAGCAGACTGCAAATATATCTGGAGCGAGCCATCCACCATGCATGGTCATATCTGGCGCTTCCAGGACGCCGGCACATGGCTCCGCAGTGTGGGCTTTTTCTAACGTGTCAGCTGCTGACAATAGTGTTGCCATCTGCAGCCTGTGCTGTCAACGCATAAGTCGTGGTAAGCCCAACACTCACCTAGGGACCTAGGGACAACCGCCTTAAGAAGGCACCTGGCCTCCCATCACCGAGCCCAGTGGGAGCAACGCCATCAGAACCCACAAAGCCACACTCCCGGTGCTCCACATCCAACCTCTTCTCCTTCACCTCTCTCCTCCCATTTTTACTCCACTCCACCTTCCACCACGCTGTCATCGCGTTTATCTGGGAAAAGGCAGACTTCCGTGGCAGAAATGTTCAAATGTAAAAAGTTGATGACGCAGGATAACCCTCTTATCTTAGAACAACAACTGCCATATAAACTGGTGGACGCGGAGGCCTTTAAAAAATTTGCGGCCATTGGCACACCGCAATGAAAGGTCCCCGAAAGGAAACAATTGTGGCACGTGGCACCCGTGTGGATTTGGTGTTACCGCCACGGATTGCATGCAGGCCTGGCTCTTCTTCTCCTACTCCTTCTCCATCCTCCGTCTCCCCCTCAGCTGACTCCTCCTTTCTCACCTCTTCCACTGCACCCACCAAGCTCCCCAGAACCTATTCGACGTGTCAGGTGAGACGTTGCCATGCTGTGCTGCGGCTGTTGTGCCTGGAAGCCAAGAGCCACACCATACCTGCACTCCTTTCAACTCTGCGGTCACAGGCCGATCAGTGGCTAACACAATTTGACAGTTGGTAAAGTGGTGTGCAACAACGGTGCCAATCTGCTGAGCGCGCTGAAACAGGGCAAAATGACACACGTGCCATGCATGGCATACGTCCTGAACTTAGTCGTGAAGCAATTCGTTGCCAAATACTCCGGGGTCCAGGACATCTTGCGGCAGGCCAGGAAAATTTCTGGACATTTCAGAAGATCTTACACGGCCATGGCTCCACTTGACGCACTGGAACTCCACATTGTATATACTTGATAGGCTGCTCCAGCAGAAACATGCTGGTAACGACTACCTGTACGAACTCTGCAGCAGAACAGGTTCTGGGGAGCTTGGTTTCTTTTCACCGCGTGAGTGGCTGCTTGTCACCGCCAGTTCTGTGAGAAGGTCTGACAGACGTTCTTCTCTACTTCTTGCATGATGTACTTTGTTTTGGTTTCACTTTCTGATCTCATTTCCTTCTCCCAGGTGTCACCTATTTAGACTAATCCTCTTTCCTTTTATATTCCCTCCCATACTGCCTCACTTTGCGGTTTATACTACTTCCTGGATTGAAGTGTTCACTGCTGGAGGCTTCTGCTGCTGCTTGTTCAGATAAGTCCTTTCATGTATTGTGTTTCCTTGTTGGCTTGATTCTAGGTGACCCTGACTCCCTCCATATGAAGTGCAGGGAGCTGGTGGTCGTGTCCCCTCACTATTATAGGGTTTTCAGGTGTCACACAGTCTTAGGTACGTGGGCATACAATTGTCTACCTTTGAGACCCTTGTATGTGCTTAGCAGTCAGGGTGAGCTCTTAGAGTTTTATAGGGGTCACCTATATGCTCCTTAGTTTGGGATCAAGCCAGTCGGACGTTTATTCATCATCCATGACACTGCTCATGCGAGACGCATGCAGACTTCTGTGGCCATTTGATGAGATCACCAAACTGGCCAGTCGCAGCCAGGGCGCCATCAGTGACATCGTACCTTACGCCTTCTTTCTGGAGCTTGCATTGCGTTGTGTCATTGATCAAGCCGTCGAGGAGCAGGAGCTGGAAGATGAGGAAGTCGCAATGCTGAATGAATTCCCAGGGAGGGCTACTCCATCTGAGACAAGTCAGCAGGAGTCTGAAGAGGAGACAGAGGAGGATGGTGCCTGGAGGGAGGAGGAGGAGGAGCAAGAAAAGTAGGCTTTAAACTTTTCTGGGATCCCTGGTGTTGTCCGTGGATGGGGGCAGGAGACCGAGGACAACATTCTCCTGGGCGATGAGCAGGAGCCAGGCCACTCCACCACTTCCAATTTAGTGCCAATGGGTGCTTCATGCTTCAATGTTTGAAGAGGGACCCAAGTATAAAAAGCATAAAGGGCAAGGACTAGTACTGGGTGGCAACGTACTTAGACCCCCAGTACAAACACAAAACGGCGGACATGTTACCAGCATCACAAGGGCTGTCAGAATACAGCATTTCCAGGCCTTGCTTCGAGAGATGCTGCATTCTGCTGTTGCGGGCGCTGGCAGAGGAAATTCAACTAACAGAGAAACAGTTGCAGGTACCAATCCTACCGCGCATGCAGGAAGAGGGCGGTTTGAAGATGTATTGGTCACTTTGGATATGAGATCTTTCTTGCAGCCAACCCATCGACAGCCGCCCCTCCAGATCTAGCCTCAGTGAATGCCTAGACCGACAGCTGTCCAACTACATCAGGTTAATGGCCGATGTGGACGCTCTGAGAAGCGAGAAACCCCTGAACTACTGGGTGTGCAGGCTTGACCTGTGGCCAGAGCTGGCACAATTTGCCATGGAACTCTTGGCTTGCCCCTCGACGAGTGTCCTGTCTGAAAAGACGTTCAGCGCAGCAGGGGGGATAAGCGCACTCGCCTAGCTCACGACAGTGTGGACTACCTCACATTTCTAAAAATGAATGAGGCATGGATCTCTGAAGAATTAAATTCCTCATACCAGCCCACACATATCCGCCACCACACAGAACAAATAATGGTCCCTGTCTTATGTAAATACAACGGCATAAAAGGCCTTTTTTGTCCTGGAAATGCCTAATGTTTGGGGCCTCAGAGGAATTCAACACCTGTGACGACCACATGTTATCGAATTTCAACTATTATCATTTGGGGTTTTTTCAAGAGGGGGGATTTTGTTAGCCATGTTTTTAATCCAATTTTATATTTTATTTATTTTAAACATATGTATTTGACATTTATTTGTACTGGCCTGCAGTAAAATTGATATCCAATGACCGTCTAATATACCTCAAGCCACATAATCACTTGATCTTTTATGTACGGTGAATGCATAATTTTTGGGGCGTGCAGTCCAGTGGCCTGAAGTAAAATTGTTATCCAATGTCCGTCTAATATACCTCCAGTCACATAATCACTTGATGATTTCTGTCCGGTGAATGCCTAATGTTTAAGGCCTATACTACACTGGCCTGCAGTAAAATTGACATCCAATGACCGTCTAATATATCTCCAGCCACATAATCACTTGATCTTTTCTGTATGGTGAATGCATAATTTTTGGGGCCTGTAAGCTAACTGACCAACAGAAAAATTGTTATACAGTGACCGCCTAATGTACCTCCAGCCACATAATCACTTGTTCTTTTCTGTACGGTGAATAATTTTTGGGGCCTGTATTCCACTGGCCTGAAGTAAAATTGTTATCCAATTACTGTTTAATAGACCTCCAGCCACACAATCACTTAATGTTTTCTGTCCGGTGAATGCCTAATGTTTGAGGCCTGTATTACACTGGCCTGCAGAAAAATAGATATTCAATGACCGTCTTATAATGCAGCCTTATAATCAATTGATCTTTTCTGTACGGTGACTGCATAATTTTTGGGGCCTGTAAGCTAACTGGCCAACAGAAAAATTGTTATACGGTGACCACCTAATGTACCTTCAGCCACGTAATCACTTGTTCTTTTCTGTACGCTGAGTGAATAATTTTTGGGGCCTGTAATCCACTGGCCTGAAGTAAAATTGTTATCTAATGACCGTCTAATATACCTCCAGCCACATAATCACTTGATGTTTTCTGTCCGGTGAATGCGTGATGTTTGGGGCCTGTATCCACTTGCCTGCAGTAAAATTGTTATCCAATGACCATCTAATTTATCTCCAGCCACATAATCACTTGATGTTTTCTGTCCAGTGAATGCCTAATGTCTGGGGCCTGTATTACACTGGCCTGCAGAAAAATTGATATCCAATAACCATCTAATATACCTCCAGCCACATAATCACTCGATCTTTTCTGTCCGGTGAATGCCTAATGTTTGGGGCCTGTACTCCCGTGGCCTAAAATAAAATTCTTCTAGGCTCCAGCAGGGCATATTTTTGAGAGTTTCCCTTTAAGATGCTTAATAATGGCCCCTGGTTAAAATACATATTTTTTAAGGGAAATTTTGCCATTGATCCCCCTCTGGTATGTCGCTGTCCATGTTGTGGGTCGAATTATACACTTCTAGTAAGTAATTGGTGGCTGCAAATATGACCTGAAGGTTTTTCAGTTTCACCTGCCATTAAAGTGAATGGGGCCTGCCGTGAACTTGCAGTTCACAAACAATTGATCGCGTTTTGCGAATCGTCCTGGCCAATGTTCGTCCATCACTATTACTAGGACTGAAAAAAAAGACTCTATTATGGGGGATGACTGTTTTATGCATTGATGGGAATTTCAGAAATGAATTATCAAAATGTCAGTCTGACTGCCAACAATATTGCAATGCATAAATCAATTTTATGTTAATTTAAAAGTGTACAGACATGTTTTCTATTTTTGTTAGCCATTAAAAGGTTTTAAACCTGCAATACTCTTATTTTGTTTCTCTTAATGATAGCACTAGACATGTTGTCTGGTACTGCAAGGGTTACACCTGATCCTGCACGTACACAGAGGGCTTATACAGGGGGGCCCCCCCCCCCCCCCCCCCTATTTGAAGACGCCCTGCAGCAAATTTCATCCAATCAGCAGCCTATGCAACGTGGCAGGAATTAGTATTGTGTTGCTGGTGTATCATGGGAAATGGGCTCAGCCTATGCCAGGACTTCCAGTTGCTAGGTAACCCGCGTTGGTATGCAGACTGTGGGGGCACTTGTGCTCTTTTTACACTCCAACATGTGCTTGTTAAAATTAACTCCTTAGCTGACTGTGCAGCTGGTAACATTGCAGTCTTGTACAATGTAATATGCCAGTAGTGAAAGCAGGGATTGTCAGATTTCAAGGGACTGACCTGTAATAAAGAAATGAGTAAATCTGGGCCATTGGGGTCACTCCAGCAGTCTGTGCGCCTGGAGTAAAAACTATTCCAGTCCCTATAAAAGACAACAGCCCATTAAACCATGACATAAATGCATAATAATTTTTTTCAGTGCAGTTTTTATGGTGTTTTAACCACACCATCTGAAGACACCCACACATTAGGTGTGAATCCAGCCTGAGAGTACTTTCACAAATAGTTGTTTTCAAGGTGTTTTTCAGCATTTTTTATTTCAGTCATTTTATTTTTGCACCAAATTTTTGGGTGCTTTTTTGTGGTAAAAACACAAGCAGATATTAGCTAAAATTCTATGGGAAATATGGAATGCAATACACAGGAGTGTTTTATTGCTACTGATGTTTTAGGAGGTGTGTTTTGGCTTTCTGTATAAAAAAAAGCAGCATGTTGTAGTGCTGTTGGGGGCTTGTTTCAGGCGTTTCATCTTCTCTTTCACTATAGGGAAAAAAGCCACAAAATCTGCAACAAAAATGTTACATTTTGCTGCACTGATGTTTTACACTGACCAAAAATATAAATACAACACTTTCGGTTTTGCTCCCATTTTGCATGAGCTGAACTCAAAGATCTGAAACATTTTCTACATACACAAAAGACCCATTACTCTCAAATATTGTTCACAAATCTGTCTAAATCTGAGTTAGGGTACTTTCACCTTAGCGTCAGGGGAGTTCGGCACGCTGTTCCGACGGGTGAACAGCCTGTCGGATCCGTCCTGCCGCTAGTTCACGTGTGCCCCTGGACTGCCGCTCCATCCCCATTGACTATAATGGGCGCAGGGGCGGAGTTCCCGCTGCAGCACACGGCAAGAGGCAGCCGGACTAAAAGTACAACATGCAGCACTTTTAGACCGCTGCCTCTCGCTGTGCGCTGCTGTGCTGGGGACGGAGCGGCAGTCCAGGGGCACACGTGAACTAGCGGCAGGACGGATCCGACAGGCTGTTCAGGCTGGGAAGTTCGAATCTTTTAAATTAATCGGTTCATTTGAATCAGTTCATTCAAAAGAACTGAATCATGAATCGAATCTTCGATTCACTTGCTGAGTCGGCTGACAAGCAAGTGAACTGAAGCTCAGGAGCTGTCTGATCCTTCATAGAAGATCCGAATCAGAAGACTGATTCAGAGAAGGCTGTCCGGCAGCTCCTGGGGAACATTGATCACAGTGCTCAGAGCTGTCACAAGTCTGCCTTTAACATACATATCTCCTTAAGAAGCCAATTTGACCCGAAAGGGTTAATTTAAACTGAATGTGTATCTCCTCTAATCTAAACTCTGTGTCATTTCTCTTATCTCTCTGCTGACTGTCCGGCTGTCTGTCCCTTATCACTGCTGCAACCTGGTCATTAGACTCAGTGTATTGTTCTACTGGTCGTGACACACGATTCTTTTAAGGGCTCTTTCACACCTGCGTTCTTTTTCTTCGGCATAGAGTTCCGTCGTCGGGGCTCTATGCCGGAAGAATCCTGATCAGTTTTATCCTAATGCATTCTGAATGGAGAGAAATCCGTTCAGGATGCATCAGGATGTCTTCAGTTCCGGAACGGAACGTTTTTTGGCCAGGGAAAATACTGCAGCATGCTGCGCTTTTTGCTCCGGCCAAAAATCCTGAACGCTTGCCGCAAGGCCGGATCCGGAATTAATGCCCATTGAAAGGCATTGATCCGGATCCGGCCTTAAGCTAAATGTTGTTTCGGCGCATTGTCGGATCCGACGTTTAGCTTTTTCTGAATGGTTACCATGGCTGCCGGGACGCTAAAGTCCAGGCAGCCATGGTAAAGTGTAGTGGGGAGCGGGGGAGCAGTATACTTACCGTCCGTGCGGCTCCCCGGGCGCTCCAGAGTGACGTCAGGGCGCCCCACGCGCATGAATGACGTGATCGCATGGCACGTCATCCATGCGCATGGGGCGCTCTGACGTTATTCTGGAGCGCCCCGGGAGCCGCACGGATTGTAAGTATACCGCTCCCCCGCTCCTACTATGGCAACCAGGACTTTAATAGCGTCCTGGCTGCCATAGTAACACTGAACGCATTTTGAAGACGGCTCCGTCTTCAAATGCTTTCAGTTCACTTGTGTTTTTCCGGATCCGGCGTGTAATTCCGGCAAGTAGAGTACACGCCGGATCCGGACAACGCAAGTGTGAAAGAGCCCTTACTCAGTAACTTATCAGATGACTCATGATTCTTTTACTTAAAGAATCTAACAGTCTACAAACTTTTTTTTAACTAGTAGACTTATTAGATTCTTAGACTCAGTGTACTGTGTGTGACTCAGTGCTTGCTTCACAGATCTGATTGGTTGCAGGGGTGGGCTGTGAGTCGAGGGGCTGGCAGAAGCCTGGCTTTCACTCTAGGATCATGTTACACAAGACCTGCTAGAGTCTCTGCTACATCACACTGAGCTGCTTCAAATGAATCGACTCGATCAAAATAACGAATCGTTCATGAATCGGACATATCTACTGTCCACAATAAAAGGCCACTCCGAAATGTGCAGTTTGATCACACAGCACAATGCCACAGATGTCGCAACATTTGAGGGAACGTGCAATTTGCATGCTGACTGCAGGAATGTCTACCAGAGCTGTTGCCCGTGCAATGAATGTTCATTTCTCTACCATAAGCCGTCTCCAAAGGCGTTTCAGAGAATTTGGCAGTACATCCAACCGGCCTCACAACCGCAGACCACGTGTAACCACACCAGCCCAGGATATGCACATCCAGCATGTTCACCTCCATGATCTGAGACCAGCCAGCCGGACAGCTGCAGCAACAATCGGTTTGCATAACCAAAGAATTTCTGCACAAACTGTCAGAAACCGTCTCAGGGAAGCTCATCTGCATGCGCGTCGTCCTCATCGGGGTCTGGACCTGACTGCAGTTCGTCGTCGTAACCGACTTGAGTGGGCAAATGCTCACATTCGATGGCGTCTGGCACGTTGGAGAGGCGTTCTGTTCACGGATGAGTCCCAGTTTTCACTGTTCAGGGCAGAGGGCAGACAGCATGTGTGGCGTCGTGTGGGTGAGCGGTTTGCTGACGTCAACGTTGTGGATCGAATGGACCATGATGGCAGTGGGGTTATAGTATGGGCAGGCGTATGTTATGGACAACGGACACAGGTGCATTTTATTGATGGCATTTTGAATGCACAGAGATACTGTGACGAGATCCTAAGGCCCATTGTTGTGCCATTCATCCACGACCATCACCTCGTGTTGCAGCATGATAATGCACAGCCCCATATTGCAAGGATATGTACACAATTCTTGGAATCTGAAAACATCCCAGTTCTTGCATGGCCAGCATACTCACCGGACATGTCACCCATTGAGCATATTTGGGATGCTCTGGATCGGCGCATACAACAGCGTATTCCAGTTCCTGCCAATATTCTGCAACTTCGCACAGCTATTGAAGAGGAGTGGACCAACATTCCACAGGCCACAATCAACAGCATGATCAACTCTATGCGACGTAGATGTGTTGCACTGCGTGAGGCAAATGGTGGCCACACCAGATACTGACCACCCGCCAGTAATGCAAAACTGTGCACATTTCTGAGTGGCCTTTTATTGTGGGAAGTCTAAGGCACACCTGTGCAATATTCATGCTGTTTAATCAGCACCTTGATATGCCACACCTGTGAGGTGGGATGGATTATCTCGGTAAAGCAGAAGTGCTCACTAACACAGATTTAGACAGATTTGTGAACAATATTTGAGAGTAAAGGGTATTTTGTGTATGTAGAAAATGTCTCAGATCTTTTAGTTCAGCTCATGCAAAATGGGAGCAAAACCGAAAGTGTTATGTTTGTATTTTTGGTCAGTGTATGAAGTCATGGCTTGGAGGCGCAGGAACTGCTGGAGCCCTGAGCCTCTTCTTAAGTAAAAAAGCCGATCTTTGCTAAAACCCATGTATGTACTTATGGACCGTGGGTCTGGGGTACACCACGGAAGCATTTCCTGTTTTTTTTTCTGATTACGGATCCCTCATGCACATTATAGTCTATGGGTCCATGAAAACCATGGACACAAAATAAATGGCATCCCTGTCTCTCTGGATGCGAGCCGGCTTGTCCTCCACCTTTTAGAGGTTGTTCGGAGGAGAAATTATTTTCTCTTTTAACACCTTTTACCAAAAGAAGCGTGGCGTGGCCATGGGGTGCAATGTGGCCCCAACTTATGCCAACATGTTTATGGCCGAGGTGGAGGATAGGCTTGTTTATCGATCTGCATTCTTTCGGAGGGTCCTGTGCTGGTTACGCTACATCAACTACATTTTCATAATATGGGGTGGGACCAGGGAGGAATTGCATGATTTCCATACTCGCTTTAACAGGTGGGTCCCCGGACTACAGTTTACAGTCACAGTATTGGAAAATGAATTACAATTTCTTGATGTCAGGGTACACATCATTGATGGTGTTATACACACAGATATCTATCAAAAGCCGACAGATAGAAACAATTTACTGGTTTACAATAGTTACCACCCGTGACGCATGGTTGACTCCTTACCATGGAGTCAACTGTTGAGAGTTAGAAGGATTGTCTCACAAGAAGGTAATTTTTCCAAGAGAGTTGATGAAATGTGTAACAAGCTTGTTGCTAGAGGTTACCCTATACAGCTGTTATTGAGAACAAAGAAAAGGATCATGGGAATTGATGGGAAGTCCACGCTCATTGAGTCATCTGGTGACAGGATTATGGAAAGAATTCCTTTTGTTTCCATTTTTGGACAAGACGGTGGTGTGATTGCCAACATCCTTAGAAAGGAATGGCATATTTTACAACGGGGGTTCCCCGAGATTTAGGAATTTTCTGTTCCTCCAATCATGGCTTACAAAAGGAATACCAATTTACAGGATAAGCTGGTCAAATGTGATGTTGGTGGTCCAAAGGTGGATCGGCAATTATATCTGGCTCCTAAAAAGAATGGTAATTTCCCGTGCCTGTCATGCTGCAATTACAGTAATTTAAAGAGGACCTTTCACTAGTTTAAAAACGAAAAACTAACTATATCAGTGGGCAGAGCGGCGCCCAGGGGTCCCCCTGCACTTACTAGTATGTCTGGGCGCCGCTCCGTTCGCCCGGTATAGGCTCCGGTGTCTGCAGCTCCCTCTGTTGTACTGGACACAGTTTTTGTATTAGGTGTGTCCCTTGCTGCAGCGCAGCGCTGGCCAATCGCAGCACACAGCTCATAGCCTGGGACTCCCAGACTATGAGCTGTGCGCTGCGATTGGCCAGCTATGCAGCAAGGGACACACCTAATACAAAAACTCTGTCCAGTACAACAGAGGGAGCTGCAGACACCGGAGCCTATACCGGGCAAACGGAGCGGCTCCCAGACATACTAGTAAGTGCAGGGGGACCCCTGGGTGCCGCTCTGCCCACTGATATAGTTAGTTTTTCGTTTTTAAACTAGTGAAAGGTCCTCTTTAATGAAGGGTGATACATTTACACACCCCTATAGTGGAAAAGTATTTAAAATTAATGGTTTCTTTACCTGTCGATCAAAAGATGTTATTTATATGATACAGTGTCCTTGTAGTCTCATCTACATGGGTGAGATTACAATGGAAGTGAGAGAAAGGATCAACAAAGATAAGAGCACAATAAGGAAAGGTGCGTTGGATAAACTAGTCGCCAGACATTTCATTGAGCAGGGACATTCTATTAATCAGTTGAGCTTTAGAGTCATTGATGCAGTGGGTTTCCTTAGAAGGGGTGGAGACAGAGAAAAAATCTTAAAGGGGTTCTTCACTTTCATTTAACTGATCATCTATCCTCTGGATAGATCATCAGCTTCTGATCGGCCGGGGTCCGACACCCGGGACCCCCGCCGATCAGCTGTTTGAGAAGGCAGCGGCGCTCCAGCAGCGCCGCGGCCTTCTCACTGTTTACCGCCGGGCCGCCCGCCCACTGACGTCACGACTTGTATCAACTAGAGTGGGCGCGGCTAAGCTCTGTTCACTTGAATGGAGCTTAGCCGCGCCCACTCTAGTTGATACAAGTCGTGACGTCAGTGGGTGGGCGGCCCGGCGGTAAACAGTGAGAAGGCCGCGGCGCTGCTGGAGCGCCGCTGCCTTCTCAAACAGCTGATCGGCGGGGGTCCCGGGTGTCGGACCGCCACCAATCAGAAGCTGATGATCTATCCAGAGGATAGATCATCAGTTAAATGAAAGTGAAGAACCCCTTTAAGGAAGAAAGAACTTAAGTGGATATATACCCTGCGATCCCTGCAACCACATGGTCTCAATTTAGAGTTTAGTGTGGCAGGGATTGAATAAGGTGATCCCCAAGTTAGGATATATAAAAGCACTTTATTGAGATCATCCTCCGTATCTTGTATAATCTTAGTGATTTTTTTTTATTGTTTTTAATCATGTTTGTTATATCCTCTAGAATGATATGTGTAACCAGCTTATGATAACTATATTCCTAGTCCCTAAATAAATGTCATCACCAAGTCATATACTTGTCCTGCCACAATTTGTTGGATGTGGATATATATATGACCTGAATTATTGGGTAGATGGACCCTTACTCCTTTAGCTCCGCTTTCACTGTGTCTGCAATTAGTTTTGTGCATTACCCTGGCAACTGGATACATAGTGATGTCATATCCGTGCGCGGCTGTTAGTCCCGGCGCCGGCTGTGTGATATGAGTAGAGATGTATTGTGACGCGTGCACGCGGGATTTCCGCGAGATTTGCAGCGTGGTTGCCTGGGTGATATGCAAACATTGGGCAGCGCGAGTTTGCGCAGTGTGGAAGCAGAGACGCGAACGTCGGGCGGGAGCATGTAAGACCATGGTGAAGCTTACACAGGTGAGACTGATGATATATACAAAAGAGGGAATGTAACTGTGAACAGTTATGATTGGCTAGATACTGCAGGTAGACGCATATTATTTGAGGAGGGTGGAGGTCACCCTATTTAATGTTGGTACATGTCACTTTTTGATTATGCTTGATAAAGGCCGGTTACAGCCGAAACGTTGCACTTTATTTGTGTATATGCTGTGAAGTTTTCGCAATAAAAAGAAAAAACCTGCTGCTGCGACTTTTCTACTTCAAACCCCTTGCCATGGATGTCATCACAGACATGGACATGTAGAATCGACCTAAGGCTTGTTTTCAGTTGGCCATAATTGTCAGGTTGCATCAGTTATCAGTATTAGGATGGGTTCAAAAGTGACTGAAAAAACAAAGGAAAATTCTGCTGTGGATTTTACTGTGTTTTTCTCAGCAAAAAATCCACATAAATTACATGCGATTTTTACAGTGGAAAAGCCATCGGATTTCACCCTCTCTAATGCAAAGGGTAAAATCCGCAGGGGAACTCCAGTGTAAAAATGGACATGCTGCGGATTCTAATTCTGCAATGCCACGCCTTTTCTGCTGCATTTTTGTACGCAGCATGTGGATGAGATATCAGAAATTCTCATCCACTTTGCTGGTACTGTACAACACTGCAGATTTACTGCACAAAAGTCCACAATGGCAAATCCACAGCTAATCAGTCATGTGTGACCCTTGCTTTAGGGTATATTCACATGTAGCAACCACATCAAAACCATGTTAAAAAAACATTCATTTTTTTTCCAGTGTGGATTTCGGGCATTTTTAACTGCACCTCAACTTCTATTGAGTAAAAATACACGTAACAGATCCATAAGATGCAAATATCAGATCTTGTCGCTGTAGATTGAGGGCATGCTGCTACGGATTTGCTTTGAATTCACCCTTTTAAAAGGATAGTTACTGTCCTCTGGCCCAAGTGCCATGGTGAACTTGTCCCCTACAGGGATATGAAAGGTGGTAAGAGAGGACAGGTACTAGGCTTTTCGCAGGACAGAATAGCCCACTCTATACCATGCTATTCTGACTGGTGAGAAACCCGGAAACAAATGTAAAGCAGGTCAAATAGAGTCCAAAGATGAATCCTTTGAAAACCTGTTTCCTAGTATTCAGACATATACCCTGATTGGAAAATAAAAACACAACGTGAACCCAGCCTAATGTAGTCTTTATACTTTATTTGGTCCTTTTCCTTCTTTTTGGATTTACCTCTCAGGGGACGCTCATACGGCAGCTTTCTAAGCAGAAGTTTGGCCCAAGCAGCCGCACCGGAATTTCACTGAAAGCCTGCCGACGGCCATGTGCTTTTTGCCTCCCATACAGCTCAATGGTAGGCAGCGCTGAGGCTATGGCCGCGCAGAGAACGGACATGTCCCTCCTTGGCGTGGTCACGGCTATAAGCCACCACTCCGCAATCCTCATCGCTGCCTCCTATTGAGATATATTAGAGGCAGAAAGTATGCGTCCATCAGCTGATTTTTCAGCGAAATTCTGCTGCAAAAGCCTGTTGTGTGAATGGGTCCTAACTTTAGCTTAAAACAAAAAATGCATCAAAAACTGTGTGCGATTCCAACCTAATATACTGTGGCTACAAAAGGCATAGATGCTGCAGTCAGAATCAGATCCTGGATCCTGAGGGCAACCAAATTACCTCAGACACTTAAAGGGGTTTTTCAGGACTTTTATATTGATGGCCTTAGGACAGGTCATCGATATCTGATTGGAGGTGGTCTAATTCCCAATACCTTCACTGATTAGTCACTTTTCAGTAACTCAGGCACTGGAAATAGGCATCGGAACCACACAGCTCAGTGAGCTCAGTGGACAGACCTAGTGGTTACTGCAGCATTGCTCTCATTACCGTCAATAGAGGAAAAGCTTACAGCGAAGGGGAATCCTGTGGACTTGTCAACAAAAGGCATTCTGGCAAACAGGCGGTGCACACGCTGGTCCTGGCAGCACTGGTGCTCCAACGAAAGTGTCTGAAAGCTCAACTCATCTTTCATTAGCATGGATGGACTATAACAGCAGATGAACAGTTCCAGTCCCATTGCTGTCTAAGGGAACAGAAAAGGCAAGACTCCAGTACACAAAAGAGCACAAAAATTGGATCACTGAACAGTGGAAAGACATTGCCTGGTCAGATGAATCCAGATATCTGTTGCACCATGCTGATGGGAGGGTTAGAATTTGGTGCAAGTGGCATGAATCGCTGAATCCTTCCTATCAGGTGTCAACAATTCAGGCCAGTGGAGTAATGGTGTGAGGAATGCTTTCTTGACACATCCCAGCTCCTCTAAGTATCTATGGATGGATGTTTAAAGGGGTTATCCAATCCCTATAATGACCCCCAGAATGCCCGGGCCCCTCCTCTAGAGCATACTTACTTGCGTCCCTCAGAATCCCTGCATGGCCGCCGCTGCAACTTCTCGTTGTGCGGATCAAAACATCCCATGACGGGGGGAGCAGCAAGTAGCAGGCCTTGACAATGACTATCCTTCTTAGCATCACGGGTGACGCTAGGGAGGCTGGTCACTGTCGCGGCCTGCTATTGGCTGCTCCCCCTGTCGTGGATGTTTTGATCAACATGACAGGGAGATGCAGTAGCAGCCGTGCAAGGATCCTGAAGGACGTGGGTGCAGGGGAGCAGGTAGGTATGTCCATCTCCCGGTTTCATTGAATATAAAATGCACCATGCCACAGGGGTTGTATAGTCATGAATTGGTTCCAAAAATATGACAGCAAATTTTCCTTGCCTCCCTGCCATTCACACTCTATAGATCTTAATCCTCCTGAGCATCTCTGGGGCAGGGTAGAAGTGTCTCTTCAGAGCAAGTCAGTCCCTCCATCTAATTTGCAGCAATTGCGAGAAGCTATCCTTTCTGCATAGGCCAATATTCCTGCCAAGGGGCGTAACTACCATAGCGGCAGACCAGGAAACTGCTATGGGGCCCAGGGCAAGAGGGGGCCCAGTCATAGTTTGGATTATCTTCTCTTCTACTGGAGGTGAAAACTTGTTCAGGACTCTACCCTCTAACGAGACAACTTTTTAGCAAACAAAGCAGTGTAAAAATGGCCAAAGGGTCATTGAAAAGGGTTTAGGCAGAAACCCTTCTGTCCCGTAGTGGGGGAGGGGTGGGGGCTGGTTTGATCCTTGCTATGGGGCCCTTACTTCTCTATGTATGCCAATGATTCCTGCAGGACATTTTCAGCACCTAGAGGAATCTGTGTGATGGTGAATTGCTTTGGTTCTAAAGGCCAAACTTAATGAAGTGACTTTAATAAAGTGCCCATTCACTGCATATGACACATAAGATTTATACAGCATGTAGTCAATACACACAATAGAGACTGGCCACTGATGGACATTTTGCACCAGGAGCTTCATAGCTTTAAGTAATTTCAAACAGGCTCCAGATGGCTGATAATAATATAATGTAATATACTCACCATTTAAATTCTCCACCATTCCTGTGCTACAAGTACTGTGGTTCCTTGCTGCATCTTGTGAAAAATAGCCACAGCAGTGATATCCTCATGTATGGTACATCACCTCTTCCATGTCCTGTCCAGAGACAGGCCAGGAGATTGTAGCAATATAAAACAGCAAGATAGAACTTCACAGAAACCAGAGACCCCCATCTTAAAATGTGAAGATGTCATGTACCAGCGTTATACAGACCTGAACCGTTACAGGGTTCAGGAAAAGGCTAGTGTCCTTTCCAGCCGAAGTCACACATGAAACCCTTATCTTGCAACATACATCAAAGAAATATGGGGATAAATCCATATTTGGGCCATGTGCTTCCTTCTGAGATCTCAGGCCATGGTATCAAAATCAAATAGATCCCAGCTCAGTAACAGGGAGCAATTAGATAACTCCAGCGATCCTGCCATTACCCCCGTCATGTTTAGTACGCACGTGTGCGGGACATTCGGACGGAGTGGATGGAGGTAATATGAAAGAGTTTGAGGCAGACTTGGTTTCCAGCAAGTGGTCGTAAAAACTGTCATAAAAGGTTATTACCATACTCCCTGGCGGTGGGTGGTTATCGGGGGAAGATACTGACCCTATTTAAGACAAGCATGGAGAGAAGCAAACATTTGGGGATCACTAGTTTGATGGACTGACTGATATTTCTGCTTCATCAGGCAACTGGACTTAACCGTCATGTGACGTATTAAGTTCTGTTTATATCCCTTTTATTTTCCAAACTGTTATTTTGCACTGTATGTATATGTCTGTATATTTTATGTTACATTTTCTATGATAACCCAATTGTTTGTACGCACTATTCTTGTTTTGATACTAAAACTTCACTTTAATAAGAGCCTTCTTGTGTTCTAACGATTCCATGACCTTAGAACAGTGGTGGCGAACCTATGGCATGGGTGCAGGAGGCGGAACTCAGTGCCCTCTCTGTGGGCACCCACACTCTGGAAAAAGTCTATAGTGTACCAATATGCCTTAGACTTTTCCTGCCATTCATCAGCTCAGGGCGCACTATAAACATCCCAGGCGCACTGAATGTAGGCAGACTATTATAGCTAAATGATAAAGTAAATGGAACATATACTATATTGGACTGTAGTATTCAGTATAAATTGTCGTGTTGGCACTTTGCGATAAAAAAGTGGGTTTTGGGTTGCAGTTAGGTCACTCGTTCTGTAAAAGGTTCGCCACCACTGCCTTAGAAGAAGTGTTGCCTATATTCAGTTATTAAACCTATGAATGCTAGAAGTTGTAGAGAGTACTTAGGTGTTATTTCATGCAAGGTGTCTCGTCAGCCTGATATGACGAGTGGTGGCAGCCAGGGCCGGCCTTTGGGGTGTGCGGGCTGTGCGGCCGCACAGGGCGCCATAGCAACTGGGGCGCCGGGCGGCCGACAGTCTGCCGCAAACTAAGTATACTTATTACTATTTTGTTGCGGCCGCCGGCTAACTAACAGAGCTGAAAGCGCACGTACTATTGGAAATAGTGAGGAGGGGGCGGGGCCCGCGGCCGCTCTGAGCTTAGGGTGCCCTGCTGTCACTCACTGCAGCGCCGGCAGCCGGGTGATCAGCTGAGCGCAGCGCTCCAGTCCCGAACCTCCACGAGCCGAGTCCCTCCTCTCCCTGCTCCCTCCCTCCTCTATCTACACTACAGTGATGCGTGCCGTGCCCCCAGGCAGCGCAGCGGCTCACTCACTGTTCAATCAGTCAGTCTCCCTCCTCCTCGCTCCTCCCCTGCCTGCGGCTGCCTCCCAGTGACCCTGCCTCCTTCTCTCTGATAAGGAAGTCAGGTGACGGTCCACAGTATGGAAGTGGCATCAGAGAGAGAGGCAGGGAGCTCCTTCACCCGTGGGAGAATTAAAATCATTCCTCTTCACTTCTCTCCAGTCCAGGCAGCCTGCCCAAGTAGTGCCCTGT
Source organism: Bufo gargarizans (assembly GCF_014858855.1). NCBI lineage: Eukaryota > Metazoa > Chordata > Amphibia > Anura > Bufonidae > Bufo > Bufo gargarizans. Next base: position 121,760,523 of record NC_058081.1, on the reverse strand, counting down.
GCCCAGCCCAGTGCCCACTATTGTGCCCTGCCTGCAGGCTGCAGTGCAGCAGCAGTGGTTTTTCAACCTGACTAACTAAGACAGTCCTGAGTCCTGAACTGAACTCTGAGAGTCCTGACACCTGTTGTCCTGGATAGTCACTCACTTACTTCTAAAAAGGTATAAATATAAAACATTTGAAGTGTAATGTAACAGTGTTTAAACAGGATTCTGAAATCTGTCAATCATCAGAAAAAACGTTATGTAGCTGACTGACATGAGCGATGGGCTGATGTCAGCAGTACATAACAGAGTGTTTTATAACTCCCTGCCCGCCGCTGCCGCCGTTCTATTAAAATAAAGACTTATAATATGCTAATGAGCCTCTAGGTGCTATGAGGGCGTTGCTGCAGCACCTAGAGGCTCCGTCTATTCAGCCTTTGGTAGTGGCACGCCCATGTCCAGTTGATTGACGTCCGAGTTCTCCTCTTCGTCCCGTAAATCCCACGCCTGCGCCGTCCCGTTTAGTATTCGGCGCAGGCGCGGGATTTATGGGACGAAGAGGAGAACTCGGACGTCAATCAACTGGACATGGGCGTGCCACTGCCAAAGGATGAATAGACAGAGCCTCTAGGTGCTGCAGGAACGCCCTCATAGCACCTAGAGGCTCATTAGCATATTATAAGTCGGCAGGGAGTTATGTACTGCTGACATCAGCCCATCGCTAATGTCAGTCAGCTACATAACGTAACGTTTTTTCTGATGACAGAAACCCTTTAATAAAAAGTATTAATTGATTGGACAACAACTATCAATAAAATGGATTTTGCACTAACATGAAATTTGGATGTCTGTATTGGACGATATGTATTATTGCACATATAAGATGCCCCCCACAAAACATGTCACTGGTTACCTGTGGCATTTCTTTATGGGGGCATATTTTAGGTGCAATACTAACAAGTGCCTTGCCCTGCACTCGCTCAGCTGTGCTCGCATACATATCGTGCCCTGTGTCCACTGTCCTGTGACCACTCTGCTAAAGCCTGGCATAGCCCAGCTATGCCCAGCTTTACCAAAGCAGACAGGCAGGAACTGTGATGTGATCATATTTATTGTATGTATGTGTGTGTGTGTCCGTCCCTGTGTGTGTGACTGTCCGTCCCTGTGTGTGTGACTGTCCGTCCCTGTGTGTGTGTGTCTGTCTGTCCCTGTGTGTGTGTGGCTGTCCGTCCCTGTGTGTGTGTCTCTCCCTGGGTGTATCACCATGCCCACAGTGTTCCTATGTCTTGACGCAGCTGCATCAGAAGTTCAGAATGTTCTGTGCGGGGCAAGAAGAAGATGGAAGAGGAGGCAGCGCCAGCATGGAGTCCGTGCGATAGACACAGGGAGGCACACTAAGGACGAAGGTAACACTTCCACATGATCTACACTAGTGTTATCTGTGGTTTTACATAGGACTGCAGGTAACACTACCACATTAGCAGCACTAGTGTTATCTGTGGTTTTACATAGGACTGCAGGTAACACTACCACATTAGCAGCACTAGTGTTATCTGTGGTTTTACATAGGACCAGAGGTAACACTACTACATTTACGGAAATCAGAGAGCCATCACTGTGTTATCTGTATTCAGAGAGCTATGTGGTGTTATTTGTGGTGTTACATAGGACTGCAGATAAAACTTTAATGGTATATCCACAGGAGTCCCATAGATTCAGATACCGTATCGTGTAGCAGCATTATGGGTCCCAAAAAAACAGGGGTAAGGGGGGGCGCCACAAGGTTAGCTCGCACAGGGCGCCTGAACACCTAAGGCCGGCCCTGGTGGCAGCTAAGATTGATTAGTTTCTGATGACAGAATGCTGACAGAGGGAGGTCCAGTGTGACCCTGCAGGCTCCCCTCCTGAATCTAAGTCTCTGATCTTGAACCCGGGTGTCAGATATTGAGGATAAGTATAAGGTTAATCCACGGCACTCCAAATTTTCGTGCAATTTTTTTTTTTACATTTTATTTTGTTTGCAGATTATCATTATATACATCCAGAGTAAATCATTAGTATGTAGCCACATAAAACATAATTCCCGGACATTTCGGTCTGGTACGACCTTCCTCAGAGGGGTCTTAGTGGCAGGGCAGAAGGTCTATTTTTGCATGAAAATTTGGCGTGCCGTGGATTAACCTTATACTTGTTCCACTACTCTCATGGGCACCCACACTGGATTCAAGGTGTGCGGAGTACACATTTTCTCAATTAGATATTGAGGATAAGTCATCAATATAAACTAGCTGTATAACCCCTTTAAAGGAAACCTGTCACCATGATTTTGCGCATAGAGCTGGGGACATGGGCTGCTAGATGGCCACTAGCACATCTGCAGTACCCAGGTCCCATAGCTCTCTGCGCTTTTATTGAGTTAAAAAACAGTTTTGAGTGATATGCAAATTACCTGATATGAGTCCTGTAGCCGGAGATGAGTCAAGCGGAAAGGAGCCCAGCACCGCCCCGCGTCCTCCGAATCTCCTCCATGCTGGCTGACGTCACTGAGCTGGAGCGCCGAAATCTCGCGCATGCGCAGTGTCGGCATCATGTTCATTCCCTGTGCTGGCATCAGCACAGGGAACGAACTGCGCATGCGCTAGCTCGCGCATCGCGAGATTTCGGCGCTCCAGCTCAGTGACGTCAGCCAGCAAGGAGGAGATTCGGAGGACGCGGGGCGGTGCTGGGCTCCTTTCCGCTTGACTCATCTCCGGCTACAGGACTCATATCAGGTAATTTGCATATCACTCAAAACAGTTTTTTAACTCAATAAAAGCGCAGAGAGCTATGGGACCTGGGTACTGCAGATGTGCTAGTGGCCATCTAGCAGCCCATGTCCCCAGCTCTATGCGCAAAATCATGGTGACAGGTTTCCTTTAAGCCAATCAGACAAAATCACTGGGTCAAATGTGGCAAAAGCCATTGGATAAATTTACCATAGCAAAAAATAACCATCACATCTAGTCATCACAGGAAACATTGTCGCAAGATGGTGACATCATATCTGCCTGAGAGCTCTTGTTACAAGGCAACCTGTAATTTACAACCTACGGTATACCAACACCTAGAGTGTACTTTCTACAGAAGAGATGGTACTTATACCTAAATTCTTTACAGTAGCTGTCACATAGTTTAAGATTGAGTGTAAGCACATCAATGAGCATCAAAACCAGGTGAAAATTCATCTATCTACTAAAGGAGTCCATTCACATTACATGTAAGTCACCTGTAACAGTCACGTCCACACACACACACACACAGGGGGAAGGATAGTGACCACTGCGCTCCACCCTCACCCCTGGCCCTGCCTACTTGCCTCATGGGTCCTGGTGACAGGGGACAACTGGATGACAGTCCCTTACTTAGGATATGTGCAGGGAAGACAGACAAGACAAAATACGGAACGTGAACGGACCAGGTCAGAACGAAGAGAGCTACGCAGTACAATGGGTTAAGCAAAGAATGGTCAGGAGAAGCCGGGGTCAAATACCAGGAGAGTAGAGAAGTACCAGAGGAGTCCGCAAAGAGTAGTCAGGTAGGAGCCGAGGTCACAATACTAGGAGGGATGCGCAGTACAGGAGGAGCAGGCAAAGGATTGTCAGGGAACAGGATCAGGTGAGTATTCAGTAGTTCAACAAATAGCCAGGAACCTAGAATTAACAGGCAACCTGTGGCCAGCAGGCTGCCTGTATTTATTGTGGGGTCTGAGGGTCATGTGACGTGGTCAGCATCACATGACCGACAAGTCGAGCACCGAGGCAGACCTAGGCAGACCTAGGAGCAGGGAGCCTCCCAGCTAGCAAAGCCGCCCTGGGAACGAGGCCAAACACAGATCCTCGCTTCCGAAGCTAAGCAGCAGGTCTGCGGCTGATGGGAGACCGAGTGCGCCTTTGGCACCCCGTGACAGTGCCCCCCCTTTTTACGAGGGGCCACCGGACCCAAGACTTCAGGCGATGGCCTTTTAGGGTGTTCTAAATGAAATTTTCGAACAAGTCTAGGAGCATGAACCTCCCTGGTGGGTACCCAAGATCTCTCTTCGGGTCCATACCCCTTCCAGTGAATCAGGTACTGTAAAGAATTACGCACTCTCCTGACATCCACTATGTTAGACACCACATACTCGACAGCATCACTAACAAGAATCGGCGGAGGCAAGGCTTTCAACGGTACAACAGGTTCAAAATACTTTTTAAGTAGAGATTTATGAAATACATTATGAATGTAGAACGACTTGGGCAGCTCCAACTTAAACGATACCGGATTAATCACCTCCGTGATCTTATACCGTCCAATAAAACGAGGAGCAAATTTTCTAGAAGCTACCTTGAGAGATTCTTGGAAGACAACCATACTTTATCCCCAACCTGAAAGTTCACCCCCCTTGAACGTCTCCTATCGGCCTTGAGTTTTTGAGAACTTTGAGCCTTTTCCAGGTTCGATTGAACCCGGGCCCAAACTGTGCACAGTTCGGAGGAGAGTTTATCCGCTTTAGGGTTAGAGGAGGAGACGGACGACCCAGAATAAAAACGGGGATGAAAACCATGGTTACAAAAGAAAGAGGAGACCCCAGCAGAAGAATTGACACGGTTATTCAAAGCAAATTCAGCCAATGGAAGGAATTTGACCCATAATTGCTGGTCATAAGCAACATACAACTGTCACGGCGGACAAGCACTCAGACACACAGAAAAACCAACAACCAGGCTCTGAGCGAGAAGCAGGGGAAGGGTCACCTCCTAGCTAATCCCTGACCTCTCTCCCTGCACTGCTCAGCCCACAGGCAGGCCTTGGTGGTAGGAATGCTGTGTCCTCGTGCCTAGGCTAATACACCCTAACTTCCCTGAGATGGTGAAAAGGGGAAATAGGAGCAGCCTGCTCGCACAGAACATGGATGGGAGAGAAGATATCAACACAACAGAAACCACACTTATCTTAACAGAGCTGTGACAGAAAACCTTCCTTGCTTGCTTCCTAGGCCAGACTGATTTCTATAACCCGCTCAGAGCACTGGAAATAAGAGCCATTTAAACTAATGATCCCACCCAGTGCACCTGATGGGAGGCGGATCCAGCAGGACTCCAAAACAAACACTAAAGACGTGCTGCTATTCTGGCCGACCTCCGCACATAGTCAGAGCCGGGCATGACCGTATCCCCCCTTCTACGGATGACCTCCGGACACCCCGGACCAACCTTATCCGGATGGGATCTATGAAAAGCCCTCACCAGTCGGCTGGCACTGACATCCCGTGCAGGAACCCACATCCTCTCCTCAGGGCCGTATCCCCTCCAGTGTACCAGATACTGAAGGGAACCCCGAAGAACTCTAGAGTTGAGAACCCTGGAGATCTCGAACTCCAAATTTCCATCAACCAGAACAGGAGGAGGAGGTAATGGCGATGGTTCCACCGGTTTCACTTATTTTTTTCAGTAAAGACCTGTGGAACACGTCATGAATCCTCCAAGTTTGCGGAAGATCCAGCCGAAACGCTACTGGGTTGATCACTGCAGATATTTTGTACGGACCGATAAATCTTGGACCCAGTTTCCAAGATGGCACTCTCAACTTAATATTTTTAGTGGACAACCATACCAGATCACCCACACACAGGCCTGGACCAGTCACACGTCTCTTGTCAGCCACTCGCTTATACCTCTTACCCATCTTCTCCAAATTCCCTTGGATCTTCCGCCAGATGGAAGACAAGGCAGAAGAAAATCTCTCCTCCTCTGGCATCCCAGAGGAACCAGTCCCAGAAAAGGTACCAAACTGAGGATGAAAGCTGTATGTGCTGAAAAACGGCGACTTACCCGTGGACTCCTGCCTACAGTTATTCAAAGCAAATTCTGCTAGAGACAAGAATGAGGACCAATCCTCCTGATTCTCAGCCACAAAGCACCTCAAGTAGGTCTCCAGGTTTTGATTAGTACGCTCTGTCTGTCCATTCGACTGCGGATGAAAAGCTGAAGAGAATGAAAGTTGAATGCCAAGCCGAGAGCAGAACGCCCTCCAAAACCTGGAGACAAACTGTGTGCCCCTAACGGAGACCACATCCGAAGGAATACCAAGCAATTTCACAATATTATCCACAAAAATCTGTGCAAGGGTCTTGGCGTTAGGCAGACTAGATAAAGATATAAAGTGAGCCATTTTACTGAAAACGGTCAACTACCACCAAAATTACTGTTCTCCCGGAAGAACTCGGTAGATCCGTAATAAAGTCCATAGACAAGTGCGTCCAGGGACGAGACGGAATAGACAATGGAAGAAGTGACATTCACAGTTTGAACATAATCCTGTTCAGGGGAATCAGTAGTAGAATGAGGTTATATACCAGGGAATCACAGAATTACCACCATTCTAAAATATAACCTTTAATTGTATTTAAATAAAAGTCAATACACCCTTATCTATACAGAAATTAGAAAATAAGTAAATACAGAAAAAAGGAAATCAAAAAGTGAGGTCTAATGGTGTAACCCATCTAAGGCTGATAGGGAGGTGGTAGAGCAGTTGTGTTGGGCCTATAGGGAAAAATGTCCCTGATGCTGGCCCTGATGTAGATGATCCTGCCTATATACGGAATAGCCGCCCTGATAAGGGCGATCCCGTCTCTCGTACCTCCTAAAAACCCTAAAGAACCCTGGCGGGAGAGGGAGAATTAATAAACTTAATAGAAGACCTATACTAAAGTACACAAAATAATAAATAGAAAAAGTACCCGAGGAGATTAAATGTGGCAGTCAATAATCCAAAAGAAAAGGTGAATATATATAAGGTAATAGAAATGTCCAATACCGTCCCTACGCGTTTCGCCTGGTTGTTGTCAGGCTCATCAGGGGACAAAATTGATCATGGAGGACCGACACCAAAAAGTACTAAAGTGATATTATGTACAAGAAGATTTATTTTTGATTTTTAGAGCTATTTTAGATAAAATAATAACAATATAAGCCGCTGGCTCTAATAAGAATAGTGACACCTGTCAGTAAGATAACTGAATATTTGATACAGGGGATCCCTAAGTAGCCGGTGGTGGATCGAGAGGTGGGGGTCTGGATTGATGAACTCTACAGATCCCCAAATCTCAAGAATTCCAGGGAGTGGCTAAGTGACGGTATATCATTTTATATATATAATGTATAATCCGAATAAAAAGGTCCCCCTGACTAGCTGCAAATTGGTTATAATATGAGCGGACACCACACATTAAGAGTCTGGACAAAATTAGATAATTAGACCAAGATGTGGTATAGACGATGTTCAGTAGGTACCACAGAAAGTAGCTATTTAGATTATAGCAGTGCAAGATAACAGGCAAATAGTGCTATTAAAGCACATGGTACTTGCGTTCCCTTAAAAGGTTAGGGGTCCACATATTGAGTCCATGGATGAGGAAGCCAGAGTCAGATGAGATGTTGAGGTGGCGCTCAGATGGTGATGTGCGGCAGGTAGCAGGGAAACACTAACGTGATTGCCTATATATGGAGTACTTCCGGGTATCGGGGAGGCCGGGCGTCCACGTGATGGATGTGACGTGAGGCGTGCTGCGTAACATGCCCCCACGTGACCGGGAGAATGACGCGGCCCTACATGTGACCTAGTGAGGTCACTGTGTGGGTCACGTGACGGGTAACAGGGAGGCCGGGCGCCCACGTGATCGGTGTGACGCGAGGCCTCCTACGTCAGATGCCCCCACGTGACCGGGAGAACACGTGATCTGGTGAGGTCACTGTACTGGTCACGTGAAGTGGGCGGAGCATAGGGGCCGAGATGGCTGATTGCAGTGGCCATCATTTATGAACAGTACCAAAATGTGAGTGGATTCGATATTATAAAGGGGGTTGAGGAGAAGTATGGGCAAGGGGGATGGTGGGGGACATAATTAATATATCCTAAGGGGAGTAAGTTCATCCCGGGATGATGGCAAAGAGAGCCGGGGATCGGATTACACAGAATACTGGAAGTGTATCAAATATAGGTGTATGCATCCAGGATGGATACATTAATAATAGATAGCCAGGGAATAGTTGATAAGGGGTGACCAACTATTAAATAAATAATTTGAGGATCAGGTGTGGAGGGGTTAATCTCCCAGTCAACATACGTTGTACTAGATAAAAGATAAATTGATCCTATCAGATAGGGGGCCTCAAATAAAGCACGCATAATCTATGTTTTCGTTTAGTCCAGATGGTGCCACAGTGTTTAGTCTGAAGATCCATCTGGACTCTTTCTGTTTTAATAATTTGTCTATATCCCCACCTCGCTTAGACATTTTCAGGACTTCAATCATGAAGAAATGGATACTTTTAGTGGACCCTGCATGACTCATCCACATGTGTCTGGATATCGGTTTGTCTCGTTTGTTTCGGATATCTCCGATATGTTCAAGAATCCGTTTTTTAAAAATTCTTTTGGTCTTGCCTATATATTTAAGTCCACAGTCACATTGAGCCATGTAGATTATCCCAGCTGTGTTACAATTTGCAAAACTGCGAGGATAGAATGTCTGATCACCTAGGCTATTCATGAATGTTTTACCGGGGACTATATACATGCATGCCTTGCATTTACCGCACTTAAAAGTGCCCACTTGTCTGTTAGACAGCCATGTCTTTTTTTCTGGGGGCTCAAAGTGACTGTGGACCAAGGTGTCACCTATATTGCGTCCGCGTCTAAAGGTGATTGCCGGATTATCCGGTAGAACCTGTGTAAGATCAGGGTCGGTCTTCAGAAGAGACCAATATCGATTTAAGATGTCTCGAATTTGTCTCGATTCTGAGTCAAAGGTGCCGATGATTCTAATTAGATCCTGAGAGTCTGGTTTTTTAGGGTTTGGTTGAAGGAGGGTGGTACGGTCCTTTGAGTTGGCCCAGTCCCATGCCTCAAACAGACAGGGGTCAGGATAGCCCCTTTGTTTGAAGCGATCAAAAAGTTTAGATGCTTCATGCGAGAAGTTTTGACTGTTGGAACAGTTCCTTCGAACTCTTAGGAATTGGCCTTTTGGAATGCCCCTCTTCAGGGGAGTGGGGTGAAAACTTTCCCAGCGTAGAAGACTGTTGGTTGAAGTCTTCTTCCTAAAGAGGGTGGTTTTAATGTAATTGTGTTGATCTCTTGCCAGACAGACATCCAAAAAATTGATGGTATTGGGGTGCATTTCAAAGGTGAAAAACAGTCCAATGTGGTTTGAGTTCAGGGTGTCCATGAATTGTTGAAATTGACTAGCTGTACCTGACCAGAGTAGTAGAATGTCATCTATATATCTGGACCATAAAGAGATGAATCTGGTCCAGGATGACATCGATTCAGAGAAGACGACCGTGTCCTCCCACCAGCCCAGGAGCAGATTGGCATATGTCGGTGCACAGGGGCTACCCATTGCAGTGCCCCTGAGCTGGTGGTAGAAGCGGTCCTCAAATATGAAATAGTTGTGTGTAAGCACAAAATTGAGGAGTTGGAGGGTAAATTGATTGTGTCGGTATAGATCCGTAGACCTGGAATCCAGATAGTATTTTACTGCTGCTAAACCCTTGTTATGTGGGATAGAAGTATATAGTGCTTCTACATCTATTGATGCAAACCAGCTGTCAGGTTCTATAGTGACTCCTTCGACTCTTTGTAGTAGATCAGTCGTGTCTCGTAGGTATGAGGGGAGTGTTGACACGAATGGACGTAGGATTTTGTCTATGTAAATACCAGAATAGTGTGTAAGGCTCTCAATTCCCGATACTATGGGACGTCCCTTAAGGGGGCGTGTCTCCTTGTGTATTTTTGGAAGCCCATAGAACGTGGCTATTTTTGGTGTGACATTTAATAGGTATTCATATTCCTTTCGGTCTATACATTTGTTATCCAGGCCCTCTCTCAATAGCTGGGAGAGTTCAGTCTGGAAGGCCTCAGTGGGGTCACCCCTGAGGACTGCGTAGCTATTTTTATCTATTATTAATGTATCCATCCTGGATGCATACACCTATATTTGATACACTTCCAGTATTCTGTGTAATCCGATCCCCGGCTCTCTTTGCCATCATCCCGGGATGAACTTACTCCCCTTAGGATATATTAATTATGTCCCCCACCATCTCCCTTGCCCATACTTCTCCTCAACCCCCTTTATAATATCGAATCCACTCACATTTTGGTACTGTTCATAAATGATGGCCACTGCAATCAGCCATCTCGGCCCCTATGCTCCGCCCACTTCACGTGACCAGTACAGTGACCTCACCAGATCACGTGTTCTCCCGGTCACGTGGGGGCATCTGACGTAGGAGGCCTCGCGTCACACCGATCACGTGGGCGCCCGGCCTCCCTGTTACCCGTCACGTGACCCACACAGTGACCTCACTAGGTCACATGTAGGGCCGCGTCATTCTCCCGGTCACGTGGGGGCATGTTACGCAGCACGCCTCACGTCACATCCATCACGTGGACGCCCGGCCTCCCCGATACCCGGAAGTACTCCATATATAGGCAATCACGTTAGTGTTTCCCTGCTACCTGCCGCACATCACCATCTGAGCGCCACCTCAACATCTCATCTGACTCTGGCTTCCTCATCCATGGACTCAATATGTGGACCCCTAACCTTTTAAGGGAACGCAAGTACCATGTGCTTTAATAGCACTATTTGCCTGTTATCTTGCACTGCTATAATCTAAATAGCTACTTTCTGTGGTACCTACTGAACATCGTCTATACCACATCTTGGTCTAATTATCTAATTTTGTCCAGACTCTTAATGTGTGGTGTCCGCTCATATTATAACCAATTTGCAGCTAGTCAGGGGGACCTTTTTATTCGGATTATACATTATATATATAAAATGATATACCGTCACTTAGCCACTCCCTGGAATTCTTGAGATTTGGGGATCTGTAGAGTTCATCAATCCAGACCCCCACCTCTCGATCCACCACCGGCTACTTAGGGATCCCCTGTATCAAATATTCAGTTATCTTACTGACAGGTGTCACTATTCTTATTAGAGCCAGCGGCTTATATTGTTATTATTTTATCTAAAATAGCTCTAAAAATCAAAAATAAATCTTCTTGTACATAATATCACTTTAGTACTTTTTGGTGTCGGTCCTCCATGATCAATTTTGTCCCCTGATGAGCCTGACAACAACCAGGCGAAACGCGTAGGGACGGTATTGGACATTTCTATTACCTTATATATATTCACCTTTTCTTTTGGATTATTGACTGCCACATTTAATCTCCTCGGGTACTTTTTCTATTTATTATTTTGTGTACTTTAGTATAGGTCTTCTATTAAGTTTATTAATTCTTGTGTTCCCTCTCCTGCCAGGGTTCTTTAGGGTTTTTAGGAGGTACGAGAGACGGGATCGCCCTTATCAGGGCGGCTATTCCGTATATAGGCAGGATCATCTACATCAGGGCCAGCATCAGGGACATTTTTCCCTATAGGCCCAACACAACTGCTCTACCACCTCCCTATCAGCCTTAGATGGGTTACACCATTAGACCTCACTTTTTGATTTCCTTTTTTCTGTATTTACTTATTTTCTAATTTCTGTATAGATAAGGGTGTATTGACTTTTATTTAAATACAATTAAAGGTTATATTTTAGAATGGTGGTAATTCTGTGATTCAATGGAAGAAGTGAACCAGCCGGTCGAGTATGAGCAACCTTTGACCGAGCACAGGTTTCACAAGCTGCCTCGTAATCCTCAATGCTCTTACGTAACCCGGGCCATCAGAACCTCCGGGACACAAGATCAAAGGTCGACTAACCACCAGGATGCCCAGCAATGACAGTATCGTGATGTTCCTTAAATATCTTGTATCGTAGGCCCTCAGGAACAAACAACCTCCCTGGGGGACAAGAACCAGGAGCCCCCTCCTGGGCTCCCAACACCTCCATCTCTAATTCGGGGTACAGAGCGGAGACAACCACCCCATCCGCCAAAATCGGAGCAGGATCCTCTGAATCACCTCCCCCAGGAAAGCTGCGAGACAAGGCATCTGCCTTGACGTTCTTAACCCCTGGGCGAAAGGTAACCACAAAATTGAACCTGGTAAAAAACAGTGACCATCTGGCCTGTCTAAGGTTCAGACACTTGGCAGACTGCAAGTAAGCCAAATTCTTATGGTCTGTATATACCGTAACGGGGTGAGACGCCCCCCTCCAACCAGTGACGCCATTCCTCAAAGGCCAACTTGATAGCCAGCAACTCTCTATCTCCAACATCATAATTCCTCTTGGCGACCGAGAGCTTCTTAGAGAAAAAAGCACACGGGACCCATTTGCCAGGAGATGAACCCTGCGACAGTACCGCTCCAACCCCCACTTCAGATGCATCAACCTGCACGATGAATGGCTGAGACACATCGGGCTGCACCAGAATGGGAGCAGACGCAAAACGCTCCTTAATAGCCGAAAAGGCCTGCAATGCCTCATCCGACCAGACAGAGACGTCAGCGTCCTTCTTAGTCATATCCGTGAGAGGTTTTACAATGGTGTAATAGTTTGAAATAAATTTCCTATAATAATTAGTAAACAAGAAGAACCGCATCAAAGCTTTCTGATTCTCTGGTCGGTCCCATTCCAGAACCGCCCGGACATTTTTGGGGTCCATACGAAAACCAGAGTCAGAAAGCAGATATCCCAAGAACGGAAGCTCCTGCACCGAAAATAAACATTTCTCCAAATTTAGCATATAATTTATTCTCCCGAAGGATCGTCAAAACCTGTCTCACCTGATCCTGATGGGTCTTCAGATCAGGAGAATAAATTAAAATGTCATCCAAATAAACCACCACGAACCTCCCCACCAGGTGATGAGAAATGTCATTGACGAATCGCTGAAATACTGCTGGCGCATTCGTTAACCCAAAAGGCATAACCAGATTCTCAAAATGACCCTCGTGCGTATTGAAGGCCGTTTTCCACTCATCCCCCTCCTTGATCCTGATCAGGTTGTAGGCCCCCCTCAAATCCAACTTGGAGAACACCTTGGCTCCCACAAGCTGATCAAAAGATCAGAAATCAAAGGCAGGGGATATGGATCCCGGACCGTAATACGGTTCAATTCCCGGAAATCCAAACAAGGTCTCAGCGATCCATACTTTTTCTTTACAAAGAACAAGCCTACTGCCACCGGAGACTTAGATGGTCTAATATGACCTTTTGCCAAACTCTCGGCGATATACTTTCGCATGACCTCTCTTTCGGGTTGAGAAAGGTTGTAAAGCCGAGATTTTGGCAATTTAGCCCCAGGGATGAGATTAACTGGACAATCATAGTCTCGATGAGGGGGTAATTCCTGAGCCCCCAAATCTGAGACATCCGCAAAATCTGAGAGATACTGAGGTAAAATTGTAGTGGACACCCCAGAGATAGATGTGCCAAGACAATTATCCGAACAAAACTCACTCCAACCAATGATTTGTCTCGCTTGCCAATCTATAATTGGGTTATCTTTAATCAACCATGGCAACCCCAAAACTATAGAAGCTGGCAAATCCTTCATGACAAAACAAGAAATAATTTTAACATGTGCATCACCCACCCTTAAGTGAATACCATGAACAATGTGAGTAAGACTCCTTTGAGAAAGAGGGGAAGAATTAATTACAAAAACTCGAATCTTATTCTCTAAAATGCAAGTACTTAGTCCTAGATTTTGAAGAAAAAGAGAGTCAATTAGGTTTACCCCAGTACCACAATCAAGGAATACTTCAACAAAATAAATTCTTGACTCTAGCGCCACCACAGCTGGAAGGAGAAAACGGGAACTGCAGGGAGCTTGCATACCTCCCTGGTCCACCACACCATTCACGCTACCAAGTGACAGGGAAGTTTTTTTTTCTTTCTTTTTCACTTCCACCTGCGGTTTAACATAAGGACAAGCAAAAATAAAATGACTACTCTTTCCACAATAGTAACACAGTTTGTGCAATTTCCTAAAGTCTCTACTATTAGAATGGCAAGAAACCTGACCCAGCTGCATGGGTTCCTCCACTATCCCAGAGTTACCTGTAACATCACCCGGGGAGGTAGTACAGACGAAAACACTCGCAGAAGGGATCCCTTGCGCGGAGGGAGCCCTACACCTTTCTCTGATACGTCTATCTAACCATACTGCTAAAGACATGGCATTCTCGAAAGAGTCTAGGTATTCATGAAAAGCAAGGGCATCCCTCAATCCCTCAGATAACCCTTGACAAAACTGACTACATAACGCAGGATCATTCCACTCTGATTCCGTAGCCCATCTCCTAAACTCAACACAGTAAGCCTCTGCAGTATGTTCACCCTGAAATAAATTACGTAACCTCGATTCTGCCATCGAGACCCGATCAGGGTCATCGTAGATTAATCCCAGAGCCTTAAAAAATTCCTCAACCGACCGGAGGACCCGAGAACCGGGTGGCAGAGAAAAGGCCCAGGATTGCGCGTCCCCTTTAAGCAGAGAAATGATTATTCCTATCCTCTGGCTCTCATCACCTGACGACGATGGACGCAGCCGAAAATACAATTTGCAGGATTCTCTAAAACGGATAAAGTCATCCGTACCCCCTGAAAATCGATCAGGAAGAGCCACTTTAGGCTCCACACAAATTTGACCTGCACCTGATGCCAGAGCATTCTGACACCGTGTGACCGAACCACGTAGCTCCGCAATCTCTAGGGATAGCCCCTGCATGCGGTCAACTAACGCTTCAATTGACGCCATCACAAAACCGCTAAGTAATGACAGTCAAAGTTTGGCGGGTTATAATGTCACGGCGGACAAGCACTCAGACACACAGAAAAACCAACAACCAGGCTCTGAGCGAGAAGCAGGGGAAGGGTCACCTCCTAGCTAATCCCTGACCTCTCTTCCTGCACTGCTCAGCCCACAGGCAGACCTTGCTGGTAGAAATGCTGTGTCCTCGTGCCTGGGCTAATACACCCTAAATTCCCTGAGATGGTGAAAAGGGGAAATAGGAGCAGCCTGCTCGCATAGAACCTGGATGGGAGAGATGACACAAACACAACTAAAACAGCAAACAACAAAAGCAGAAACCACACTTATCTTATCAGAGCTGGGACAGAAAACCTTCCTTGCTTGCTTCCTAGGCCAGACTGATTTCTATAACCCGCTCAGAGAACTGGAAATGAGAGCCATTTAAACTAATGACCCCACCCAGTGCACCTGATGGGAGGCGGATCCAGCACGACTGCAAAACATACACTAAAGACGTGCTGCTATTCTGGTCGACCTCCGCACATAGTCAGAGCCGGGCATGACAATACCGTAAAAAAAAATTAAAATAAAAACAATTTCAAAAAAGCAATTTTTTTTCACCTTACATCACAAAAAGTGTAATAGCAAACGATCAAAAAGTCATACGCACCCCAAAATAGAGCCAATTAAACCATCAACTCATCCCGCAAAAATCATACCCTACCTAAGATAATCGCCCAAAAACTGAAAAAACTATGGCTCTTAGACTTACATAAATAAATAAAAAGTAGACATATTAGTTATCGCCACATCCGTAATTACCTGCTCTATGAAAATATCACATGATCTAACACGTCGGGTGAATACCGTAAAAAAAATAAAAACTGTGTAAAAAAAATGCCATTTTTTGTCACCTTACATCACAAAAAGTGTAATCGCAAGCAATCAAAAAGTCATATGCACTCTATAATAGTACCAATAAAACTGCCATCTCATCCTGAAAAAAATTAGCCCCTAGACAAGACAGTCGCCCCAAAAATAAATGGAGACAATTTTCTTTTTTCAAAAATGCTTTGTTATGTAAAACTGAAAAAAAAAAAAAAAGTAGTCATATTTGGTTGTGTCGCGTCCGTAACAACCTGCTCTATAAAAAACCACCTTATCCTGTAGTTTCCAAAATGGGGTCACTTTTTTGGAGTTTCTACTCTAGGGGTGTATCAGGGGGGCTTCAAATGGGACATGCTGTAAAAATACCAGTCCAGCAAAATCTGCCTTCCAAACACCGTATGGCGTTCCTTTTCTTCTGCGCAATGCCGTGTGCCCGTACAGCAGTTTACGACCACATATGGGTGTTTCTGTAAACTACAGAATCAGGGCCATAAATATTGAGTTGTGTTTGGCTGTTAACCCTTGCTTTGTAACGGGAAAAAATGGATTCAAATGGAAAATCTGCCAAAAAAATAAAATTTTGAAATCTCTATTTTCCCTTAATTCTTGTGGAACACCTAAAGGTTAACAAAGTTTGTATAATCAGTTTTGAATACCTTGAGGGGTGTAGTTTGTAAAATTGCATCATTTTTGGGTGGTTTCTATTATGTAAGCCTCATAAAGTGACTTCAGACCTTAACTGGTCCGGAAAAAGTGGGTTTTAGAATTTTCTGAAAAATTTCAAGATTTGCTTCTAAACTTTTAAGCCTTCTAACATCCCTGAAAAATTATGGCATTCACAAAATGATCCAAACATGAAGTAGACATATGGGGAATGTAAAGTAATAACTATTTTTGGAGGTATTACTATCTATTATAAAAGTAGAGAAATTGAAATTTGGAAATTTGCTAATTTTTCAAAATTTTGGCCAAATTTTGAATATTTTTATGAATAAAAATTTATTTTTTTGACTATCATGAAGTACAATACGTGATGAGAAAACAATCTTAGAATGGCCTGGATAAGTAAAAGCGTTTTAAAGTTATCACCACATAAAGTGACACGTCAGATTTGCAAAAAATTGCCTGGTCCTTAAGGTGAAAAATGGCAGGGTCCTGAAAGGGTGTGATTACTGCGTCAATACCAACATTTTATCACAGTCAAGGCAATGCTGGGGCCTGCATCATGCCACGAGTGCCTGAGGGTCAGCTTCCGTGCACAAAATTTTTGTGGACTACTGCATCAATATTGCCATTTTCTCCCAGCCCAAGCAAGGCTGGAGCCTGCAATGCATCATGCCACTAATACCTGAGGCTCAGACTCCGTTTCGTATACTCACTTTCCATACGGTTGAAATTTTTTATTTTTTTTGCTCTGGGGTATTAAAGGCTGTTGCCATTCGTCCCCCTCCTTGATGTGAATGAGCTTACAAGCCCCCAAAGGTCTAGCTTGGCAAACCATTTAGCTTGCTGAATATGGTTAAAGAGGTCAGGCAACACGTGGTTTGATCTGACAGGTTTTCCTTGTGGATCAATAGGTGTCTGTGTTGTTTCTGGTAATGGCCACACCCCTTGCCTCCAGGTGTTGCTTATATGGTCATTTAACCTTCCTTATTTATAGTTGCTTCTCCAAATATGCTGTTCGGTTTATCGCTTCTGTGCCTGTGAATTGTTTTTGGTTGGATCTCGGCTGAGTTCCTGGTGCTTTCATAGCCTCTTTGAAGTTAAGTCTTTGCTTTCCCTTTTGTATTTTGTTTGGGTTCTGTGTGTTGCATTTCCCTATTGTTTGTATTGGACCTGAGGTAGACTCCTGTTCATCCTTCCTTTTGGAGGAAAAGGTAGTCTCGTCCCTGCCATTAGTACCAGGGTCCTATAGGGCTAGATAGGACTCTATTCCTGCGTATTAACTCACCTACCTTTAGGGTCTGTTCATACTGGCAGTCAGTCAGGATTTTGGTTAGGGTTTTCGCTAGGAGGTGTCCATCTTCCTTCCCTAGTTATCAGGCCTGATTACCTGTTTCCCCCTTCCCTCCTATGCTCGGTGTGGTGTTTCCCTCCCAGACTAAAGCGTGACACTTCTCCCGGTAAGACTGAATTCCATTTCTTTCTATTTGATAGAATGGGTGGGTTTACTATGGACAGATTTGATATCCTAATATTTATGTAAACTTCTTTAGAAGTTCTAAGAAGATAGGTTACTTAAGGCAATGATCATGAGGCAGACATTTTTCTGGACACAAAAGGGTTGTCACAATTTTTTTTTCTTCCAGAAACTGTGCCACTCCAATCTATTGACTGTGTCTGGAATTGTAGCAACCCCTTTGAATATTATCAATCCCTGAGACGAAAGAAAATTATATACAGTGCAGACCAAAAGTTTGGACACACCTTCTCATTCAAAGATTTTTCTTTATTTTCATGACTATGAAAATTGTAGATCCACATTGAAGGCATCAAAACTATGAATTAACACATGTGGAATTATATAAATAACAAAAAAGTGTGAAACAACTGAAAATATGTCATATTCTAGGTTCTTCAAAGTAGCCACCTTTTGCTTTGATTACTGCTTTGCACACTCTTGGCATTCTCTTGATGAGCTTCAAGAGGTAGTCACCTAAAATGGTTTTCACTTCACAGGTGTGCCCTGTCAGGTTTAATAAGTGGGATTTCTTGCCTTATAAATGGGGTTGGGACCATCAGTTGGGTTGTGGAGAAGTCAGGTGGATACACAGCTGATAGCCCTACTGAATAGACTGTTAGAATTTGTATTATGGCAAGAAAAAAGCAGCTAAGTAAAGAAAAACGAGTGGCCGCCATTACTTTAAGAAATGAAGGTCAGTCAGTCCGAAAAATTGGGAAAACTTTGAAAGTGTCCCCAAGTGCAGTCACAAAAACCATCAAGCACTACAAAGAAACTGGCTGACATGCGGACCGCCCCAGGAAAGGAAGACCAGGAGTCACCTCTGCTGCGGAGGATAAGTTCATCCGAGTCACCAACCTCAGAAATCGCAGGTTAACAGCAGCTCAGATTAGAGACCAGGTCAATGCCACACAGAGTTCTAGCAGCAGACACATCTCTAGAACTGTTAAGAGGAGACTGTGTGAATCAGGCCTTCATGGTAGAATATCTGCTAGGAAACCACTGCTAAGGACAGGCAACAAGCAGAAGAGACTTGTTTGGGCTAAAGAACACAAGGAATGGACATTAGACCAGTGGAAATCTGTGCTTTGGTGTGATGAGTCCAAATTTGAGATCTTCGGTTCCAACCACCGTGTCTTTGTACGACGCAGAAAAGGTGAACGGATGGACTCTACATGCCTGGTTCCCACCGTGAAGCATGGAGGAGGAGGTGTGATGGTGTGGGGGTGCTTTGCTGGTGACACTGTTAGGGATTTATTCAAAATTGAAGGCATACTGAACCAGCATGGCTACCACAGCATCTTGCAGCGGCATGCTATTCCATCCGGTTTGCGTTTAGTTGGACCATCATTTATTTTTCAACAGGACAATGACCCCCAAACACACCTCCAGGCTGTGTAAGGGCTATTTGACCATGAAGGAGAGTAATGGGGTGCTGCGCCAGATGACCTGGCCTCCACAGTCACCGGACCTGAACCCAATCGAGATGGTTTGGGGTGAGCTGGACCGCAGAGTGAAGGCAAAAGGGCCAACAAGTGCTAAGCATCTCTGGGAACTCCTTCAAGACTGTTGGAAGACCATTTCAGGTGACGACCTCTTGAAGCTCATCAAGAGAATGCCAAGAGTGTGCAAAGCAGTAATCAAAGCAAAAGGTGGCTACTTTGAAGAACCTAGAATATGACATATTTTCAGTTGTTTCACACTTTTTTGTTATGTATATAATTCCACATGTGTTAATTCATAGTTGTGATGCCTTCAGTGTGAATCTACAATTTTCATAGTCATGAAAATAAAGAAAACTCTTTGAATGAGAAGGTGTGTCCAAACTTTTGGTCTTTACTGTATATTTTTATATAAAAATATATATAATTTTCTTTTGTCTCAGGGATTGATAATATTCAAAGGGGTTGCTACAATTGCAGACAGTCAATCGATTGGAGTGGCACAGTTTCTGGAAGAAAAAAAAAAATTGTGACAACCCTTTTGTGTCCAGAAAAATGTCTGCCTCATGATCTGTAAACTACATTTATATACACAGTTGCAAGAAAAAGTATGTGAACCCTTTGGAATGATATGGATTTCTGCACAAATTGGTCATAAAATGTGATCTGATCTTGATCTAAGTCACAACAATAGACAATCACAGTCTGCTTAAACTAATAACACACAGAGAATTAAATGTTACCATGTTTTTTATTGAACACACCATGTAAACATTCACAGTGCAGATGGAAAAAGTATGTGAACCCCTAGACTAATGACATCTCCAAGAGCTAATTGGAATGAGGTGTCAGCCAACTGGAGTCCAATCAATGAGATGAGATTGGAGGTGTTAGTTACAGCTGCCCTGCCCTATAAAAAACACAAACCAGTTCTGGGTTTGCTTTTCACAAGAAGCATTGCCTGGTGCGAATGATGCCTCGCACAAAAGAGCTCTAAGAAGACTTACGATTAAGAATTGTTGACTTGCATAAAGCTGGAAAGGGTTATAAAAGTATCTCCAAAAGCCTTGCTGTTCATCAGTCCATGGTAAGACAAATTGTCTATAAATGGAGAAAGTTCAGCACTGCTGCTACTCTCCCTAGGAGTGGCCGTCCTGTAAAGATGACTGCAAGAGCACAGAGCAGACTGCTCAATGAGGTGAAGAAGAATCCTAGAAAGTCAGCTAAAGACTTACAAAAGTCTCTGGCATATGCTAACATCCCTGTTAGCGAATCTACGATATGTAAAACACTAAACAAGAATGGATTTCATGGGAGGATACCACGGAGGAAGCCACTGCTGTCCCAAAAAAACATGCTACACGTTAACAGTTTGTACAAGAGCACCTGGATGTTCCACGGCAATACTGGCAAAATATTCTGTGGACAGAAGAAACCAAAGTTGAGTTGTTTGGAAGAAACACACAACACTATGTGTGGAGAAAAGTGAACAGAGCTTAGCCCCGCCTATGCTAGTTGATACTAGTCGTGACATCAGTGGGCCGGCAGTAAACAGTGAGAAGGCCGCGGCTCTACTGGAGCGCCGATGCCTTCTCAGACAGCTGATCGGTGGGGGTCCCGGGTGTCGGTCCCCCGCCGATCAGAAGCTGATCTATCCAGAGGATAAATCATCAGTTAAAACAAAGTGTAGAACCCCTTTAAACAGAAGAAAATAAGCCTTTTGGAGTGGCCCATTCCGAGTCCTGACCTTAACCCTATTGAGATGCTGTGGCATGACCTCAAGAAAGCGATTCACACAAGACATCCCAAGAATATTGCTGAACTGAAACAGTTCTGTAAAGAGGAATGGTCAAGAATTACTCCTGACCGTTATGCACGTCTAATTTGCAACTACAGGAAACGTTTGGTTGAAGTTATTGCTGCCAAAGGAGGTTTAACCAGTTATTAAATCCAAGGGTTCACATACTTTTTCCACCTGCACTGTGAATGTTTACATGGTGTGTTCAATAAAAACATGGTAACTTTTAATTATTTGTGTGTTATTAGTTTAAGCAGACTGTGATTGTCTATTGTTGTGAATTAGATGGAGATCAGATCACATTTTATGACCAATTTGTGCAGAAATACAAATCATTCCAAAGGGTTCACATACTTTTTCTTGCAACTGTGTGTGTATATATATATATATATATATATATATATATATATGTATCATTCTACTTTCTCTCTTTAGTAGACTAGCCCTTTCTTCCACTCCTTTTTCACAAACCTCAAACACTGTCTTCTCGCTGCTCCACCACTTTGTCAGCTAAAGAAGAGCGGATATAGCCTCACAGACCCATTTGCCGTCTGCCAGCAAAGATTGGAGGCAAATTATACCAGACATGTTTGTTTCAGTAGCACACAGACACAATCACTAGGAGGACGTGTTTCTTCAGTTATGTAGTATATAGTTCTAGGATAGCTATTCCTTTAATGTTTGCATCTCTTCAGCCTGGAATGGCTGCTGCCAGAATACAGCAGATGGCATTTAATGCACATCAACATTAATTTGTGTTATCTGATGTGTGAAACAGAAGGGTTCCTTTCTTTGCAGGTATATATTCCCACCATCCAGTCAGAATGTATATGCAGTCCTAGCACAGAGCTTCAGTTATACTTTTAGATGTGCTTTAGTTTCTACTAGGTTGTATTACCAATATACTATTGGTACCGCACTCAGACAGGTAACTATTTGTAGTATACAGAAAGCACAGAGGGCTCATTCAAACAAAGCATTAAACAATTTATAACACTAGCGGAATAATATACACAATAACCTGCCCCTGCAATAAAATCTATGTCAGCCGTACGAAAAGACAATTGAAGAAAAGAATAGGGGAGCACATATACAATATACAGAAAAATTTTTAAGGACATCCACTGTCACGCCACTACAAAGAAAGACATGGAGGGAAATTCATAGGTTCAAGCTTTTGTGGGGTGGAAATAGTGAGAAGAAACAAAAGAGGGGGAGATTTCATTAAAGAAATGTCGAAAATGGAAACAAAATGGATATTTAATATGAACACCCTAATATCAAATGGTCTAAACACTGAAATAGAACTGATTTGAGTAAAAATGATCTGGTCTAGGTACACTGCAGAAAATAACAGAGCAATGCACAAGGGGTTAAGTACTAATAGCAATAAGTGTAGCGCATAAATAGGAGCACTAGAAGGGCCTTGTAACACTCCCTGAGGAAGGACAGCGTCTGTCCGAAACGTGTTTGGGACCTTTCTGGCAGCTGTAGCGACCTGTAGCTACAGAAGTGACGTCACTAGCTGCTCCGTGAGAGCACGCACTGCAAAACTCCGATCTAACACCAGCATCACGCCACCGGCCTGGGCGTGTATTATTGTCATGCCCCACTCTGACGATGTGCGGAGGTCGGCCAAGATAGAAGCACGAAGTTAGTGTTTGTTTTGGTGCCGTGCTGGATCCGCCTCTCCTCAGATGCACTGGGTGGAGTCATTAGTTTAAATGGCACTCCAGCCAAGTGATCTGAGCGGATTATACTAATCATTGTGGTCTGGAAGCTAGGAGGGAAGGTTGGCTGTCTGTTCCTGCTCTGGAAGATAAGTGTAATTTCTAGTTTGGTTGTTTTGTGTCATCTTTCCCATCCAGTTTCTGTGCGAGCAGGCTGCTCCTATTTCCCCACTTCACCATCTCAGGGAATTCAGGGTTTTGTCAGCCCAGGCTGGAGGACACATCACACCTACCTTCAAGGTCTGTATGTGGGCTGAGCAGTGCAGGGAAAGAGGTCAGGGATTAGCTAGGAGGTGACCCTTCCCCTGTCTCTCGTCCAGAGCCTGGTCGGTGCGTTATTTGTTATTCGGAGTGCACGCCCGCCGTGACAATTATATGCTGGAGACTGTTAAGGACCCCGTACCTACCAAGTATGAAGTGCACCGAAGACAAGGTAATCTTCATAAGATACTGAGTGATTGTAACCACACAGGATTACCCACTTGTGTACACATATTACAAATAGTTATCCCCTTTCCCGTCTGAGCACAGTATAAATAGTATATTGTTGTGCCTTCGTTGTGTGCAGCAGTTTGTGCGGTCCTGCTGCGGTACCGCAGTAGGGCGTGTCAAATCTTTTTACTTTGTTTTTAAAAAAATGAGGGTGGTCAAAAAGTTGTGTTTTGGTTAGGAATTCACAATAATATTTACATGAAATGGCAATTACATTGTTTTGCTTGGTAAATAGCTACTTCAATTTTTCAAGAAGTACCTTCTTCTCATTATTTCTGTCTGTACTTCTGCTCTAAGGTTAAGAATATACTTATATTATACTATAAAATATGTAAAAAAAATTATGCCATTCATAAAAGTTTTTAAACTAGCAATACTCATTTGCAGCAGAGTCTTTTTAATATTTTTTACTAATGCCATACTTAATATTTTTATCATACAAATAGTAACATTTTCTTGTCTTTCTTTTTCCAGGCACAGATAGTTTCTTCCACTTGCACAATCTGAAAATTCGGAACCATGGCTAGTAAAAGGAAGACAAGACTGGCAACTTCCACTCACATGAGTAACTTCATTGGAACTGGTCGAGAAATGCTGCCTTCTAAACCAGGGCTGTGGAGTCGGAGTCGAGGAGTCGGAGTCAATTTTGGGTACCTGGAGTCGGAGTCGGTAAAAAATGAACCGACTCCGACTCCTACTAAATTTAAATTGGAATAAAAAAAAAAAGCAAGTTTAAATGTCCGAATTCATAAACAGTTATAATTAATGACTTCTCTATTGTAAGAATAAAGGCCAATGCATGCAGTGCCTCACGTAACCGCAAAACAAACGCGTTCAGTGATGTGAAGAAGCATGCTTTTCATATGCTTCACTATATGGCACGCAATGCACAATTAGGAGTGGCAATACATATACTTTCCATTGTGTTGTGTTCTGATGTTACAGGGAACACAATGCCCATGGTTCACCTAGCCTCTCACTGATAAGGGATTAAGTAAATATGTGTTTTGCAGGACTAGAGACACTTGTATAAGTGAAGGGAATGGAGGGTCAATAGTTCAAGACTGAAGCTGTAAACCATTGGAAAAACTGCTGTCATTCAGCTAAGGCTATAAAACTCATGTAAACTCAGAATGTTATCTTAACCTTTAAACATGATTATGGGATTCTTCTAGGGAAATCATGTTTTAAAATAAATGTCCCTTCCTGGATCCTCCCACTGCCCTATCTTCAGCAGAAGATCAGCACACAAAGGAGAAGGCAGCAGCTTCTGCCCAACTACCTCTCTGTGCTAGAAGAGCTTAGAAGAACTTCTTTCTTTCCTTCAAGGAATGTATAAAATACATTCGCATATTAAATACATAGGAGTCGGAGTCGGAAGTACAAAAAACTGAGGAGTCGGAGTCGGAGCATTTATCTACCGACTCCACAGCCCTGTTCTAAACTCCTAACTCTGCGTGATGATCTAAGATATGGCCTTCTGCTAAGAGAGCAGAGTGGAGAGAATGTCAGAAATTACCCAGCAGCCACTCAAAGGATGTTTATCCAAAAGTGCTTGAAAAGTGGGAGCTAGCAAACTGTTGTGTTGTGGTGCCAATTTTAAATTTGAGAGTCACAGTCCTGAAGAAGTTAGAAGAAAACTGGGAAAAGGCCAAAAACATATCACTTGGCAGAGGCAAACTGGAAGTGAAAGAGGCTTTCATAGCAACTTTAGACAAGCTATTTGACATCCTGGATTGCAAGTGTGAGATTAAGCTATGTTCAGAATTTGAGGGTCCATGTCCAGGTGGTGCTGACTGTAAACATGAAGTGTACACCTCCTGCTGTTGTTCTAAGGACACGAAAATCCCTGTCAAATAACTAGTGTTTATTAATGGTCAAAGAGAGAAGGTTGGATCTGTTGGACAGCATTAAATTGGATTACCAGATCTACCTGAGCACAGATGACAAATTAAAAAGCAGAAGAGGCAAGAAGATGAAGTAAGAAGAATTTCTGAATATAAGCAGAAAAGGAAGGAAGAGTTATCATTACAGTCATTACAACCAAATGAAGTTCTTTTCTCCAAAGAAAATGAAGAGCCAACTGATGTTAAAGATGAAGATTCTAAAGAACCGTTGCGGATACCATGTGATGATTCTGATGTACCTTCTACTTCAAGTACAAGTCAGTATAATAGATTACAATTGTGCAATGTTGCATTGCAAAGTATTAGGTATAGTGTCGGTCTACGTGCTACAGCTGCCATTACAACAGCTGCATTTTTGGATGCTGGATTAATTACTGAAGGAGACGTGTGGTTGATCACAATAAAGTAAAAAGGGCCCCAAAAAAGTCATAAAATCACTTGATGAAGAATTTAATGCTCGATGTTGGATAGGCAAGATAACTCAAGTATTGTGAAAAAAGAGCATTACACTGTTTGCAGTGAGCCAGGTGGAAGGTATCTTT
Organism: Bufo gargarizans; assembly: GCF_014858855.1. Taxonomy (NCBI): domain Eukaryota; kingdom Metazoa; phylum Chordata; class Amphibia; order Anura; family Bufonidae; genus Bufo; species Bufo gargarizans. The sequence continues at coordinate 121,734,818 of NC_058081.1, read as the reverse complement.
GCCATTTTACTCCAGAGAAAGACTTTATGAAAAAGAAACCTGCTGAAGTTATTACTAACCATCTTGTGGATTTTTTTTAAAAACAGCATTGATAAAAAAGTTTTCAGGCTATTGGTGGTGACCAATAGCCTGCAAACTTTTTTTATGTTAACACTGTTAACACTGGTTGTGAAGGAGTAGTCATGCATTGGGTTGAGGTAAAGCTGAATCGTAAACTCATCTGGTTGGTTTGTGCTCTTCATACTAATGAGCTACCTTTTGCGGCACTTGATCAAACAGTTGGATGGGAAAACTTTGTCTAACAAGTGGAGTGGTAAAATTGGCAACATGCTTGATAGTGCAACTGAACTTGAAATCAATCCCTCATTTGTCAGAATATCCTTTCCAGAGCCTTTGGTTCCATTGAGTGACACTGTTGTCAAAGATCTCTGTACAGATCAGGCTTATGGTTACAGGATAACTCAGGCCATAAGGACAGGTGTGCTTCCAACTGATCTGGCATTATTATAAATTGGTCCTGTAAGCCACTCTCGGTGGTTAACAACTGCAAATAGGATTTGTTGCATATAGGTTTCAAAACATGGCCTTAAAGGCAACAACTTGAAGACGTTGCAACTGCTTGTGGAATACATAGTTGGCATATACTATCCCTGCTGGTTTACAATCAAATCGAAATTCTCTTGGGTGGAAGGACCCCGCCACATTCTTTATCAATTGAAGCTCCTAAAAACCCAGAAGAAGGCAGTAGCAGATATTGTTTTGCAAACAATCCAACGTTCATCATGGTTCGCATTTAGTGAAATGGTGCTTCAGACACTTTTATGCTGGGAAGACCAAGAAGAAAGGAAAGCAGGGGTCCAGAAGATAATTGAATAAAGGAATGAAGATGATGATACACCAGGAGACCTATCTGTTCAGCCTAGGAAAACACCAGCAGTAAATCCTAATGCAACTTCACTTTTGGAACTGATAGACTGGTCAGAAAAAGTATATGAACCTCCACTTACTTGAAAACTCAAAATATCAGAAATGCTAAAGTTTGTTCAAGAGCCAATGGAAGATCCAAAGCGGCCATGTCATGGACAGTCCATAGAGAGGTGTGTGAAACAAGTAACAGAGGCTTCTGGCAAAGTGTATACTCATGAGAAACGAGAAGCATTCATTAGAGGTCAGAAAGCAAGCAAAAGAATGATGTCTAGGAACGAATCGAAGCAAGATTTGATTAATTTTGTTGGTTGAAGCTTTTAAAATTGTTTTACAATGTGTTTTCAGTGTTTGATACAGTCCTGATCAAAAGTTTAAGACCACTTGAAAAATGGCAAAAAATCATATTTAGCAAGGCTGGATCTTAACAAGGTTCCAAGTAGAGCTTCAACATGCAACAAGAAAAAATGGGAGTGAGACAAAACATTTTTTGAGCATTCAATTTAATGAAAACAACGAATAAACTGAAACAGGCTGTTTTTCAGCTGATCAAAAGTTTAGGACCTCATGCCTTTAAAAGGCCAAATCTGTGCAAAGATGTGGATTCATTGTCATTTTCTTTTAGGTAGTCACATGTTGTGATAGCAAAGGCAAAAAAAAACTCTCTCTTTTTGAACTTGGTCGGGTTGTTGAACTGCATAAGCAGGGTCTCTCACAGTGCGCCATCGCTGCTGAGGTGGGATGCAGTAAGACAGTCATTTGTAATTTCTTAAATGATCCTGAGGGTTATGGAACAAAAAAGTCAAGTGGAAGACCCCAAAAAATGTCATCAGCACTGAGCCGGAGGATCCAATTGGCTGTCCGTCAAGACACTGGATGACCCTCAACCCAAATTAAGGCCTTTACTGCTGCTGACTGCAGCCCCATAACCATCAGACGGCATCTGAGACTGAAGGGCTTTAAAAACAAAAAACGTCTTCAAAGACCTCGTCTCCTTGAACGCCACAGAACTTGTTTGGACTTTGCAAGAGAGCACCAAACATGGGGCATTCAAAGGTGGAAGAAAGTTTTATTCTCTGATGAGAAAAAATTTAACCTTGATGGTCCTGATGGTTTCCAACATTATTGGCATGACAAGCAGATCCCACCTGAGATGTTTTCTACGCGCCACAGTGGAGGGGGCGCCATAATGGTCTGGGGTGCTTTTTCCTTCAGTGGAACAATGGAGCTTCAGGAAGTGCAGGGGCGTCAAACGGCCGCTGGCTATGTCCAGATGTTGCAGAGAGCATTCCTCATGACTGAGGGCCCTCGTCTGTGTGGTAATGACTGGGTTTTACAACAGGACAATGCTACAGCACACAATGCCTGCAGGACAAGGGACTTCTTCCAGGAGAATAACATCACTCTTTTGGCCCACTCGTGTTCCCCTGATCTAAATACAATTGAGAACCTTTGGGGATGGATGGCAAGGGAAGTTTACAAAAATGGACAACAGTTCCAGACAGTAGATGGCCTTTGTGCGGCCGTCTTTACTACTTGGAGAAATGTTCCCACTCACCTCATGGAAACGCTTGCATCAAGCATGCCGAAACGCATTTTTGAAGTGATAAACAATAACGGCGGAACTCCTCATTACTGAGTTCATGTTTGGAAGTTGGATTTCTGTTTTGGGGGGGGGGGGGGTAGATTTTTTTGGGCGGTGTGGTCCTAAACTTTTGATCAGCTGAAAAACAGCCTGTTTCAGTTTATTTGTTTTCATTAAATTGAATGCTCAAAAAATGTTTTGTCTCACTCCCATTTCTTCTTGTTGCATGTGGAATCTCTACTTAGAACCTTGCTAAGATCCAGCCATGCTAAATATGATTTTTTGCCATTTTTCAAGTGGTCTTAAACTTTTGACCAGGACTGTAATAGAGACAGAATATAAATAAAAGTTTTACTTCATTAAACAACTTTTTGAGCAAATTTTTGTGGAGTTTATATTAATTTATTCCCTTATTTCGGAAACTTCAATATACATTATAATCAAGCACAAATTTACCAAGCTAAATGTTTATCAATAACGAAAAACCTTTTAAATTAGGATATTACACATCAAAAGGCACATTTATGGCCCCCATTTACATAATTCCCCCCAAAAAGAATTAACACGCCCTATAGGTCTTGCAAAATAACAGTGCGCTACTTTACCAACCAATACAGATATAGGTTGTTTTACCGTTTATCAAACGATTAAAGTTTGATGTGATATAGTGGAGCATGGGTGACTCATTGGCATGTGAATAAGCTGTAAAAGGTTTGGACTCACTGTCATGATATGGGATTAATATCAGGCTATTTTCAGAGTTCTGAGAATGGTTCTGAACCTAAATATTTTAAGAGGATGGCACACAATCTAATGTTGGGGTGTGTGATCCAGATTATCCCCTGTTGGTAGATGTTGCAAGATAAGGTGGTGAAAAAAGTAGGATCCGACAGGTTTGATTTCTGGTGAGGGTGGGGGAATAGAGTGTATATGCAGCTTGGTTGAGAGTAGCTGTTTGCAGATTTGTGTAAATTGTCCTGTGGTCCAGACTTCAAATCAAGAGCATGTCGATTTATGCTGCATATTTCCACTGTGGACACAAACCTTTGCAATGTATTTGGCAATGGATCTGTTGAGAATTATTCTTCCTGGTGGATGTACCAATACTAGAACATGGATGGGTATGGGAGATATTCCTTTTGCACGCTACATACTTTGGTTGCCATGAGAAGCACTGACCTTTCTTGTTGGTGCACTTTTTATGCATGAAGCACATTGTAACACTTTAAGGAAGTGTTTTGAATCTTGTGTTATGCAGGTGACACAGTAAGAGAAGGGGACCTTGTCTGTTATGTATTGATACATATGCAGATGTCCCATTCCTTCATTGAGCATATGGCTAGGACTGTTAGAATGGCTCTCTATAGAATGTGGAGCTTACATGACTGCAGGGTCCACATGATGTGTATCTTTCTGCAGTTAGCCATGTCATGTGCTTCCAAGGACGTTTATTGGGACAGATTACTCTCACTAAATACTTCTAGCAGTCAGTTTTATGAAATGTTCTAGATTTAGTTTATATCAGTGAGAGTTTGGGAGCTGACTCCATGTTTTACATTTTTAGAGTTATTGTTGTGGCCCAGATTAAATGACTTCTCCACTTGGACCAGTGCCACCAACAACGGTTGTATGAGCAGACCCTGATCCTCCATCACAGCACCATCTCAAGAGCAGATGTTTGTGTTACGGTCCTTTATACATTCCAGTCATCCTGAGCTGTGAAGGCCACACACAGTCATCTCCAGGGCTAATAGAGACTGTGGGGTCCACTCCTCAACAATGGCAGCTTGTAGACTCACCCAGCATAATTGTCATGACTCCAGAAGTAAACACAGCCCACCGCTTGTCATCTCTACTTAGAACGACTACTGCTTTGAGTATCCATAAGACTGAAAGTCACATGACTGGAAGTCAATGTATCGGAGGGTGTTGCTGCCACCATGCTGCTCCCCAAACTAGCAGAATATGTACATTGTTGTTTCAGGAGAGTACAACAACTGGGTGTAGATCACAAACTTCCCTTCTGCTTGTCAGATTGTTCTTTGGATTTCCTCTAGTTACAGTAGACGATTTTACGCTTTTGTGACTTGTGCAGAAAGTGCGTTAGTTTATAGTGAACACATTATAGGGTCTTATTTAGGGGTACTGACTCCCTGAATCCTGTTAAACTACTAGGACTTCAGATGGAGCAATGGTTGATCATGCCCCTTGATGCTCCAATGTAGGGCTGAAACGATTACTTGATTGAATCGAGTATGTCGACACAAAAAATACTTGATGCTAATTTTTTACATTGAGGATTTGTTTGTGTCATGTGACCACGGAGCGGTAGTGAAGCACTTGGTATTACTCACCGCTCCGTGGTCACCCGCCGGCCCGCACTGCAAATTCCTCCTGACACATCGTCAGGACATAGTGCACGTAAGTGTACACTATGACCTCACGCTGTGCGACGTCAGGATGACAGTGCAGCACACAGTGAAGAATATGGACGACATGTGGAGCGGCACCCCTACAAGAGAGGTATTTTATTTCACTGGCGCTGGGGACATGGCTAGGAGGGGGAAATGGTGGCACTGGGGGGAATCTGGTGGCAGGTGGGTAGCACTGGGGGACAGCTGATGGCACTGAGGGGGAAGCTGATGGCACTGGGGAGGAAGCTGATGGCACTAGGGGGGGAGATGATGGCACTAGGGGGGAAGATGATGGCACTAGGGGGGAAGCTGATGGCACTGAGGGGGCAGTTGATGGCACTGAGGGGGCAGATGGGTTTTTATAAAGAAAAACATTCTTTTAATTTTTTTCTATTAGAGTACTTGATTAATCGTTGGATTAATCGATAGAATAATTGATTACAAAAATAGTTGATAGCTGCATCCCTACTCTAATGTCTACAGCACAGAATGCAGAGTGCCATTCTTGGCTGGATCCATCGGTGTCGCACACTTTGAATGGAGGAGCAAGGCGTCTTCTCAGCCGTGGCTCCTTTCAAACTCCTAGCCACTGGTGGATTTGGGTCCTCCACTCTTGATTGGTCCCAGTGGTCATATCCCCACCGATACACATTGATTACCTATAAATAAAGAAATTCTTCTGGCTGGAATGCTCCAGTTAGGAATACTATACTAGGAGCTGCTGTATTCAACAAACGGCTTCCCAAATTGCCTGTAGTTTGGCTAGAAAATGGTTGACTCTTGCACCACTTTGCTGAGTGGTACACTCCCCACAAGGGGATAGTACTCTTCCTGTTGAGTTTGGTATATTAGATCTCTCGCACCCCTAGAAATCTATCCTTAACTCTGCCACCTGACCAATCCACTTCTTCCCACGTCACTCTTCTGTCTCTTCTTTCTACCAATTTTTTCACTGGCTCGCTGTTGCCCAGAGATTCCACTACAAAACACTATGACATAGAAGGCCATCCACAATCTGTCCCCTCCATACATCTTTTACCTGATCTCCTGATACCTTCCCACACGCAATCTCCGATCCTCACAAGATCTCCTTCTCTACTCTCCTCTTATCTCTTCCCACAATCCCCTCCAAGATTTCTCCCGTACATTACCCATACTCTTGAACTCTCTACCCTAATATATCAGATTCTCAACCGCAGTGGAAACTGCAATTGTAAGTGACTTGTGCAACAGTAATGCCAACATTCCAATGGCCTTTTCTTTCAAATTTTCCAAAGACCTCTCAAGTCCTTGGGCAGTTGAAGTGGAGTCTACTGATGAGAAGTCAAGAAAGAGCATTCTAGGGTCAACTGTATGGAGATTATTGGACTATTGTTATGTCCTTATGGTTTGAATGATTCATCGGTATTTCCTTGCACCATTTTGGTACTAAATAATTTCCTTTCATAATGCCAACTGTCAAGACTTTTCAATAATGAGAAACTTAATTCACTGTAAAGCTTGGTCAGTCTTGGTAAAGCAACACTGTACTTAAGGTGTTGGTGATGGTCTAAAACCACTACTTCTTTAGTGGTTTAATCTCCTTATGGTTGTGGCAATTTAGGAAAAATTAGGTATGGGGTGGTTGTTATTGGTGAAAGCTGGGTAAAACATCTAAAGGCTGTGGACATATGGTAGAGCCCACTGTGGTGTTATTGAAGAGTGAGAAGAGCTTGATGAGCATGTCTGAGAACTTCAAAGATCTGAACATGAATTTCCAATTGTCCTTGTACGTCATAGCGTCTTCAAGTCTCCATATGCCAATGTAGACCTTCCACTACATGGCTTTATCAGGCTTGATTTTACCAGAACAATTCTAAACTTACATATCTAATGTCCACTGTTGACTTGGTAGGGTCTCCTAATTTATCGGATGTTCAGCATGCTATGTAAACCTTAGGGGGCAATTTTTTATTATTGCATTGTACTCATTTTGAGCTAAACGTTTTTTTCATTGATATTTATTAAAAATATGGAATCTTATTTTCTATACAAAGCTGAGATGCTGTAGTAGCAGCCAGTGGATTTTCTCTCTTTTCCGTCAGCTTAGGAGCTGATGGGCTCCTTATCTTTAATCTTTGACATTATAAACACTCATTAGTTCAGTTCTTATCTTACTGATAAGAATGTGGCTTAAATAAGTGTTTATGACCTCTTAGTAGTTAAGAGACAAGGTTTATTAGATGACCGAAACAAACTGAAAATACCAGTTACCCTTTGTGACAGAACGGCTCAATATTTTTAATAAAGGCCAATTGAAGATATGATTTTTAGCCACAAATGAGTAAAATGCAATCATAAACAAAAATTGCCTCCAAAGGTGTACATAGCCTTTAAACGTTTTACAAGTTCCTCTCAAAAAGAATGAAAAGACTGAGTTGGTTTAGTAAAACACATTACAGAGGTTATCTGTGCAAGGTGTCCTTCCACTAGGTCGGCGCTGTAGAGTTGAGAAGGTTCCATTAGTCTTTTATGGTGTTGGAGACAAGGACTTAAAAACAATTATGGCTTGACCACCACATATGACTGGTATTTGTGAGACTGGGGTGTCTATGGCTCCTCCCACATGTGCCCCTCATATGCCAGTGCATTAGTTGGTGTGGTCTCAGTCCCTTCGAGGAGACATTTTAGAAAACTTTCTTCACAAAATGGCTTACTTCCTGTAGAGAGAGGAAGTGGTGTATCCAGAGGACTGCAACGTTTACTGAGGTAATGGAGACAAAGGACACTTATTAGCTTAGAGGGTGCAGCACCCCTGCTAGTGAAGGAGAGCCCCCTGCCCTGTGTAGCAGGGTCCCCTGTGCCCCTCATGCTGGGTGCCCCTTCCCGAGTACTGGGTGGTAATGGTGGAGATGGAGGGGGTGGGTCCTCAGTACATCGCCTGAGTTCTGGGGTAAATGTACAGAGTGTCAATCACAGGCAGAGCTCAGAGCTGGGAAGGAGCTACAGATGGCGGCTGTGCCTTAGAGAGCGCACTCTTCTTGCCGCTTTCCCCTTCACTTCAGGGTAACTTTGTGGAACTTGTGTCCCCCTCTCGCCCGCTGCTCCCCCGGAGATCCCTGCGAGGATCGAAGCTCCGGCGTCCGCCGCCTTTTCCGAGCGGCGCGGAGCCGAGGAGTCTGCTCGTTGTTTTCCCAGCTCATGGCGCACCTCCATATTTGTGCGCTCTGATCCGCAGCCCTTCCGCCGGTCTTCCTGCCGACCCCGGGCTCTCGCTCACCCCCGTTATCGACCCCACGAGTAGACTTCCATGTCACCCACTTTTCGCCTTTTTTTCGATTTTCCCCCCGATAATGTTTATTTTTCTCTTGTTTTTCCGACCTCCGGAGTCGCTGCCCCGGCTGCAGGATCAGTACATGGAATAGACAGGTGAGCGTCCGGTCACTACTACCGCTAGTGATTCCTTCGGGTTCTGCACATTTTGGGCTATTTTCTCGCTTTTTGCTCACTATGCCGTCTGATGACGTAATCATAAATAGTGTGTCCGGGCGAGGCGACCGAAGCTAAGTTGGCGGCCGCACTCGGTGCCCGGACGGCGGCTGCCACATCTCCCCGCACACCGGGCGTGTATATGTGCGGGTGTCTGCGGCGAGGCGGCGAGCGTGCCCCGGGATGTGCCCGGCGGGGCTGCCAGCCTTCTAGCCGGGGACCTTACTTCTCTCTCAACTTTTGACAGCACCTACCTGGGCACCTGCTACTACAAAGGCCCGGAGCCTGCCACCTGCCCCGGGTACACGATGGAGAAGAGCACGGAGGAGGAGGACGGCGGCTCAGCGCGCAGCAATGCATCCAGGTATGAGGGCATGATGTGTCAGGGCATGCTGGGATCAGACCCCTGCCCACCCGGTCTGTCACATTCACCTTCTGCCACAGACCCCAAGCTCCGCAAATTGTTGTGAAACTACGACTCCCAGCAGGCTTCACAGCCTCCCAATATTCTGTGCTTTTCTCCCCAGCGCTGACCTTGACTCTCATTGCCACACCCTAATCTTCCAGGGTCTGCACAGAAACGTGTAGGGGCTATGAGAGGCCCAGAGATCCCTCCAGCCTGTGCCCAGTGCCAGGGTCTGATCTGTGCCATCTCCTGTATGGGGCAGGTACATGACCTTGGGGTATTTGGAGTCTCTGCTGCATTGCACCATTTTGTCTATTTGGGGACACGGTGTCATGTATGTGGTTTCTCACAAGGCCCCAGATACAGCCTGGGAGTAAAGTAGTAGATCCTTCCCGGGCCCCTGTCATGTCCCCTGGGAGAGATGGTGATCCCGTTCCTGTCCTTGTCACAGCCCTGTACACTGTAGTCCTGCTCGTGTTGTGTCTGTACATCCAGGGCTACTCCGGATCGGGGTTTACATCTCATCTCCTTTCTGGTTTATAAGGACGTTAAAATAACATTGAAATAACATTGATTGTGACTATTGTCAGGGTGTGAGTGTGTCTCTATGTATTTGTCTATAGAGAGATATTTCCTCTTGAAGTATTTTCCATCATGTTTTCACCAGTATTTCAGTTTGGTGTAATCTCCCCAGCACCTGATTATGTAGAATATATTACAGCCCCCTGGGGCTGATGGGGTTGAATACCGTTTAGTGTTTTATATATATTTTCCCGGTGGGTTTGGATATGGGATGTCCCACCGTGTGGTTTTTGCCGTCCGTTTTCCCGTTCTCTCTTTTTCTATAAGAGAATGACCTGGTGAAGGTAATGCTGGTTTCCTGTGAAGCTGAGCTTTCATCGTGGAGATGTGGCTGTATAGGATTGTATAGAGCGTACAGAGATGTGACCAGAGCTCCATACTGCTATATACTGCTTATTATATACTCAGACAGGCTGGTGGCCGCTGTGTAGATGTAAAATGGCCGCCTTCTCTGGAGTGAGAGCCTCGCACTACACCACACTGTCCTTGGAGTACATTTTGTGACTGGCAGCCATTTTAGAGAAATGCCTCAGATAAAGCTGCAGCTGTTTTATGAAAAGCTTGTGTGTTTTCTGTGATGTATGAGAGGAAATACAGAGGATTGTGAAGGGGCATTGTTGTCAGGGGACATGGGGGAGAAAGCAATGAAGACGTTAAACGGTCCCCTTCGATTGTTTGGGGGCTGTTGGTCAGTGAAAACGGACAAGATAGAACATGTTTGTTTTTTCTTTACGTCCATTATTCACTGACTGTCAAACTGCTGTGTGAATAACCCCATAGACTACAGTTGTCCTTAAAACAGATGTGTGACGTCCGGTTTTCACTGTGTGAACGTAGCCGATCTGTTCCAGTCACAAAATGGCTCTCCCTTTGTGCTGACACTGATGCTCTGTGCTCTCCACAAGCAGGAGGAGGAAGTTGCTTTCTAGAAGTTCAAAGGCCATCTTGTGGCTGCTGCGGATCTGATAAGCTGTTGGGCCTCCTGGTAACTGGGGGCGTCAGCAGTGGTGGGCATTTCTGCCCGCCGTGTGTTAGCTGTGCACACCACTCCCTTTTTGGCATTCATTTAAAATATGCAAAAAAAAAAAAACAAAACACGTATACGTTAAACATATACTTATGATGGACGCCATACATTGGCATCCGTCACCATAGCGTTCCATTGTAACATATGTATACTTTATTTCCCCTGGACTTTGAAGGAAGGAAAAGCGGAGTGTAATAAGCTTTTGAATCTCTTCCCCCCCCCCCCCAATGTATGAGTAACGTAGAGCAAAACCGTGATGTGCACCCAGCCTGGCTGGGCGCTGTGAGAGCGAAGGACCAATGTCTTCAGCGTGTAGCTCTATACTTATTACATGCTTGTGTTTGTTTGATCTAATTTACACCCCCCCCCCCCCCAACATAGGCTAGTTCCAGAGCAGTGATTTCCCGTTCTGACCTCTGCTCTTCTGACAGGGTCACACTATGATGCCTTATAATGCTGTGTGTCTCTTGCCAGACCTGTATCTACTTAATTAGGCTACTTTAACATTCGCGTTTGGTGCGGATCCGTCATGGATCTGCCAGACAGATCCGCTCAGATAATACAACCGCATGCATCTGTTCAGAACGGATCCGTTTGTATTATCTGTAACATAGCCAAGACGGATCCATCTTGAACACCGTTGAAAGTCAATGGAGGACGGATCCGTTTTCTATTGTGCCAGATTGTGTAATAGAAAATAGATCTGTCCCTATTGACTTACATTGTGTGTCAGAATGGGTCCACATCCAACCTGTAAAAAGAATGCGGAACCAAACCACGATCGTGTGCATGAGCCCGAACATTGTGCAATCCTGGGCAATAACTGCCAGCACATGAATTTGGCTAAAGGGAGTCTTTAGGTTTTATATAAAAAAAAAAATCTTTCACCTGCACATGGCATAAAAAGTCCTTATAGTCCACTGCTATAGCATCGGCAGTCCGTGGTCTCTCGCCAGTTTGTGTTACATGGGCTGCATCGGTACATGACCTCCCACCAGTCACTGATCACAGCAGCCATGGGCGTGAGGGTGACTGTTAATTATATTATTATTATTTTTTTTTATAATAATAAAATAAAATAAAAATCTTAGAAAAGTCCTTACCACCCCCATCAGTGGAGTTTTTGTTAATATTCTTTTGTATTTAAATTCTGAAGCCAGGGGAAAAAAAGTGGCTCCTGAACAGCAGTGTGTGAAATGGGTTGTAAAGACACAGCCTCACAAAACAGCTTTTTTTTTTTTTTTTTAGGACTCGTTCGCTTTAATGGGGCTGCGATGCGCTCAGGCCATGTGACGTAGCGCCGCTGCCTTCTCAAACAGCTGATTGGTAGGGGTCCTGGGTGTCGACCCCCACCGATTTAGCTAATGATGACCTATTTAAAGGATAGGTCATCTGTAAGAAAAAGGTAAAGAACCCCTTTAATGAATAAATGACCTGTTTTCCGAGATATTTTTATTGATGACTTATCCTCAGGATAGGTTATCAATATCAGATAGGCGGTGGTCCGACACCCCCCGCCGATCAGCTGATAAAAGGGAAGGCCGTGCCAACGCTGCCTTCCCTTCATTGTTTACCTGCTTGCTGTTGACATCACAGCGGTGATCAGTGTAATTACAAGAAGCCGTCCCATTTACTTCCATGGGACGGCTCTGCAGTATACACTTAAATAGGAAGGATCTGATATTGATAACCAATCCTGAGGCTAGGACATCAATAAAAATATCTCGGAAAAACCCTTTTAATCTACATTAAATCTGCTGAGCTCCTTCTGCTCTATAACATGCTGCCTGCAGACATAGCTGACATGCTGCTGCCACCTACCACCTACCACATGGTAAACCATGGACCTTACCTCAAGACGGCATGATGCCCAGCTGTAGAGAATTAAATGTGACCTGTGACTGCAGACTGTGGTCAGCAAGGACATCAAGAAGCATCACCAATAGATGTGTAATGAAGGTGATGAGACAACTGCCCTCCACCTCCCCCATACAGATACATGCTCATCTGTATGTGTGTCTATGGGGAAGAGGCAGCCTCTGCCAGACACCTCCAGTGGTGGCTTATCTCCAGGGAGAACAAAAGGATCTCAGGTGTTAAAATTGAAAGCTCCAGATCCTCCTCTCCCCCAACATTGTTTGTCAGGAGCCCCCATACACATTAGATTGTCTGTTTCTCAGTGGAGGCCGAACCTCCCCGATGACCATTTATTGAATTTACAGACTTTTTATCTGTGATCATTAGGGTGTTTCATTTTTCCAAAGATGTGATTTTCATATGACTTTGCTTATGCCTCTGTCTCAGTGATGTAAAAGATATATATTCCAAATTTCAGGAAGATTGGATAATATTTAGGGGTTGCACACATTGACCACTTTTAGTACTACTCTCACCTGTACCTAGGAGGTTTGTCTAAAAACGACTTCAGTTTCTGGATCCCAGGGGCTCTGCATCAAGCAAGGTGGATGGCAAAGGCAATATATACACTTAAGCTTGTCCTCCACTAAACAGTTGAATATTCCTCAACGAGAATTAAAAGGAATAAAAAACGGGTTGCACATTTTGTCAGCCTCATATATGGTCGCTTTTTGCACAGGGCAATTGTAAGTTGATTGGTTCCAAAGAATGATTTGGATATATGCTACAGCTTCTGAGCACTTACCAGATGCAGACGTCAAAAAAAGTGCTCTCACAGTTGCTAAGAGACACCTTTGGTATCTGTCAGAAACAAACGTAGGATTGGCTTTTTTGGCCGAACTTATTACTCAGGCTGTTAAGGAAAATATGACTACAAATATAGAAACCAAACCTGCAAAGAAAAAGGAAATGAATCGATTAGAGGGTAAAAACCTAGTTTTTAAAGGAAAAGACCTGAGCCATTTAGTCACTAATAAAACAAAGACGTTCTTTGAATTGTTTGGGATCCACGACGTGACAGAATACTGCAGCGATTCTCTAAGAAGCCATGTGAACGCTCTTAAGGTGGTTAGTGATACCGCAGAAAGAGGACTTGCTCTGATAAGAAAGTTTAACGAATCGGTCAGGGACGAACAACAAAAACAATTCCTGTTGAGGGTCGTCGAGCATCACAGAAAAGTAATCGCCAAGCTAACAAAAGAAGGGATTGCATCCTTCAAAGTTGGTTAATATAACAAGTTTTTCCTATCATACTACCTATTAATCTTAGTGTCTAGTTTTTAATATTTTAAGTTTTGTGATTTCTAGTTTTCCCAATAAAAGTAATTAACATTGAAAAATCATATTTTTGTCCTACTTTTAGAAAACTGAAATCAAAGTGTGCAATCTCTAAATATTATCCAATCTTCTTGAAATTTGGCATATACATCACTGAGACTCGGGGCGTTTTTTCCATTACAAAATGAAACACCCTAGTGATCATGCTGGCAAAATGGCTGCCTTCATACCGTGTGCCTCAGGTAGCCTACTTTACTGTGAGGCGGCAGGAGCTAGAGAAGGTCCGTTGTCGCCAGCCCGGATGTGTGGCATAGACGTCTACTATGCATGTGGGACACACCAGCGACAGACTTGTATGTGTCAGTGTCTTACATTGCCTATTTACCACAATGTTAAATGCGTGTAACCTCTTTTGGATGTATGTGGTCCAATGGCTCATAAGATCTGCCAACTTCTGTGCTTATGTTGGCGCTGGCACCATGTGAGTACTTTTAGAGGAATCGCCACATGTAAACGCAGGTCCTCCATTTTATTTTTACCGGTGGTGAAGTGACACAAGTGAGAAATAGAGTTGTACACATTGTCGGTGTGTAAAAACACCGTAAAGCAATGCCAACAGTCCTGAATTTGCAGGGACTATCCCCAACTATCAGTCAGGCTGGGTGTAAGCCCCACCATAAGAGGGCAGGGTTGGGACACCCTGAATTTACCAACTACACTGTTGGCATAAACACAACTTGCCGACCATGTTCTCTGTAATTACAGATTATTATAATCCTCTCAGGCGGAGTACAACGACATGGCTGTGGGTATTTCTACAGTGATGTTACTATTTAGTGTTGGAGACATGTTGTAGGATTCTCCATTTTGAGAAAGTGCAGCAGCTGCTGGGACAGATTAGGCTTGTGGATTATGTTCCAAAATGGCGTAACGGTATTAGATGTCCAAGTCTTCCTCGTGTGTGTGTCTACTGCCACCTGCTGGTAGAGACTTGATAGGCTTAGTGTATGAAGTGGATGCAGCACCTGGATGGTTTTCTGTTACCTACATGATAGATGCAGTTGCTGCAGTGAGACGACCCCTTTAATGGCTTACAAGAATGAATAAACCACATAGACTTAGGGGTTTCATAGTTGGTTAAGGATGTGGAGCTGGTCATATCCAGTACTAATAGTATTGTATTTGGAGTCTAGTTTCATGTGTACATTTTATCTGTCCTATCTAGCCATTCAGCATCAGAAGAGTCCAATCACTCTGCGTCCGAGTTCGGCAGCCAATCAGAAACAGGCCAGTGAATCGAGTAGCAGCTCGGAGTCATCAGAGAGCCAGTCTGAATCAGAATGTGAATCACAGGAGCCAAGCTCTCATACGAAAGAGAAGTCTCTTCCCAAAAAGGAGAGGCTGGCGGATGTGAAAAAGGTAAGATCCGTGGGTGAGAAATAAGTGCCGCATGTAGGAATTTTTAGGGAGGGTTCCTGCTGTGTTTGCAGTGTATGTGTTGAGAGGAATTCAGGATCCCTCCCAATAGATGTCACATTATACAGGAAGGAGACGTTCTGTACTGTGCTGTAATATGTAAGGGAGGAGGGGTAGATGAAATGGGTTGTAATATGTGAAACCGTGCAGTAATTTCTCATAAAGATGCAGTTCTAGGAACTGTTACCTCAACCTCGGTGGAAAACCATGATAAAAGGACCTGTTGTTAATACCTAGTTTTACCACGCTTCTTACATTTATATTCAGTATGGTTCTAATAGACCAGCGTTGTCAGGACTTGGGGGGGGTGATATAAGGAATGAGAATAGAAAATGTACTTTTAATGGTGGAAACGCAACAAGGAAACTATTTTTTAAGTAGCACTCTCACAAAAATGTTTATTCAGACCTGTTAGAAAGGTGCATGATGTAAATTGTTGTGAATATAATCTTCTTTTCAGTGTGTGTATTTGTGATTTATAACTTATAACCTCCCTTCTGAGCCTCAGCTGTGTCATGTGACCAACACTCTTGATTTCTAGCTGACACAAGACAGGAAGTCAGTTACGTCTATTTATTCCTATTAGACTGACATTGAGACTCCCATAGAAATACATAGAGAAACTGACTTGCTGGTCACATGACATAGCTGAGGCTCAGAAGGGAGGTTATAACTCGCAAATACAGGTACTGGTAAAAAGATTACCTTCACTACACATTACATCAAGTACCTTTTAGAACAGGTCAGAGAATAAAAAAAAATTATGGGAGTTCTTAAGTATTTTTTTTTTTGGGGCTTATAATTGGCACTCTGCTCAGTCTTGTGGCCCTGGTATTTAAATAAATGCTGAATGAATTGTCAGTTTTAGACCAACCTCATCCTAGACTTGTATTTACCTAGAGTATTCAGCAGGTCATCTATAGAGTTCCCTTTTATTTTTTAGACGTGGGAAGAATAACCTGAGGTGTATGGTGTAAGGAGGTCAAAGCCGACAAGAACCTTCAAGATTCATCATGAAAGCAGAGGTAAGGGCCAACATATCTCCTCAAGTAGAGAGATCAGGGTACAACAAATGGTGACATACACGGTAGTTGGCCTTAAAGGGGACTTGTCGCATGGAACATGGTGTCAGAGCTGCAGACAGCATGTTATAGAGCAGGAGCTGAGCAGATTGATATCTAGTTTTGTAGGAAAAGATCCATTAAAATGTGCTATTTATTCATTTAATTCCTTTACGTTCTGGACTTTGCAGTCCCGGAGACGGTCCCATCAGTGATTGACAGACTTCCCTCTATGACGGTGTATACAGAGATAGCTGTCAGTCAGTGGTAGAACCGCCTCCCAGACTTCAAAGTCCAGAATGTGAAGGAATTTAAATGAATAAATAGCAAATTTTACTGGATCTTTTCCTACAAAACTAGATATCAATCTGCTCAGCTCCTGCTCTATAACGTGCTGCCTGCAGCTCTGACACCATGTTCCATGTGACAAGTTCTCTTTAATAGCTGAGAAGTAGAAAAGAGAGGATCTCTGCTAAAGCATCGACATAGAGATTTGCTTGAGAGAATTATAAGGCCTCAGCTACTTTAGGCATTTCGGTCAGTTTTTGTAAGGGCTCCACCACCATGATCTGCCCAGGAAACAGTCCATGTGTCGGCGACATCCCCTTATCGGAC
Source organism: Bufo gargarizans (assembly GCF_014858855.1). Taxonomy (NCBI): domain Eukaryota; kingdom Metazoa; phylum Chordata; class Amphibia; order Anura; family Bufonidae; genus Bufo; species Bufo gargarizans. The sequence continues at coordinate 121,718,065 of NC_058081.1, read as the reverse complement.
TGCGGCTCCTCTGACACAGCTTTGATAGTAGAGGTGCAGTGACCACCCATCTGCTTCAGAGCACCGTACGCAGTAGGGTTCGCTGAACTGTGTTGTGTGTGTGTGTTGTTGTTTTTTTTTTAAGACTCACGTCTTGTAGCCCCTGGTTCATTTTGGCAGTGAGCTGCTCCACTGTATTGTCAGTCCACCCTTGTGCAGCTTCTATGGCAGACGTTCATCTCTCACATCACTGGCACGTGGTGCTCTGCGGTTTTCACGCCCCTTATTCACAGTCGTGCCATTTGGCCACTCATGATACACTTTTATCACGGCAGCACGTGAACAGTTCACACATGGGTAAAATCTGCAGTTTGTGCAGACAGCCTATGGCACACCTTATATGCCCAGCAAGCCAGGCCACGAAACGTGACTTCCGTCAAAAGGGAAGTGGTCATAATAATGGGACTCTACTGTCTGCATATATACATAGAGACATATAGAGAGATCATTGCAATGTTTGGAATATTAATGTTAGTTTTTTACTAGGACAGAATCAGTATTGCTGTATATTTCTAGTCAGGGTTTTAGCTGCAGCTGGACCCACTATTTCAGGCATGATTTTCAGAAGTCTAAAATGATTATTTTATGTATTTTTTACACCATACTTTTTGTGCTGTTGAGTTATTTTTTGTTCCAGCAGTAGATAAATAGAAAGCCGTCCTATTAAGCTTCATATTAACGTTTGCTTCTTCTTTATTCACAGGGAGACTGAAAGAAATGGTTCTGTCATTTATGATCGAATACTAAGTGATGCCGATTGCCAGGTGGGTGACTCATTTAGAAAATATTTCTGTGTAAATCCCAATTTTTTTTTATTTTTTTTCTGTGTAATATTTGGAAAATATATTTTCATAACTAGTACATGTGTTTAAGGTTTTGTTTTCTAGCAGGACTGTATTTGCTTTAGCTTTAAAAAAAGAGAATTCATCTTTGGTTGAAATACCGTATTTTTCGCCGTATAAGACGCACCGGCGTATAAGACGCACCTAGGTTTTTGGGGAGGAAAATAAGAAAAAAAAAAATTTTAACCAAAAGGTGTGCTGTGGGTTTGGAACTAGGTGGTCTGTGGATGGCACTATTACTGGGGATCTGTGGATGACGGACACTGTTATGGGGGGATCTGTGGATGACGGACACTGTTATGGGGGGATCTGTGGATGACGGACACTGTTATGGGGGGATCTGTGGGTGACGGACACTGTTATGGGGGGATCTGTGGGTGACGGACACTGTTATGGGGGGATCTGTGGATGACGGACACTGTTATGGGGGGATCTGTGGATGACGGACACTGTTATGGGGGGATCTGTGGATGACGGACACTGTTATGGGGGGATCTGTAGATGACGGACACTGTTATGGGGGGGATCTGTAGATGACGGACACTGTTATGGGGGGAACTGTGGATGACGGACACTGTTATGAGGGAACTGTGGATGATGGACACTGTTATGGGGGGAACTGTGGATGACGGACACTGTTATGAGGGAACTGTGGATGACAGACACTGTTATGGGGGGATCTGTGGCTGGCACTGTTACAGGGGGGGGATCTGTGGATGGCACTGTTATACATGTGTCATCCACAGACCCTCCCAGCCCATAACTGTGCCATCCACAGATCCCCCGCCGCTCCAGTATACTAATATAATATGTCTTATTCAGTTAATAGTTATTAAATATGCCTCTTTATTCCTAAAAGTACCTTAAATCCTAAGCGCTTTAGTACAATGCCGGCAGGCCGGGCAGCCGGCGCGTCGCGTCACTCACTGACGTCACTTGCCTGCGCCGCCTGCTTCATTCTTAAAGTAGGCGGCACAGGCACGTGACATCAGGGAGTTACGCTGCCGCCCGCCCGGCCTGCATTGTACGGATGCGCTTAGGATTTAAGGTACCATTAGGCATAAAGGGGCATATCTAGTAACCATTAATTGAATATGACATTTTATTAGTACACCGGAGCGGCGGGGCGGGCCTTTAGTACAGTGACTGCACCGCCCCGCCGCTATTGCCGGCCCCAGCTCCTCCTCCCAGTCCCTCCCCGAGTCCCCGCTCGCTTTACATCGCATCCAGCGATGTAAAACTGACTGCATTCGCCGTATAAGACGCAGGGGCATTTCTCCCCCATTTTGGGGGAAGAAAAAGTGCGTCTTATACGGCGAAAAATACGGTAAGTCAGCCTTGTAGAATCCTCAGCATTGCTTCTAGGGCTAATATTAGATCTTCACTAGAGATGAGCAAATTTCATATTTTGAAATTTGTTCACGCTTTGTTTGGTAAAAAGTGAATTGCGTTTTGGATTCCGTTACCGCGGACCATAACGCAATTCTATGACGGAATGCCTTTAGAGAAATTCTGTTATTCATTCCGTCATAATAGAAGTCTATGGGCTGCAAAATGGATCCGTTCAGTTTCTGTTATGCAGGGGAGTCCCTGAAATTCGCTCGTCTTCACCTCTAGATTTATTAGTGGTTTTTAATATTTTTATCAAATTGGATATGAAATGATTTGTGCACCTTTTTATCATGATGTACATCCTTGTGTGTGAATATCATATATTTCTGATGAAGGTTGGATCAGTATTTAAATTCTGTGCAAGTTTATAGAACTCCCCACGTATTGATGTAAACTATTAACTAGTTATCTGGGCGTCGGACGAGTAGTTTTATAAAATGTTTACATTTCTCTTCCGTTAGTTTCCATGTTCTGCAGGATTAATATTGAATGTCATAATGTAGGTTTTCCACAAACCATTTTTCAGTTGTAAGAATATCGCAAAATTTAGATCAAAACTCTGAAAATTGGATAATTATCCAAACGGAATAGAATGTGGAACGTGTAGTTTTAGTGTACAAAACTTTTTTTTTTTTGTTAATGTAAATACATGAGAAACTTTCAGGGAGTCTCATTATTTGTGTTTCGTTTGTATGTAAATTTGCATTACAACACAATATTTGTAGGGGTATTAAATGTTCAGATCAAGGGTGTATATATACTTTCATATATCTGTCTGGATATAAACCCATCACGCTCAGAGATATATATATATATATTTTTTTTTTTAACCCGATTGGTAGCTAATGGATGAATTGCAATAATGTATAGCAGCATTGTTCACACACATCTCAGGCTGGGAAACCTTAGGATTCCATTATTTACATCATTTGTATGGAAATCTAAACCCTAAAATAAAGAGCAGTAGATGGTACCTTCAGTTAAATTTTTGTAGGCTTTTTTTTATTAATCGTGTAACTTTGGAAAGCCTAATCTGTGCACACTGTCCACCAAAAGCGCAAATAAGTGCTTGTAATATCATTTTTAAAGGGGTTGTCCCATGAAAGATATTTTACAGTTTTCAAACCACCACCTGGATCTGAATACTTTTGTAATTGCATGTAATTAAAATTTTAGTATAGCCTCTGAGCTATTCAATGAAATCTGTATAGCGCCACCTACTGTGTGCTCTTTTTCCAATTTCTTTGTCCACGTCCCTGAGGTGGACGTACATGCTCAGTTCCATCCTTCAATTTGCCACCATCTGCAGCAGACACACCCCCTAAGCTGCCATTTTGAAATAAATCTAATATAGCTACTGGAGGAGTGAATGGGGAGATGTCTGAGCCTATGTGAGGTACAGGGCTGGTTCTAGCTTTGTTAGAAAGAGGTTGTCATTTCCTATATGATGTCTTTACATTAGTCATGGGATAACGCCTTTAGTCAGCTATTTCCCTTAATACCTCTTCCATAAGGCCAGTAGATGGTTTTTCATATTTCATGTCAGGCACCAGAGATCAGAAGACCTTTGTTTTCTGTGAAGCCTTATTTACCCAGGGTTTGTCATGTCCAGGACCAGGCATTTTCCAGCTGTTTATATAGGCTCTTAACCATTTTCTAGTCAGCCAGATGAGAGCTAAGTAATAGTCTGGGGTGTTTTTGTTTTGTAAGCAACGCAGACAATTGCATCCCTCCTTACATCTTCAGGTAGATGTGGTGGTCGGGCTGCCATATTCATTTCTCACAGGTCTTTCTAGTTGCTGCTATCTTACCAAACAAGAAACCCAGTTACTGTGCACAGCGTCTGCCAATAGATAACCAAGTGTAAAGAATCTGCAGGCCACTGGCAGGTTCAGCTAAATTTGATGAGCCCTATTGATCGACATAGCAGATGCTATGACTATAAGCTTCATCAGCCAAAGGTCTCCAGGTTTATATTTCATGGATGTGACCAGCACTTGAATGTATTTTGTAGTTCGCTTTGTATTGGAGCTTTTAAAAAAAGGACCCATCACCACTCAGCCTGTTTTAGTAAATGCATTAGCCATAAACCATAATTGTGGCGATTCTTTTCTTTGTGCCAATTCCTCTTAGAAATATGAATAAAGTGATAACTGGGTGTTACCCATTGGAGGTGGTGCCTACAGTCTCCTGTCCAATCAGTGCTGACAGTTGAAGCTTTGATAATTATTAGGGTCCATTCACACGTCTGTTGTGTATTGCGTATCCGCAATACACCCGACCAGCACCCCTATAGAAATGCCTATTCTTATCCGCTATAGAATAAGACATGTTCTATTATTGTTATTTTTTTCAGGAGCCGCGGACTGGAAATGCGGACAGCACACTGTGTGCTGTCCACGTCTCTTACGGCCCCATTGAAAATTAATAGGTCCGGATCCGGACACATTCTACGGACGTGTGAATGGACCCTTACAGGGACTCTTCCATCAGTTTTATAATAATTGGAAGATTGTTTTCTGGATATACATTTTTGAAGTCGCTCCTTGTATTCTACTTCTTGTCTTGTTCGGACTTTTAGCATGGCAAACAGCCTCGCCTAACCCTCTGCAAGACGATCGGTACAACCAGAGAGCCCGCTGTAATGACTCACTTAGAACATAACACGTTATACTGAGAAGAGCATTGGTCTTCTGCAGTCTTCTTTATCTAGTCCTATCAAGAGAACCATAGAGCCGCCATACAGTTATACTAATTCTACATCTACTAGTATCATGATAACATCATCCCATCACAGCTCCAGTAAACTGACAATGGATTACCTATCTATACAGAACTCTTATAGGGCAATATTTTGATTTTCAGTGGTATATTTATGCCAAACAAAAAAAATAAACAGACAAAAATTCTAAAGAAAAAAGTTTATGACCATTAAGTTAACAACTACCCCTTTCTGACGGAAGTGTTTCTTTACGATTCTTGTGCAGCCGTTGCCTGCCGAGGTCAAGTCTAGTGGCAATGATGACCTTTTCTCTAGTTTTTAGTGAAGTGTGATTCCGCTGTTCCTGCGGCTCTGGATACTTGATCATGTAGGGCTTATGTCTTGGTGTTTTGCTGCTCTTTGGTTGGAGTTATTATCTACTCTGAATAAACGTGCACTGTCTTCTGCTAGCCGGCTTTCTAACAATCTATGTATGTTTTTCCCCTCAGACAAACGTGGATGCCTACATTTCGGTAAGTTTTCTTATGTACCTTTAGTTTTACAATGTTGCATGTGTTTGAGCATACCCAGCAGAAGGTCTCCCAGTGTGTTCAGTTGTGAAGGATTTTATTTGTAATTTATAACTTGTGAAGATTGGGGCAGAGTTGGGGGTTGTCACTTCAGCAGTAGTATTTATAACTTGGCCACTTACTAATGTAATGTGACTGTCCATATTTCCTCCTTTGCTGGCTGGATTCATATTTCCATCACAATATACACTGCTCCTTCCCATGTGTACAAACACTCTGCAATCCAGAAAAAGCACCAGCTTTTGTGCAATCCCACGGTCCTGACCAGCACTTTTTCCTATAGTGTGCTGGATGACCACCGCTGATGGACTGCAGGATGGTCATAACACCTGAATATGAGCAGTGTATAATGTAATGGAGAAATGAATCCAGCCAGCAAAGGAGATAATATGGACATTACATTAGTAAGTGCCTGGTATTAACGTTCTCTACATGATAAATGCTATTTGCTGCAGTGAGACATCCCTTTTGAAGAACAACTCCAGTCAAACATGAGAAATCTACCACGTATCGTCTGTATATTCCTGCCTGCATATTGCAAAGACTCTGGGCGTCCTACACGGACTGTTGTGGCCCAGCTAGTGGAGACCCCCCCTTCCCCCGCACCTCAAATATGCCAGCAGCTGTCATATTACTACAGGGCTCTGGCTCCTTGTCTTTAGTTTGTAAGAAATGATGTGCCCAATCTTTCAGTAATCTTGTGACGGCTGGAGTTTTTCTTTCAACGCATTTCAAGCAGCATCTAATATTTAAATTCTTATAAATCAGTGATGTCTAACCTGTGGCCCTCCAGCTGTAAAAACTACAACTCCCACCATGCCCTGCTGTAGGCCGTCTAGGCATGCTGGGAGTTGTAGTTTTGCAACAGCTGGAGGGCCACAGGTTGGGCATTCCTGTTATAAATGATGATTAGAATTGAACTATCCAGAAGTTACAGGTGTGGCTGTATGTACAGAAATGTGACAAATCCTTTACTACTCGGTAATGGCTGGAGGTGATCCAGTGGGGTGAACTGTGATCTAATATTCAACTATTCCATGAACAGGTAATAAGTGCTCTTCATGGAATAACCCCTTTAATGGAACAACATAAACATAAATAAAATTAAAATCATCCCTTTGATCATTTTTAGCCATTAAGGCCTCTTGCACATGAACGTCCACCTCCCTGTTTACGTTCCGTTTCAATGGATCCGCAATTAAAACGGTAAGGTACTCCGTATGCCTTCCGTTGTTCCGTTCAAAGATAGAACATGTCCTATTATTGTCCACATAACGGACAAGTAGAGTACTGTTCTATCAGGGGCCAGATGTTCCGCAAAAAAACGTAATGCACACGGACGTCATCCGTATTTTTTTTTGCGGCCTACAAGATACTGAAAAATCCATACGGTCGTGTGCAAGAGGCCTAAGAGTTGTATCTGCAGAACTACTACTATCTTTCTCTTACAACCGTTTTGTAGAGGATGCGGTTTTTGGGTTGTCTTTATTGCATCTCTAACGTTATTGGCTGTGAAATGCGCGTCATCTTTAATGGAGCTGCCCTTTCATTGTAACAATAAGCTCAAATCCAGTTTAGAAAAAAAAAATTGTGACAAGGTTGGAAACCGCTAAAAAGGTGATCTTACCATTACTCAACTTAAAGGGACACTAATCCTAGATTATGTATGGAAACTTTTATGGATGTTCTAGAAGTTACATAAGGCAATGATCATCAGACATTGAAGCAACCCTTTTTACATTTTAAAGGAACACCTAGAGGTCTAGAACAATTGCAGCAATTATTCCTCTTCATTTGATCTTACCCGGTCTCATCTAGCACTACATATAGTTTTTCATATTATTTTTTTCCCCCCCGCAATTCTTAGACAAAACTGTCTCTCACCGCTCTGCCACTTTGTCTGTTATAGAAGAGCGGATACGGCCTCACACACCCCTTTGCCGTCTGAAGGCAATTTATACCAGACTTGTTTGTTTCAGTAGCATACAGACACAATCACTAGTTATGTAGTATATAGTTCGAGGATAGCTATTCCTTTAATGTTGGCAGCTCTTCAGCCTGAAATGGCTGGTGCCAGAATACAGCAGACAGAATTTAATGCACATCAACAGGGGGCACAATATATCTTCTTCAGGTTTGGTGTCCATTTAATTTGTGTTATCTGATGTGTGAAACAGGTTTTATTCCCACCATCAACTCGGCATGTATTTGCAGTACTAGCACAGAGCTTCAGTTATATTTTTAGACAGTGCTTTAGTTTCTACTAGGTTGTATTACCGTTTATCAAAAGACTAAAGTTTGGTGTGTTATATAGAGGAAGCATGGGCGATCCTCTATTTTGGTTAGTCATGTTCTTTTGTGTATTTGTTTCTCTTAAAGGGGTTTATTTAGGAGTAAGAGAGACCTCCCAGGGTGGCCAGCTCGTGGTGGAGATCATACTTGCCTGGTCCCCGCCACTTCTGGGCCAGCTCTTCCTCTCTCTGCCGCACTGAGATCAACATCTGACGATGGTGGGGACTCGTGACTAGGGATCGACTCATTATCGGAGTTACCTATATTATCGGACGATAGTCATGATTTTTTAAGGTATCGGCATCTAACCTTGCCGATAATGCGTCCAGCTCGCTGCTGTCAGCGCGCTCATGTTCCCTCAGCAGTATACGGGAGAAGGAATCACTCTCTCCCTCCCCCCTGTGCTGCGCTGCCAATGAGGGGGTACGGGCGCACTGCACCACCAATGATAATTAACGTCTAATACAAATACAGGAGGCGGTGCCTGACTCTGACCCGACGCACATGCCTCCTGTATTAAACGTTTATCATTGGTGGCGCAGTGTGCCCTCCCCAGTATTAAAATTATTAGTGGCGCAGTGCGCCCCATCCCACCCCCAGTATTAAAGTCAATGGTGGCAGTGGCCACAGGGTCCCCTCCCCTCCTCTTTATTGGTGGCAGTGGAAGCTTCTGATCGGAGCCCCAGCAGTGTAATCCTGGGTCTCCGATCGGTTACCATGGCAGCCAGGACACTACTGAAGCCCAGGCTGCCATGGTAATCTCCCTGCTGCTGTTTACTATGCAAAGGGCAGCAGAGAGGGTGTGAGGTCCTATTCACCCTAATAGAGCTCTATTGCGGGGAATAAGACAAGGGATGAAAAGATCCCTTGTCCTATTTAAATTTAAAATATATAAACAATAAATAAACATATCAGACATTGCCACGTCTGAAAAGTCCAAACTATTAAAATAAATATATATATATATATATATATATATATATATATATATATATATATATATATATAATATTTTATATATTTATATTATTAGATTAGATTTTTATATTATATAATCTGGTGAGGAAAAAAAATTTTTTTTTCAAAAATGAAAATGCACAGGTTATCGGTATCTGCTCTAAAAAATCAATATAGGTCAATCCCTACTCATGACTGCTGCAGTGGTGACGTCCTCCCCTTGCATAATGACAACTGGTCATGTGATGTAAAGGGAGCAATTAACTGCTGTGGCCTGTGATTGGCTGCAGTGGTCACATGTCCCCACTGTCGACAGATGTTGATCTCAGTGCGGAAGGGAGAGGAAGAGCTGGCACAGGAGTGTTAGGCCTCGTTCACACTTCAGTGTTTGGTCAGTGATTTCCATCAGTGATTTGTGAGCCAAAACCAGAAGTGGAGCCTCCACAGACATGAGGTAGAAGGGAAAGATCTGCTCCTGTTCTGTGTTTAGAGTTGCACCTGGTTTGGGCTCACAAATCACTGATGGAAATCACTGACCAAACACTGAAGTGTGAACGAGGCCTTAGACACCAAACGCAGTGGTGGGGGCCAGGTAAGTATGATCTCCACCATGGGTTGGCCACTCTGGAAGGTCTGTCTTACTCTTGGATAACCCCCCTTAAGCATAAGATTGGTTTAGGTCCTAAAATGCATTTAATGGTTGATATTGCTAGATTATAGGAAACAAGCCTAGATGTGAGCACTGGGAAGTAAAGAATCTGGACATCAAACAGTATCATGTCTTTATGGGGAGGACCCTGGCAGGGGGTTGCCAGGAACTGCCTACCACTTTTTGGTTATTTGCTTGATTAGTAGGAATTTCAGAGCCAGGACTTGTTCACATGAACACCTGGAACTTGTAAAATCAGAGTTCTTATGTTAATGTCATTCGGGGACACAGCACCATGGGTATACGCCCAGCTACCACTAGGAGGCGACACTAGATATAATAATAAAAAAAAAAAAGTTGGCTTCACCCAGGTTATACCCTCTCCATAGGTCTGCATTCAGGAAGTGGGTGGCATCCGTGTTGTCCATGGTGTTCACAAACCCATAGACCTAGGTTAAAGTAGTGGAAAAACAAGGACTTGTGAATAAACATTAAAATCTACAGATACGTGTAGTCATGAGATGGACATATTGCCATGTTCTTTTCAGAGTTCTCTGAAGGGGCTCATACTATTCCCACTATACAGATAGAAGAACCAGAGGTTTGCATTAGCTGGCATGAATAAAGGTTCTGATCCCAATAACTTTATCAGGATGGCACACAATCTAATGTTGGGGTCTGATCATCCCTTTCTAGTCAGTGTTGCAGGATAGGGTGGTGACCAATGTAGGATCAGACAGGTTGGATTTCTGGTGAGGGTTGGGGAATATTGTGTATATGCAGCCAGGTTCTGTTCCGCACCCCCTGAAATGTTCTTGGTTGAGAGTAGCTGTTTGCTTGTGTACAGCGCCCTACATTCTGCTTCTGTCTGCTGTACTGGTAACCTGCTTATATCATGGATTTGTGTAGATTGACCAGTGGGGCAGACTTCCAGAGCATGTCAATTTATGGTGCAAATTTCCACTGTTGCAATGTATTTGGCCATGGATCTGTGGTGAATTATTCTTCCTGGTGGATGTACCCATACTAGAACATGGATGGGTATGGGAGATGTTCCTGTTGCACGCTACATACTTTGGTTGCCATGAGAAGCACTGGCCTTTCTTGTTAGTGCACTTTTTATGCATGAGGCTGAAGTGTTTTGAATCTTGTGTTATGCAGGTGACACTGTAAGAGAAGGGGGCCTTGTCTGTTATGTATTGATACATATGCAGATGTCCCATTCCTTCATTGAGCATATGGCTAGGACTGTTAGAATGGCTCTCTATAGAATGTGGAGCTTACATGACTGCAGGGTCCACATGATGTGTATCTTTCTGCAGTTAGCCATGTCATGTGCTTCCAAGGACGTTTATTGGGACAGATTACTCTCACTAAATACTTCTAGAAGATTTTATAAAACTGACTGCTAGATTTAATTTATATTAGTGAGAGTTTGGGATCTGATGCCATGTATTACATTTTTGTAGAGTTATTGTTGTGGCCCAGATTTAAATGACTTCTCCACTTGGAGCAGTGCCACCAACAACGGTTGTATGAGCAGACCATGATCCTCCATCACAGCACCATCGCAAGAGCAGATGTTTGTGTTATGGTCCTTTTATACATTCCAGTCATCCTGAGCTGTGAAGGCCACACACAGTCCTCTCCAGGGCTAATAGAGACTGTGGGGTCCACTCCTCAACAATGGCAGCTTGTAGACTCGCCCAGCATAATTGTCATGACTCCAGAAGTAAACACAGCCCACCGCTTGTCATCTCTACTTACGACAACTACCGCATTGAACATTCGTAAGACTAGGGGTCACATGACTGGAAGTCAATGCATCGGAGGGTGTTGCTGCCACCATGCGCTTCCCTTCAGATTGTTGTTTGGATTTCCTCTAGTTACAGTAGACCATTTTACGCTTTTTTGACTTGCGTAGAAAATGCATTAGTGTATAGTGAACACATTATAGGGTCTTGTACCTGTTTATTCACAATCCTTGGACTTGTATGAAGACTGCATCTGTAAAGTCATGTTCATGGCAACTAATTCAGCTTAAAGGGTTTGTCCTGTGAAACACTCAACAGTTTTCAAACCAGCACCTGGATCTGAATACTTTTGTAATTACATGCTATTAAAAATATAGCATAGCTGCCCTTTAGTATTTAATAAAATGTATCCATATAGCGCCACCTTCTGTTTGCTCTTTTTCTTATTTATTTGTCCGGCTCACTGAGATGGCCGCACATGCTCTGTTTCATCCTTCAGCTGCCTCCTGAGCTGTGATAGGTAGAGCATGGACACGCCCCCTTAGCTGCAGTAGAAAAGACACTCCCCTTGAGCTGTCAGCTTGGTATAAATCTAGCAGGGCAATAAATGTGGAGATCTCTGGATCCATGTTTGGTACAGGGCAGGATCTAGCTTTGTTAGAAAGAGACTGTCATGTACTATGATGTCTGATTATTATTTTTTTACAGTAATTATGGGATGACCCCTTTAGCCTTTCTAAACTCCTCTGGTTATTGAAATGTGGCCTCTAGTTGTCTCAGGCCATTGGAGCTGCATTTAGTGGGGTTGTTGAAGCTTGAGAAACATGGTAGTCATCCTCCAGAAACAGCGCCACGTGCCTCACCTGTCCATGGGCTGGTTGTATCGAGTAGTGCATGCTGGCAGAGGGCAAATCTACAATACCACACGCAACCCGTCTACGAATGTGATGCTGTTGTGGAAGAAATCAATGTTTCTAATACTAATAAACACTTCTAAGTACTGTCATGTTGGGAGAGGGTTTTACTTGGATTCTTACTGAGGATACAACTCCAAGTGTGGCTGCTAATTGCTGGACTGCATTTTAGAGGTGCAGCCTAGGTCTGACCCACAATTAGCGGCACATTATTTTTGAGTCCCACTGCCCAAAAACACTGCCACGTTGGTTCATGGGCTGTGTCTGGTCCTGCAGCTCAGTGCCACTCATTCTTAATTATTTGTTATTGATGTGCTGGTTTCCAGGCTAGATTTACATTATATAAGTATTAAAGTGGTTGTCTCACTTCAGTAAGTGGCATTTATCATATAGAGAAACACATGATTACAAGTCACTTACTAATATATTGTCTACATTATACACTGCTCGTTTCCATGGTTACGGCCACCATGCAATCCAGCAGTGGTGGCTGTGCTTGCACACTATAGGAAAAGTTGCTGGCCTCTCTGGTGAGAGTACATACAGAGATGCATGCGCAGCCACCTCGTATCTGCTCTGCAGGATGGTCATAACCCCTGGATATGAGCAGTGTATAATGTGATGGAGAAATGAATTCAGCCAGTAATGGAGACAATACGGACAAGCACAATACATTAGTAAGTGCCTTGTATTGACTTTCTCTAAATGATAAATGCCCTTGTTGAAGTGACACAACCTCTTGAAAGGGGTAGTCCAGGATTTTAATACTAGGAGACACCATCAATATCTGATGGCCAGGGGTCTGACACACCTCGCTCTCGCCGAGCAGCTCAGATGCTGAAAGTCAGCGCAGGAACCAGACAGCTCTGTGCACATTGTCCTGGACGGACTGGTTACTGCAGCGCTGCTCCCATTAACCAAGATGCTTCTGGTTCCAGGGATACTCTGGAATAGCTGATGAGTTGGGGTGAGGGGTCAGATTGTGAGGATAGGCCAGCAGTAGTAGAATGCTTTAACCTGCCGTGTGAAGTTCATGGCTATATAATTGCATACATCTGCAAGTGCCATTAGGAAAAAGAAAACGCACATAGGGGAGATTCATCTAAACTTAAGTAGAACTGGCTTAGTTGCCCATGACAACCAATCGACTTCCACCTTTCATTTTTCAAAGGTGCTCTGGTGGAATCTGGTTGCTATAGGCAACTAAACTAGTTCTACTTTACACCGGTTTTGAGAAATCTCCTCCTTGTACTGAAAGGTGCAGTTATATACCACTTCTAGCACAGATGAGGTGTAGATATACCCGCACATCCTGACCACACATATGGTAAAAAGGGGAAACTTTTGGCATTTTTCTTTTGGTAAATTGAATCTGTCGGTGCATGAATATACATGTCCAGACAATCTCGTGCTGTGTATTTTCTGTGTAGTCTCTGAACACTGTCTCTGTTTCTGAGATGGTAAATGAGTTTATGGCGGGGCTTTGGGAGGAAAGGGTCCTCTGCCCTGGATTGGTTCCAGTGGTCAGATCCCCACCGATATACAATGATCACCTGTAAATATGAAATGCTTCGGGCTGGAATGCCCCTCTTATTAATGCTGTACCCAACAAACTGCTCCCCAAATTCCCTGTAATTTGGCTAGAAAATGGTTGACTCAACTCATGGATGAGTGGTTACATTCTTCACTTCCCAAGAGGGGATAGTGCTCCTCCTGGGCCCTGTGTTTGTCATATTGGATCTTGGTGGGTTAAACTGAATAATATATATATATATATATATATATATATATATATATATATATATATATATATATATATATATATATATATATATATATTTATATATAGCGGCACTGGCAAAAAGTGAAAGTTTGGGTGCACGTTCTTAAGGGAATAGGCTCCTTACCCCAATCAATAGTCCAGAAAATGAACGGCACTCCGGCAGGTCATGAACAAATAACTCCTTTATTCACCCGTGCGGTGCAACGTTTTGGCACTCTTTGGCTCCTCCCCCTGTATTTTAGGTTATGGTCTATCACATGACATGGATATGATTTAAATCACTATGAATCATGTTTTTTTAACACAAGAATATTACAGTATATATCACAATTGATATACATGACCATGTTTGTACTATGTATCGTACATTTTATGCACTTTTTTCAATTGTATTGTATGTTATTTTGGTTAACACCTACTGATCTGATTGGGTCACATGATTTTGATGTGTGTGTATAAAAAATATATATATATATTACTCACCATATGCATTTGTTCTTTGCTTGAATAAGGCTCTAGTATTGAGCTGAAACGTTGCACCGCACGGGTGAATAAAGGAGTTATTTGTTTGACCTACCGGAGTGCCGTTCATTTTCTGGAATATATAATTTTTTTTTTAACATTTTACCCGTCTCTTCGTGGCTGAACAGACAGCTTTTTTTTTTTTTTTCTTTTTAAAAACAGTGACAGGTTCTCCAGATTTGTCATTTCTTATCCCTGTCATGGCAAATATCATCTGAACATCCCACAGTTACTGAAGGCCTTGGTTACCTTGAAATAATCCTGTATTGATGTGACTATAGGGGACTAGTGTATCTTTGCTGTAGCTACTATGTAGAGGTGTCTGGATTCTCAATTGTGCTGTACAAACCTCTGTAGGTAGCTTCTCTGGTACAGCAATTTACTAACAGGAGTGAAGTGTACTCCTAAGAGCAGATGGAAAAGGGAACCTGAAGACCAATAAAGTGTCAATTTCAGTATGGTCCATGAGATACTCTGTAGCTACCTATAGGTCCTGAATTCACCTCCTGCTGTCAGTGTTCCTAACATTTGTCAGATAATGCTGGCCCACAGGTGTGATGCAAAATCCGTAACAGGGACCTTCTTCTGTCTTGTGTGATTTTATATTATGTGTGTCTTATGTAGCCGAGAGGCTTTAAAGACCTGTCAGGCATCAGGATGGCTGCTGCCTTAGCACCCCTTATAGCTACTCTCCTGTGGAGGCCCCAAGGAAGACTTACTGCTTTAAGGGTGTGGGAGATGCATTTTTTTGGTGACTAGGTCCAGTTGGAACCCTTGAAATACATGACTTAAAAACTAAAATGTATAAAACTGTAATTGTAAGTGACTTGTCCAAGATTTATGCCCACCTTCCAATGGCCTTTCTCTTTCTGATTTTTCAAAGACCTCCCAAGTCCTTGTGCAGTTGGAGTGGAGTCTACTGATGAGAAGTCAACAAAGATCATTCTAGGGTCAACTGCTTGGAGATCATTGGAGTAAATTCTGGCTCACTCTATCCTAGTACCTCCAGCAAGAACCTCCAGAATGGACACCATGCTGCCTTGTCTTGTCCTTATGTTTCGAATGCTTTGAGTATTTTCTTGCACCATTTTAGTACTATATCAATTCATTTCGTAATGCCAACTGTCAAGACTGTTCAATAAAGAGAAACTTAATTCAATGTAAAGCTTGTGTCATTATTGGTAAAGCAACAAGGTGCTTAATGTTTTGGTGATGGGTCAGTGTGGGGAACCATTACTATGCCTTTTTGCTGGTTTCATGTTCTACTGGTTGTGGCAACTTGGGACAAATTAGCTAGGGATGGTCATTACTGGTGAACGATGGGTAAAACATCTGAAAGGTGTTGACAAATGGTAGAGCCAACTGTGTATGGTATTATTGAAAAATGAGAAGAGCTTGGTGACCATGTCTGAGAACGTCAAAGATCCTTATATGTCAGAGTCCAAGTCTCCACATGTCAATGTAGACCTTCCACCAAATGGGTCTATCAAGCTTGATTTTTACCAGAACGATTTTAAACTTGCACATCCAATGTCCACTATTGACTTGGTAGGGTCTACATGATCAGGGAACACTGTGCTGCATCATTGAAACAGAAGTTGCCGTTTTCGTCTCCTTTTTTATGGGATAAACGCCTTTTAATGGTTTTCCAAGGTTTTCTCAAAGAGACTTAAGACTGGGTTGGTTTATTTAAAACATATTACAGAGGTTATCTGTACAAGGTGTCCTTCCACTAGGTCGGCGCTGTAGAGTTGAGAAGGTTCCATTAATATTTTATGGTGTTGGAGACAAGGACTTAAAATCTATTTATGGCTTGACCACCACATATCACTGGTATTTGTGAGACTGGGGGTGTCTATGACTCCTCCCACATGTGCCCCTCATATGCCATGCATTACATGGACTGGCTTCACCCCCTTCAAGAAGACATTTTAGAAGGCTTTCTTCACAAAATGGCTGACTTCCTGTACAGAGAGGAAGTGGTTTATCCCAAGGACTGCAACGTTTACTGAGGCAATGGAGACAAAGGACACTTATTAGCTGCAGTGTCTGGCTAGTAAAGGGTGCAGCACCCCTGCTAGTGAAGGAGAGCCCCCTGCCCTGTGTAGCAGGGTCCCCTGTGCCCCTCATGCTGGGTGCCCCTTCCTGAGTACTGGGTGGTAATGGTGGAGATGGAGGGGGTGGGTCCTCAGTACATCACCTGAGTTCTGGGGTAAATGTACAGAGTGTCAATCACAGGCAGAGCTCAGAGCTGGGAAGGAGCTACAGATGGCGGCTGTGCCTTAGAGAGCGCACTCTTCTTGCCGCTTTCCCTTTCACTTCAGGGTAACTTTGTGGAACTTGTGACCCCCTCCAGGGGCCCCTCTCACCCTCTGCTCTCCCTGGGACCCCTCTAAGGATCTAAACACCGAAATTCGCCGCTTTTTCTGCCTTTTCCGAGCGGCGCGGAGCCGAGGAGTCTGCTCGTTGTTTTCCCAGCTCATGGCGCACCTCCATATTTGTGCGCTCTGATCCGCAGCCCTTCCTCCGGTCTTCCTGCCGACCCCGGGCTCTCGCTCACCCCCGTTATCGACCCCCACGACTCTATTTTTCCCCTTTTTACTCGATTTTCACCTTTTCTCGGTAATTTTTATTTTATTTTTGTTGCGTTTTTCCGACCTCCGGAGTCGCTGCCCCGGCTGCAGGATCAGTACATGGAATAGACAGGTGAGCGTCCGGTCACTACTACCGCTAGTGATTCCTTCGGGTTCTGCACATTTTGGGCTATTTTCTCGCTTTTTGCTCACTATGCCGTCTAATGACGTAATCATAAATAGTGTGTCCGGGCGAGGCGACCGAAGCTAAGTTGGCGGCCGCACTCGGTGCCCGGACGGCGGCTGCCATCTCCCCGCACACCGGGCGTGTATATGTGCGGGTGTCTGCGGCGAGGCTGCGGGCGTGCCCCGGGATGTGCCCGGCGGGGCTGCCAGCCTTCTAGCCGGGGACCTTACTTCTCTCTCAACTTTTGACAGCACCTACCTGGGCACCTGCTACTACAAAGGCCCGGAGCCTGCCACCTGCCCCGGGTACACGATGGAGGAGGACGGCGGCTCAGCGCGCAGCAATGCATCCAGGTATGAGGGCATGATATGTCAGGGCATGCTGGGAGTTGTAGTCACACAGCAGGGTTCAGTGCCACAAGTTGCAGACCCCCAATATTCTGTGCTTTCCCCCAGTGCTGACCTTGACTCTCATTGCCACACCCTAATCTTCCAGGGTCTGCACAGAAACTTGTAGGGGCTATGAGAGGCCCAGAGATCCCTCCAGCCTGTGCCCAGTGCCACCCCTGCCAGGGTCTGATCTGTGCCATCTCCTGTATGGGGCAGGTACATGACCTTGGGGTATTTGGAGTCTCTGCTGCATTGCACCATTTTGTCTATTTGGGGACACGGTGTCATGTATGTGGTTTCTCACAAGGCCCCAGATACAGCCTGGGAGTAAAGTAGTAGATCCTTCCCGGGCCCCTGTCATGTCCCCTGGGGGATAGTCCTTGTCACACAGCCCTGTACACTGTAGTCCTGCTCATGTTGTGTCTGTACATCCAGCGCTACTCCGGATTACAAGGAAGGACGGGAAAAAAGCGTTTATTGTGTGATAGTGCTATGTCAGTTATATATATATATATATATATATATATATATATATATATATATAGATCTGTGTGTGTATGTATATGTGTGTGTATGTATATGTGTGTGTATGTATGTGTGTGTGTATATATATATATATATATATATATATATATATATATATACACACGCACACACATTTTGTATTTTGCCTGTTATTGCGAGTTATATACGGCTCTCCCTTTACAAACTCAGATGTGTTATATGTTAAATTTGAGGATATATATGTGTGTATATATGTATATGTGTGTGTGTATATATATATATATATATATATATACACACATTTCTGTTATACCTGTAATTGTAAGTTATGTATAGCTCTTCCTTCATAAACTGTCAGATGTTATTTTTCTGCATTTTGTCCTTAACATATTCTGAGGTTATTGAAATAACACATTCATTGTTAATATTATCAGGGCGTGTATGTGTGTGTGTGTATGATATATATATATATTATTTTTATTCATTTGTCTATTTTTTATACATTGCTCCTGTCATTTGGCACTGTTTGTCACTGTAAGGGCTCATGCACACAAACGTGTTTTCTTTCTGATTCCTTTCCATTATTATTTTTTTTATTTTTTTTTAAGGACCGTATGGAACCATTCATTTCAATGGGTCCGCAAAAAACAAACAAAACGAAGTTACTCTGTGTGCATTCCGTTTCCGTATGTCTGTATTTCTGTTCCACAAAAAATTAGGACATGTCCTATTATTGTTCGCATTACAGACAAGGATAGGACTGTTCTATTAGGAGCCATCTGTTCCGTTCCGCAAAATACTGAATGCACATGAACGTCTTCCGTATTTTTTACAGATCCAATTTGTGCTAAGCGCAAAATACATACGGTCGTGTGCATGATCCCTTAAAAAGGGGTGCTGTGGATTGCACTGTTATTGGGGGCACTGTAGACACCACTGTTGGGGGGGAAGGGGGCACTGTGAACGCCACTGTTATGGGGGCGGACTCTGTGGACGCCACTGTTATGGGGGCGGGCTCTGTGGACGCCACTGTTATGGGGGGCGGGCTCTGTGGACGCCACTGTTATGGGGGGCGGGCTCTGTGGACGCCACTGTTAACCACACACAAACAACACATGAAATAAACCTGTACGATGCTGGGTAATTTGTGTGCGTGTGTGTGTGTATATATATATATATATATATATACAAACACACACAATTTTTTATTTTTTATTCTTTATTTCCTCTTGAAGTATTTTCCATCATGTTTTCACCAGTATTTCAGTTTGGTGTAATCTCCCCAGCACCTGATTATGTAGAATATATTACAGCCCCCTTTGTATTAATATTTGTGGCCCTGGGGCTGATGGGGTTAAATACCGTTTAGTGTTTTATATATATTTTCCCGGTGGGTTTGGATATGGGATGTCCCACCGTGTGGTTTTTGCCGTCCGTTTTCCCGTTCTCTCTTTTTCTATAAGAGAATGACCTGGTGAAGGTAATGCTGGTTTCCTGTGAAGCTGAGCTTTCATCGTGGAGATGTGGCTGTATAGGATTGTATAGAGCGTACAGAGATGTGACCAGAGCTCCATACTGCTATATACTGCTTATTATATACTCAGACAGGCTGGTGGCCACTGTGTAGATGTAAAATGGCCGCCTTCTCTGGAGTGAGAGCCTCGCACTACACCACACTGTCCTTGGAGAACATTTTGTGACTGGCAGCCATTTTAGAGAAATGCCTCAGATAAAGCTGCAGCTGTTTTATGAAAAGCTTGTGTGTTTTCTGTGATGTATGAGAGGAAATACAGAGGATTGTGAAGGGGCATTGTTGTCAGGGGACATGGGGGAGAAAGCAATGAAGATTTGGGCAGGAAAAGCAGTATTTTCACTGTTTTCTGCTTTTCTGTTCCAGTCACAAAATGGCTCTCCCTTTGTGCTGCAGCAGCAGGCTGACACTGATGCTCTGTGCTCTCCACAAGCAGGAGGAGGAAGTTGCTTTCTAGGAGTTCAAAGGCCATCTTGTGGCTGCTGCGGATCTGATTGGCTGTTGGCCTCCTGGTAACTGGGGCGTCAGCAGTGGGGGCGTAGCTCCCGTGTGATGTCAGCTGTGCACACCCCTCCCTTTTTGGCATGAAAGCCCAGCTTAGTCAGCCAGCTGGAGGCAGACAGTGTGCTCAGGCTGGACGCTGTGTGCATGAGAGCGAAGGGCTTATGTTTGTATCATTATTAGACAAATATATTTATTACTTGTCTACCATTGATGACCTCGTTTACGTCACTCTTGAGAAATCTTTTTTTTATTCCCACTGGCGTCTCCAGACTATTTCCCAGGAACACGTGGGCTCTGTTAACCCTTTCCACAGCACACAGCTGCTCCTTGTTCACGTGATGTGGTACAACTTCCCAGTCCCAGAACCAGCTCCACATCACAAAGGAATTTAGCATCAAATTAACCCATTGACCTTTCTCTTGACTTAATTTAACCCTTGAATGGAGGCATCATCTAACTTTTTTGTTTCTGTGGACTTGGCTGCATAGGCTGGTTAAATGTGCAATTGTAGTAGTTGCTTTTTTAATTTAATGTTTTTGTTTTTAAATCGTACAGGATCAGTCTAGTGACCCAATCAATTTCTGTAGACTCAAACGGATTCAAAAGTACAGTCCTTTTTTTACAGGACGTATCATGTCTGTCGAGTTCAATGAAATAGAGGCTGAATTGGAAGAAAACCGATGGAAACTAACGTCAGCCTCTTGTAAGGCTGTATTCACAGCTCCTATCCATTTCCTTGTGCACATTTTCACGTTTTGTTTTACACCGCTGTTTTCAAGTACGCTTGAGGAGCATGTTACAACTTCCCATTGATGTCAGTGGGAAAGGACTAGGTTCACTAGCGGTACTTGACACCTTTTTGGTGCCATTTCCACCCCAAGCCTACTGATCTGCCACTGGTTTTGATCACAGACATTTTATCTGTGGACGAAGTCTTAGTTTTTCAATCTGTAAGGGCTCATGCACACGACCGTATGTATTTTGTGTTTCGCCAAAAATACGGATGACATCCACGTGCATTTTCTATTTTACGGAACAGCTGGCCCTTCATAGAACAGTGCCATCCTTGTCCGTAATGTCGACAATAATAGGACAGGTTCTATATTCTTTTTGCGGAACCGAAAAACTGAATGCACACAGAGTAACTTCCGCTTTTTTGCGGACCCATTGACGTGAATGGTTCCGCATACGGTCCGCAAAAAAACGGAACGACACGGAAAGAAAATACATTTGTGTGCATGAGGCCTGAAATATACAAGCCTGACTTCAGCCTAAGGCCTCATGCACACGACTGTATCCATTTTTATGGCGCCCAAATATTGGATCCTGCATTTCATTTTAAAGCCTTGGATGGGTTTGGATCGTGTCTGTTCAGGAAAGCCACCGTACGTTTGTGTGCAATAACTGCCGGCACATCAATTTGGTTAAAGGGGGTCTTTAGGTTTTATTTAAAAAAAAAAAAAAAAAGCTTTCACCTGCACATGGCATAAAAAGTCCTTATAGTCCACTGCTATAGCATCGGCTCTCGGCAGTTTGTGTTACATGGGCTGCATCGGTACATGACCTCCCGCCAGTCACTGATCACAGCAGCCATGGGCGTGAGGGTGACTGTTAATTATATTATTTATTTATTTTTAATAAAAGCTTAGAAAAGTCCTTCACGCAGTGGAGTTTTTGTGGAGACCGCCAGCAGGTTATTTTGTACATGAGAATGTAGCTCTCTAATCAGTGATTTATGGCCTTCTGAATGCTACAAAGTTTCTTCTCCTTCCTAGTCTCTGGACTGTCCCCCTCCCCCACCCAGCTTGCTGCTTTTCTGGGTGAGGCAATCCTCTTTGTAGTGACTTTATCCTGTTACAGGATCACATTGGGGAGCCAGTATTACAAGTAGGCCAGGTTTTTACTCAAAGGGGATGTCTCACTTCAGCAAATGGCATTTATTATGTAGAGAACGTTAATATAAGACACTTAAAGGGGTTGTCCACTTTTTACTATTGATGCACTAACCTCAGGATAGGTCATTAGTATCGGATCGGCAGGGGTCCAACACTGGGCACCCCGTCCAATCAGCTGAAGAGAAGGCAGTGCTCCTACAAGTGCTGCGTTCTCTGCTCTGTTTACCTGCTTTTTTTTTAAATAACCACTTTGGGTGGCATTGTGTGTATAATATCGATGTATCTGTTTAACTTTATATTTTAATTCACTTTCCTTTTTTTTTTACTTAAAAAAAGTATTTTAAAAGTATTTGGGCAAAAAGGCAGTTTCAGTTTTCGGTCAAGGGCATCCTGAATTTTCGGTTTCGGACCAGAATTTTCATTTCGGTGCACCCCTAGTATATTCTAACATACACTCACCTAAAGAATTATTAGGAACACCTGTTCTATTTCTCATTAATGCGATTATCTAGTCAACCAATCAAATGGCAGTTGCTTCAATGCATGTAGGGTTGTGGTCCTGGTCAAGACAATCTCCTGAACTCCAAACTGAATGTCAGAATGGGAAAGAAAGGTGGGCTACAACAGCAGAAGACCCCACCGGGTACCACTCATCTTCACTGCAAATAGGAAAAAGAGGCTACAATTTGCACAAGCTCACCAAAATTGGACTGTTGAAGACTGGAAAAATGTTGCCTGGTCTGATGAGTCTCGATTTCTGTTGAGACATTCAAATGGTAGAGTCCGAATTTGGCGTAAACAGAATGAGAACATGTATCCATCATGCCTTGTTACCACTGTGCAGGCTGGTGGTGGTGGTGTAATGGTGTGGGGGATGTTTTCTGGGCACACTTTAGGCCCCTTAGAGCCAATTGGCCATCGTTTAAATGCCACGGGCTACCTGAGCATTGTTTCTGACCATGTCCATCCCTTCATGACCACCATGTACCCATCCTCTGATGGCTACTTCCAGCAGGATAATGCACCATGTCACAAAGCTCGAATCATTTCAAATTGGTTTCTTGAACATGACAATGAGTTCACTGTACTAAAAGGGCCCCCACAGTCACCAGATCTGAACCTAATAGAGCATCTTTGGGATGTGGTGGAACGGGAGCTTCGTGCCCTGGATGTGCATCCCTCAAATCTCCATCAACTGCAAGATGCTATCCTATCAATATGGGCCAACATTTCTAAAGAATGCTATCAGCACATTGTTGAATCAATGCCACGTAGAATTAAGGCAGTTCTGAAGGCAAAAGGGGGTCCAACACCGTATTAGTATGGTGTTCCTAATAATTCTTTAGGTGAGTGTAGAGGCGTTCCCATGGTGATGGGGACGCTTCAAGTTAAAATATACCATCGGATTGGAGAAAACTCTGATCCGATGATATAGTAATAGGGACTTCTGACTTTACATTGAAAGTCAATGGGGGACGGATCCGTTTGCAATTACACCATATTGTGTCAACGTCAAACGGATCCGTTTTGCTCCGCATGGCCAGGCGGACACCAAAACGCTGCAAGCTGCGTTTTGGTGTCCGCCTCCAGAGCGGAATGGAGGCGGAACGGAGCCATACTGATGCATTCTGAACGGATCCTTAGCCATTCAGAATGCATTGGGGATGAACGGATCAGTTCGGGGTCGCTTGTGAGAGCCCTCAAACGGATCTCACAAGCGGAACGCCAAACGCAACTGTGAAAGTAGCCTTATTTGGTAATTACACTAGACGACCTTCTAAAGCTCTCTGCAAACTTAAAGGGGAATTAAATTCAGATTTTGTTGGTTGTTTTTTGTGTTTGTAATCAGATTACAAAAACAACCAACAAAATGTAATATAATCTCCTTATATGTATTTGTTATTTGCACTTGTTTCGTCAGTTATCACAATTGCAGACACTAAAAATAAACTGTTTTATTAGATTGCAGCCTTTCTCATTCTGGTGCATGTAAGGCAGGAGGGGACTGGCTTTTATCTGGATAACTTTTGTCACACAGGGCGAGGGTGGCCATTTTGTTGGAAGTAATCAAGGGTTTGTAGTGACATTCGGTGAGACTGACGGAAACCTTCCCTA
This sequence comes from Bufo gargarizans, assembly GCF_014858855.1. Classification (NCBI taxonomy): domain Eukaryota; kingdom Metazoa; phylum Chordata; class Amphibia; order Anura; family Bufonidae; genus Bufo; species Bufo gargarizans. The sequence continues at coordinate 121,693,932 of NC_058081.1, read as the reverse complement.
TCTGTCAGATCTTCCTCTCTAGTGACACTCGTTATTACTCGTGTGTAAAGCTACTTTCACATCTGCGCTTTTCCTTTCTGCTATTGAGATCCGTGGAAAGGGTGGATCTGTGGAAAACACTTCCGTTTTGTCCCCATTCATTGTCAATTGGGACAAAACTGAATGGAATGCACCAAAACACATTCCGTTCCATTTGTTTGCATCCCCATCGCGGACAGAATAATGCTGCAATCTGCATTTTTTCTGGCTGCGATGTGATGCGGAGCAAGACAGATCCGTCATGACACACAATGTAAGTCAATGGTGGCGGATCCGTTTTCTCTGATCCATCCCCCACTGACTTTCAGTGGAGTTCATGACGGATCCGTCTTGGCTATTTTAGAGATAATACAACTGGATCTGTTCATAACGGATGCAGGCAGTTGTATTATCAGAATGGAGGAGTTTTTGCTGAACGCTGCGGGACCCAGCGAAAACGCTAGTGTAAAAGTAGCCTAAGGCGGTTATCATGAGGCAACAGTGGACATGATAGTGAGTGTGTGTGGGGGGGGTTATAAGGGAAGAGCTACAACTCTCAGGTGTATAGACTTTTAAACATTACATGAGAAGGGTATAAGGGGAGAACTACAATTCCCAGCATGTCCAGGCTGTTGTTATGGGACATCAGCTGTCATTACATGTAGAGGGATAGTATTTGCCAACTTATATAGGGAAACACTAACCTCACACACATGGCACAGAAACTCTGCCTGCATGGTGACATCGCTAAGGCCCTTCACCACTACTGTGTACTAGGGTTGGCCAATATACCAGTGTTAACGATATACTGCGGTATTAACAAACGGCGATATCACCGTTTCTTAATTACCGCGGTATATTAGTGACGTCATAGGAGCAATCACACTTGCACTGATGACCGCTTCTAAAAAGTCTGCGTCCGGCCGCCTGTGCACATTGCCTGCCAGTTCTCACTGCAACCGCCCCCCTCCTCGTTCCTACTTTACCTGGACTCCATCCACTGACCCGAGAACTGGCATTCAAGTTAAAATAGGCCATGCTACGGCCACCCTGAAGCCCAAACTTTAGCAGCCAATGAGAGAGGAGAAAACACAACGGCATCCTCATACGGCATAGACGGGGATGTACTAGAGCCATGGGGAATATACAGGTCATGAGTCCCACCAGTATAAGCCCCATACAGTATGTCTCCTTGTGGCCCCCATACAGTATAATGTCTCCTTGTGGCCCCCATACAGTATAATGTCTCCTAGTGGCTGCCCCCATACAGTATAATGTCTCCTTGTGGCTGCTGCCCCCATACAGTATAATGTCTCCTTGTGGCTGCTGCCCCCATACAGTATAATGTCTCCTTGTGGCTGCTGCCCCCATACAGTATAATGTCTCCTTGTGGCTGCTGCCCCCATACAGTATAATGTCTCCTTGTGGCTGCTGCCCCCATACAGTATAATGTCTCCTTGTGTTTTTTTCTTTTAAACAGGCATTTATCGCGATATATATAGTTATCGCGATAAATTTCTTAATATCGTTATCGTCTGAATATTTTTGATATCGCCCAACCCTACCCTACAATGTGCAGGTAAAGGCTGGAAGGTTTTGCATGAATTCACTGTTAAGCCCCGCTTTCTGACTGCAGTTCTTCCTGTGAGCTCTGCTCCTGCACAGAGTCAGTCTCCAGCCCATAATGGAGAAAGGAGACCCTTCACTGGCTGCAAGATATCTGTTTAACTGCTTTCTGCAGCATCTGGCAGATGTCTGAAGAAAGGACTGCACACCAACTTGTGCCTGGGGACAGAGTCCATCTAGCATTTGGAGTCAAACTATCACTGTGACTAGAGAGTTGTCGTTTGTGCTGGCTGCTGCTATTTTTTATTTAAAGGGGTTGTCCCAGTTACATAAAAACTCAGCCCCTGTAAATGGCTTAAAATAACAATTGAATGGATACTCACCTGTTTTTATCCCTGTTTCTTCGAGCACTGCACTCAGGTCCTCTCACTGCTGACGTAATCTTCATGAATGCAGTGGTGACGTTCCTTGCACAGGTCTCCACTGCAGCCAGTTGCTGGCCTCAGCCGTGCATGGGATGTATCTGCTGAGGCCAGAGGCTGACTGCAGCGGTGGTCTGTGTACACAAAACGTCACCGCTGCAGCCAGAAAAACAAAGAGCAGCAGTGCAGACCAGAGCGCATCACAGGAAGTAGCAGAGGGAAAAAAACTGGTGAGTATAAATCCATTTATTTTAGTTACTTTATATAATTTGGACAACCGATTCGGTAATGATATACGGGAGGTTGGATCGACTGTTTCATTCTCTTCAGTTTTGTCTATGCATAACCTTCAGCATGACAGGAAGATGCGCATTAAGGAATTCAATGTTTGGCTTGGTGAATGGTGTCTGAACCAAGGGTTTGGCTTTGTGTCTCATGTTAGCTCTTGTTGGAATGGAAAAGAACTGTACAAGAAAGATGGTTTGCATCTTTCTCTCAAGGGAACGAATGTCCTCAGTGAACAGTTCAAAGTGTTTGCTTAGGAGCGTTTAAACTAGGAAAGGGGGGCAAAAGAGTGATAATCCAGCAGTCCAACTGCCCCCTGGGACAATGCCAGAAGCACATAGGTTAAGAAATTACAAGCTCAGAGTCTTCTCCAAATGCTCGCAGTTTAGGGAAAAAGATCAATGAACTTAATTCTATAATGGCATCTGAGAATATAGATTTAGTTACTGAGACATGGTTCAATGGGAGTAATGACTGGGATATAACAATACCAGGGTTCTCTCTAGGAAAGACAGGGAAGGCAAGAAGGGGGAGGGGTGGCTCTGTATGTGAAAGCATAAAATCTAATTTAATACAAGAAGTTTAACGAGACCAATTTAGAGTCAGTTTGGGTTACGTTGCAGCTTAATAATCATAAGGTAACTTGTGTAGGTGTGATATATAGACCACCTAGCCAAATCAAAGAATTAGATGATCTACTAGTTGAGGAATTCACAGTAGTACCATCATTCTAAAATATAACTTTTAATATTTATATATAAAACAGTTATGACACCCTTCTAATATGAAGAAAATAGAAAGAAAAAGAAAATCAAAATCTAGGGTCAGATTTAGCTTGCACAATGTTTGCAATCAGGTTAATAGATGTTAGTAAAAACCTCCTGGGGGCAGTGACCGTAATTCTGGCCCTAGTGTAACAGCCCTGCCTAAATACGGAATAGCCGCCCCGATAGGGGCGATCCCGTTTCTCGTACCTCCTGGTATCCCTAGTTAACCCTTGCAAGGAGTGGATGCCTGTATGATGAGGGACCCTGATGAGGACGCCTAGGCTAATCTACACAAAACAAAAACAGAAATTAAATGTATATAGATACCCAAAGTAAGTGACAAACAACACCATGTTACCAAGTGTTAAAGAGGACCTTTCACTAATATCCAAACTAAAAACTAACTATACCTGTGGGCAGAGCGGCGCCCAGGGGTCCCCCTGCACTTACTAGTATGCCTGGGCGCCGCTCCGTTCGCCCGGTATATGCTCCGGTGTCTCAGCTCCGTCTGTTGTATTGGACAGATTTTTTTGTAGGAGGCGTGTCCCTTGCTGCAGTGCTGGCCAATCGCAGCGCACAGCTCATAGTCTGGCTATGAGCTGTGCGCTGCGATTGGCCAGCACTGCAGCAAGGGACACGCCTCCTACAAAAAAATCAGTCCAATACAACAGACGGAGCTGAGACACCGGAGCATATACCGGGCGAACGGAGCGGCGCCCAGGCATACTAGTAAGTGCAGGGGGACCCCTGGGCGCCGCTCTGCCCACAGGTATAGTTAGTTTTTAGTTTGGCAACTAAAATGTAATGTTGATAAGTGAAATGTTGATAAGTGCAAACCATAAAAAATTATGGGGCCCCCCTCCGCCAGTAATTTTTTCACAACCCCTACCTTTCATGCTGCCCCCATTCCTGTGGCTAGTAAAGATCGCTCTCTCAGACCAGGCCCAGCAGGTGTTCCATCCGTTTTCTACACTGTCACTGTATATCATTTCATTGTGTAATACTGTTGAGGGGGCTCTGACAAAATCTTTTAGTCCTCCTCCTCCTGGATGGGCCCCCTTCTAGGACAGGGCCCCAAAGCAGCCGCTTTCCCAGCTTCCCCTTTAGTTACGCCCCTGGGAGAGGCATTACCAGTAGAAAGAGGGAGGTGCTCATGCCGCTCTACAGAGCACTAGTGAGACCTCATTTGGAGTATTGTGCTCAGTACTGGAGACCATATCTCCAGAAGGATATTGATACTTTGGAGAGAGTTCAGAGAAGAGCTACTAAGCTAGTACACGGATTGCAGGATAAAACTTACCAGGAAAGATTAAAGGACCTTAATATGTATAGCTTGGAAGAAAGACGAGACAGGGGGGATATGATAGAAACTTTTAAATACATAAAGGAAATCAACAAGGTAAAAGAGTAGAGAATATTTAAAAGAAGAAAAACTGCTACAAGAGGGGCAAAGGTTTAAAAGTAATATCAGGAAGTATTACTTTACTGAGAGAGTAGTGGATGCATGGAATAGCCTTCCTGCAGAAGTGGTAGCTGCAAATACAGTGATGGAGTTTAAAGGGAATCTGTCACCAAAAAAATTGCTTATTAAGCTATTCAGAGTATCTTATAGTGCTGCATAGTAGTGTTCTATTGCACTTTTTCTTTGTTTTCCCGCATTTAGTCTCATTGAGAAATCGATGTTTTATTCAGCTGCTGCCCCGTGCTTCAAGTCAGGTTTGAAGTCAAAGGGGCAGCGGCCTAGGCGTCTCCAATCCTGCTCTTCCCGCCGCCTTTATTGACACGCCGGATGTCAGTGCCGGGACCGCGCTCTCAGCCCGCATGCGCAGTAAAGGGCTGCTGTAGCGCGATCCCGGCCCGAGATCACTCTCTGTATGCGCAGTTAGAGAAGATGCTGGGCGTGGGTGTGAGTATGTAAGGCTGGCGTGCACATGCGCAGTAGCGAGACTGAAGCCAGCTGAGTGTACGAGCCGGAGCCGGGATTGCGCTACAGCAGCCCTTTACTGCGCATGTGGAGCGCGGTCCCGGCACTGAGATCCGGCGTGTCAATAAAGGCGGCAGGAGGCGGGGAGAGCAGGATTGGAGACACCTAGGCCGCTGCTCCCTTGACTTTAAATCTGACTTGAAGCACGGGGCAGCAGCTGAATAAAACATCGATTTCTCAATGAGACTAAATGCGGGAAAACAAAGAAAAAGTGCAATAGAACACTACTATGCAGCACTATAAGGTACTCTGAACAGCTTAATAAGCAATTTTTTGGTGACAGGTTCCCTTTAAGCATGCATGGGATAGGCATAAGGCCATCTTTCATATAAGATAGGGCAGAGGCTATCCATAGTATTCAGTATATTGGGCAGACTAGATGGGCCAAATGGTTCTTATCTGCCGACACATTCTATGTTTCTAACCCCATTCATTTTCAATTGTATAGTGCTGCATGAAATGAAAAAGAAAATGGCCAAAGAAAAAAATAAGTTCTCTTAACCACTTCAGCCCCGCTAGGTGAAACCCCCTTCATGACCAGAGCACTTTTTACACTTCGGCACTACACTCCTTTCACCGTTTATCGCTCGGTCATGCAACTTACCACCCAAATGAATTTTACCTCCTTTTCTTCTCACTAATGGAGCTTTCATTTGGTGGTATTTTATTGCTGCTGACATTTTTACTTTTTTTGTTATTAATCAAAATGTAACGATTTTTTTGCAAAAAAATGACATTTTTCACTTTCAGCTGTAAAATTTTGCAAAAAAAACGACATCCATATATAAATTTTTCACCAGATTTATTGTTCTACATGTCTTTGATAAAAAAAAAAATGTTTGGGCAAAAAAAAATGGTTTGGGTAAAAGTTATAGCATTTACAAACTATGGTACAAAAATGTGAATTTCCGCTTTTTGAAACAGCTCTGACTTTCTGAGCACCTGTCATGATTCCTGAGGTTCTACAATGCCCAAACAGTAGAAAACCCCCACAAATGACCCCATTTCAGAAAGTAGACACCCTAAGGTATTCGCTGATGGGCATAGTGAGTTCATAGAACTTTTTATTTTTTGTCACAAGTTAGCGGAAAATGATGATGATTTTATTTTTATTTTTTTTTCTTACAAAGTCTCATATTCCACTAACTTGCGACAAAAAATAAAAAATTCTAGGAACTCGCCATGCCCCTCACGGAATACCTTGGGGTGTCTTCTTTCCAAAATGGGGTCACTTGTGGCGTAGTTATACTGCCCTGGCAATTTAGGGGCCCAAATGTGTGAGAAGAACTTTGCAATCAAAATGTGTAAAAAATGACCGGTGAAATCCGAAAGGTGCACTTTGGAATATGTGCCCCTTTGCCCACCTTGGCAGCAAAAAAGTGTCACACATCTGGTATCGCCGTACTCAGGAGAAGTTGGGGAATGTGTTTTGGGGTGTCATTTTACATATACCCATGCTGGGTGAGAAAAATATCTTGGTCAAATGCCAACTTTGTATAAAAAAAATGGGAAAAGTTGTCTTTTGCCAAGATATTTCTCTCATCCAGCATGGGTATATGTAAAATGACACCCCAAAACACATTCCCCAACTTCTCCTGAGTACGGCGATACCAGATGTGTCACACTTTTTTGCTGCCAAGGTGGGCAAAGGGGCACATATTCCAAAGTGCACCTTTCAGATTTTGCAGGCCATTTTTTACACATTTTGATTGCAAGGTACTTCTCACACATTTGGGCCCCTAAATTGCCAGGGCAGTATAACTACGCCACAAGTGACCCCATTTTGGAAAGAAGACACCCCAAGGTATTCCGTGAGGGGCATGGCGAGTTCCTAGAATTTTTTATTTTTTGTCGCAAGTTAGTGGAATATGAGACTTTGTAAGGAAAAAAGAAAAAAAAAGAAAAATCATCATTTTCCGCTAACTTGTGACAAAAAATAAAAAATTCTAGGAACTCGCAGTGCCCCTCACGGAATACCTTGGGGTGTCTTCTTTCCAGAATGGGGTCACTTGTGGCGTAGTTATACTGCCCTGGCAATTTAGGGGCCCAAATGTGTAAGAAGTACCTTGCAATCAAAATGTGTAAAAAATGGCCTGCGAAATCCGAAAGGTGCACTTTGGAATATGTGCCCCTTTGCCCACCTTGGCTGCAAAAAAGTGTCACACATGTGGTATCGCCGTACTCAGGAGAAGTTGGGTAATGTGTTTTGGGGGGTCATTTTACATATACCCATGCTGGGTGAGAGAAATATCTTGGCAAAAGACAACTTTTCCCATTTTTTTATACAAAGTTGGCATTTGACCAAGATATTTTTCTCACCCAGCATGGGTATATGTAAAATGACACCCCAAAGCACATTCCCCAACTTCTCCTGAGTACGGCGATACCACATGTGTGACACTTTTTTGCAGCCTAGATGCGCAAAGGGGCCCAAATTCCTTTTAGGAGGGCATTTTTAGACATTTGGATCCCAGACTTCTTCTCACACTTTCGGGCCCCTAAAAAGCCAGGGCAGTATAACTACGCCACAAGTGACCCCACTTTGGAAAGAAGACACCCCAAGGTATTCAATGAGGGGCATGGCGAGTTCCTAGAATTTTATTTTTTTTGCATAAGTTAGCGGATATTGATTTTTTTTTTGTTTTTTTCTCACAAAGTCTCACTTTCCGCTAACTTAGGACAAAAATTTAAATCTTTCATGGACTCAATATGCCCCTCACGGAATACCTTGGGGTGTCTTCTTTCCGAAATGGGGTCACATGTGGGGTATTTATACTGCCCTGGCTTTTTAGGGGCCCTAAAGCGTGAGAAGAAGTCTGGAATATAAATGTCTAAAAATGTTTACGCATTTGGATTCCGTGAGGGGTATGGTGCGTCCATGTGAGATTTTATTTTTTGACACAAGTTAGTAGAATATGAGACTTAGTAAGAAAAAACAAAAACAAACAAAAAATTTCCGCTAACTTGTGCCAAAAAAAATGTCTGAATGGAGCCTTACCAGGGGGGGGGGGGGGGGGGGGGGGTGATCAATGACAGGGGGGTGATCAATGACAGGGGGGTGATCACCCATATAGACTCCCTGATCACCCCCCTGTCATTGATCACCCCCCCTGTAAGGCTCCATTCAGACATCCGCATGATTTTTTACGGATCAATGGATACATGGATCGGATCCACAGAACGCATGCGGACGTCTGAATGGAGCCTTACAGGGGGGTTATCAATGACAGGGGGTGATCAGGGTGATCACCCCCCCTGTCACTGATCACCCCCCCTGTAAGGCTCCATTCAGACATCCGCATGATTTTTTACGGATCCATGGATACATGGATCGGATCCACAGAACGCATGCGGACGTCTGAATGGAGCCTTACAGGGGGGTTATCAATGTCAGGGGGTGATCAGGGTAATCAGGGTGATCACCCCCCTGTCACTGATCACCCCCCCTGTAAGGCTCCATTCAGACATCCGCATGATTTTTTACGGATCCATGGATACATGGATCGGATCCACAGAACGCATGCGGACGTCTGAATGGAGCCTTACAGGGGGGTTATCAATGACAGGGGGTGATCAGGGTAATCAGGGTGATCACCCCCCTGTCACTGATCACCCCCCCTGTAAGGCTCCATTCAGACATCCGCATGATTTTTTACGGATCCATGGATACATGGATCGGATCCACAGAACGCATGCGGACGTCTGAATGGAGCCTTACAGGGGGGTTATCAATGACAGGGGGTGATCAGGGTGATCACCCCCCTGTCACTGATCACCCCCCCTGTAAGGCTCCATTCAGACATCCGCATGATTTTTTACGGATCCATGGATACATGGATCGGATCCACAAAACGCATGCGGACGTCTGAATGGAGCCTTACAGGGGGGTTATCAATGACAGGGGGGTGATCAGGGAGTGTATATGGGTGATCACCCGCCTGTCATTGATCACCCCCTGTAAGGCTCCATTCAGACGTCCGCATGTGTTTTGCGGATCCGATCCATGTATCCATGGATCCGTAAAAATCATGCGGACGTCTGAATGGAGCCTTACAGGGGAGTGATCAATGACAGGGGGGTGATCAATGACAGGGGGTGATCAGGGAGTGTATATGGGTGATCACCCGCCTGTCATTGATCACCCCCCTGTAAGGCTCCATTCAGACGTCCGTATGCTTTTTGCGGATCCGATCCATGTATCCGTGGATCCGTAAAAATCATACGGACGTCTGAACGGAGCCTGACAGGGGGGTGATCAATGACAGGGCGGTGATCAATGACAGGGGGGTGATCAGGGAGTTTATATGGGGTGATCATGGGTGATCAGGGGTTTATAAGGGGTTAATAAGTGACGGGGGGGGGGGGGGTGTAGTGTGGTGTTTGGTGCTACTGTACTGACCTACCTGAGTCCTCTGGTGGTCGATCCTAACAAAAGGGACCACCAGAGGACCAGGTAGGAGGTATATTAGACGCTGTTATGAAAACAGCGTCTAATATACCTGTTAGGGGTTAAAAAATTCGGATCTCCAGCCTGCCAGCGAGCGATCGCCGCTGGCAGGCTGGAGATCCACTCGCTTACCTTCCGTTCTTGTGAGCGCGCGCGCGTTCACAGGAAATCTCGGCTCTCGCGGGAGGACGCGTATATGCGTCCACCCAGAAGAGCAGGACCGCCGGCAGGACGCAATCCTGCGTACGGCGGTCCTGAGGTGGTTAAACAGGGCTCCAGATGGCGACCAAAATGGTCGCCAATGCGACTTAGAATTTACAAATGGCGACAAGACTTTTTAGTACAGCGGCGGGGCACAGGAGATAATAGTTCTCTGCCCCGCCGCCGATGTTCTTCTCAGCAGTGCAGAGGAGAAGGAGTCTCTCCCTCCCCCTGTGCTGCTGCCGCCAATAAGAAGCGAGACGGGGGGAGGGGGGGCGCACTGCGCCACCAATGAAGATAACTGACCTGTTAATACAAATACAGGAGGCGGGTGCCTGAATCAAATAGCCGACACCCGACCTCTATGACAGGGAGCTGCGATCCGCTGCTGCATCTGAGCGGTTAACTGCAGCGGATCGCAGCTCCCTGTCATAGAGGTCGGGTGTCGGCTATTTGATTCTGGCACCCGCCTCCTGTATTTGTATTAACAGGTCAGTTATCTTCATTGGTGGATCAGTGTGGCCCCCCAACACCCCAGTATAATAAACATTGGTGGCGCAGTGGGCTGTGCCAATGAGGGTTAAAAAAAATATTATATTAACTCACCTCCTCCAATTGATCGCGTCTCCTGTTCTTTCTTCAGGACCTGTGGTGACATCACTGAGCTCCAGCACACGGTCCATTACCATGTGATGTATCTATCATGTGATGAGCACAGTGATGTCACCACAGGTCCTGAAGAAAGAACAGGAGACCGGCTGCTACGCGATCAATTGGAGGAGGTGAGTTCATTTTTTTATTTTTTAACCCTCATTGGCACTGCCCACTGCGTCACCAATGTTTATTATAATGGGGTGTTGGGGGGGCGGCGCACTGCACCTCCAATGTTTAGTATAATGAGGTGTTGGTGGGGGGGGGGGGGCGCACTGCACCGCCAATGTTTTTTATAATGAGGTGTTGGTGGGGGGGCGCACTGCACCGCCAATGTTTATTATAATGGGGTGTTGGGGGGGCCACACTGCGCCACCAATGTTTATTATACTGGGGTGTTGGGGGGCCACACTGCGCCACCAATGTTTATTATACTGGGGTGTTGGGGGGCCACACTGCGCCACCAATGTTTATTATACTGGGGTGTTGGGGGGGCCACACTGCGCCACCAATGTTTATTATACTGGGGTGTTGGGGGGGCCACACTGCGCCACCAATCTTTATTATACTGGGGTGTTGGGGGGGCCACACTGCGCCACCAATGTTTATTATACTGGGGTGTTGGGGGGGCCACACTGCGCCACCAATGTTTATTATACTGGGGTGTTGGGGGGGCCACACTGCGCCACCAATCTTTATTATACTGGGGTGTTGGGGGGGCCACACTGCGCCACCAATCTTTATTATACTGGGGTGTTGGGGGCGCACTGCGCCACCAATCTTTATTATACTGGGGTGTTGGGGGGGCCACACTGCGCCACCAATCTTTATTATACTGGGGTGTTGGGGGCGCACTGCGCCACCAATGTTTATTATATTGGGGGGGGGGGGACTGCACCACCAATGTTTATTATACTGGGGTGTTGGGGGGGGGGGCGCACTGTGCCAGTAATGTTTATTATATTGGGGTGTATATAATGTTTATTATATTGACCTTCTACTAAGCATTCTGTATTAAAGAATGCTATTATTTTCCCTTAGAACCATGTTATAAGGGGAAAATAATACAGTGAATAGACTGTCACCTAGAAACCATGCATAAAAATCGCACCGCACCTGCACTTGCTTGCGGATGCTTGCGATTTTCACGCAGCCCCTTAACTTCTATAGGGCCTGTGTTGCGTGAAAAACGCAGAATACAGAGCTTGCTGCGATTTTCACGCAACGCAGAAGTGATGCGTGAAAATCACCGCTCATGTGCACAGCCCCATAGAAGTGAATGGGTCAGGATTCAGTGCGGGTGCAATGGGTTCACCTCACGCATTGCACCCGCGCAGAAATATCGCCTATGTAAAAGGGGCCTAAGGGTGAATAGGACAAGTGTTCCAGCCCCTAAGGGGGCTAATAGTAAGTAAAAAAACCAAAAAAAACACTAAGGCTACTTTCACACTTGCGGCAGTGTGATCCGACAAGCAGTTCCGCCGATCTGGATGTGACTGAAAGCATTTGTGAGACGCATCCGGATGCAGATCCGTCTCACAAATGCATTGCAAGAACGGATCCGTCTCTCCTGCTTGTCATGCGGACAGACGGATCTGTCTTGTATCTTTTTACACATTTTTACCGGTCTGCACATGGATCCTACATTCCGGCATTCAGGCAAATCTTACGTTTTTTTCGCCGGAGATAAAGCCGTAGCATGCTGCAGTTTTATCTTTTGCCTGATCAGTCAAAATGACTGAACTGAAGACGTCCTGATGCATCCTGAACGGATTAGGGTACTTTCACACTTGCGTTGTTTGATTCCGGCAGGCAGTTCCATTGACTGAACTGACTGCCTGATCAGGCAAACTGTATTCAAACGGATGATTTTTTTTTCATTTTTAAAGGTCTGCGCATGCGCAGACCGGAAGGACGGATCCGGTATTTTGAATGCCGGCACTAATACATTCCTATGGAAAAAAATGCCGGATCCGGCATTCAGGCGGGTCTTCAGTTTTTTTCGCCGGAGATAAAACTGTAGCATGCTACGGTTTTCTCTTTTGCCTGATCAGTCAAAACGACTGAACTGAAGACATCCTGATGCATCCTGAATGGATTACTCTCCATTCAGAATGCATGGGGATATGCCTGATCAGTTATTTTCCGGTATAGAGCTCCTGTGACGGAACTCTATGCCGGAAATGAAAAACGCTATTGTGAAAGTACCCTAAAATATGAAGTTTAAATCCCCCCCTTTCCCAATTTTTACATATAGAATATATAAACAATAAATAAATAAACATATTACATAGCGCTGTGTCCGAAAAGTCCAAACTATTAAATTATTATAAAAATATCTCCTATGCGGTGAGCATTCACCATTTTTTAGTCACTTTGTCACCCCAGAAAATAGGATAGGACTGTTCTATTATGGGCCGAACGTTTCATAAAATGCAAAATGCCCGCAGCTTTTTTTGGTGTTTTTTATTTTATTTTTTTGCACGGTATTGAGTATCACAATACTTTTTTTATGGTGACGAAAGCGAATCAAAATTTTGGTATCGAAACAACCCTACGCCAATCTGATCGGTGTAGCGTTGTCACGATACCAAAATTTTGATTCGGTTTTGATTTGGCGACTAAAAATTGAATTTGGCTCCTAAATTTTTCAGTTCAGGAGCCAATGGCTACTAGGTATTATTTTTTTTTTGTCTGGAGCACTGTTAAATATTGGGGTTCATTTAGTTACCGTACATTGCTATGTGCTTTTTTGATGTCTGTGTGACAATATTTTGTCACTAGGGTTTTTTTTTTTTTTGGCTTTCCTCAGCCACTGGTGAGTGGCGGGGGCCAGCTAATTGGCTCCATCAAATTCACAAACATTTACGCCATTTCCAGGCGTAAAAGTTGTCAAAAAACTACTCCACTCCCTGAATTTTGCAGCAGGAGCACACTGCTGAAGGATGCCCGCAGAACAGAGGCTGTCAAAGACCAGTGTAAAAAGCCAGTCTATGATAAATGACTATTGGGTTTAAATAAAAATACAATTTTTATGGAAGTATCCCTTTAAACTAAGTGGATCATACAGCAAAAATCTGTATGACTGGTAGTTGTCACCCTCATCCCCCGATAACCGCGTCAGTCAAGAATATCTAAGATGGCCGGGTTATTTCTGTGCTCCTTTCCTACGTGGTCTAGCAGCCTTCCTTTTTTCCACTGGCTTTTATTTGAACAGACACTATAAAGAAAATTAATGAAATTAAAATGGATCCCTGCAAATCTTCTCTTAAAGGGGTTATCCAATATCATAAACAGCCCCCCCTTTTTGCTGGGCCCCTCACAGGGATTATACTTACCCGCTCTCTGTGCCGCTCCGGTCCCCACACCGTGATGCTAGGGAGGCTCGTCCCCATCTGTCATTTTGTTGGAGAAGATTTAGGGCTCATTCAGATGGCTGGATGTGTTTTGCGGTCCCCAAATTGTGGATCCGCAAAACACAGATACCGGCCCGTGTGCTGTGTGTTCTGCAATTTGTGGACCGCACATGGCCGTCACTCTCCTAGAAAATGCTGCTCTGCAGCTTTCTCTCTGCTTTCCCTGTGCCAGTGATGACACGTTCATCGTTCGCGTGGCCTAGGAGCAGCTCAGTCCCATTGAAGAGAATGGGGCTGGGCGCGATACCAAGCACAGTCACAATATATCTGTGTGTTTAGTAAGCTGCGAGAAGGCCACTCCACTTACAGGAGTGCTGGTGCCTTCTCACACAGCTGATTGGAGGGGTCCGGACCCCCATCAATCAGATGCTGATGACATATCTAGAGGATATCCGGTATCAGTGGTGCATTTTCAGCTGCACAAATGTTGCCCAGCATGGACCCAGCCAGACACTTCGGAGAGTGTCTGTCCAGCAGTTATATCCCCTCCGCAGAGTGACAGATGATGCTGGGAGACGGACTGAATAGCTACTACAGTCGTGTAATATGTCCTTGTTTTTCATCCAGATTACACTGGTTGTTTAGGTTTTTTGACTTTTTGTCAATTCCAGGGAGCTTGTTACTACAGCACTGATCCCATTGAAGTGATGAACTCAGGCCACTACACAGATGACGGAGCTGTGGTGCTGACTTCTGGCCCGAAACTACACCTGAACAGCTGGTTGGGGGCAGTTTGGGGTGTCGGACCCCTGCCAATCAGCTAGTGATGGTCTATTCTAAGGCTAGACGATCAGGGAGTAAAAGCTGAACAACCCCATTAATGTTGCCAGGTTTAATACGGTGGTACCTTAGACAAAATATCTGAATGACCTGTTTCTCATGTCACACGCACCACTGTAAATTCCACTCAATGGCCCATGTATGAAGTATATACACAAATGTACTGTTTGATATAAAGATTTTTTTATTTTTATATAATACATTATGATTTCAACAATGTTAAAAATGAGCTCATATTATAGAATCCAGGGGTCAAACTTCACCTCTTGTGCTGCTACAACTCCCAGCGTGTACACGTATGTGATTCTTCTGGGACCTCCCTTGGTGAATAGAGAATGCTGGGGATTTCAGCTAGAGGAAGCTGAACCCCCAGAATACAGAATAGTTATTATGGAACAGCCTTTTAAGGGATTGCCATTGTATAAAACTGCACGAAGTGGAATAAGATAATAATCACAGTACCTCCATTGCTCCTCTTCCACTGCCCCCTGCCTGTCTGTATCCTGGCCTTAAGCAGTGATGTGCTGAAATGGACTCCTGCAGCCCATCATGGGCTGTAGTGGGGTCACCTCTGTGGCCAGTGATTGGCTGCAGCGTCACATGTCTACATGACCTGGGGATCAGTACGGTATGTCGTTTTGGTTTTGTGTCTGGGCATATAATTTTACCTCACAAAGGGCAAGTCCACATATATTGCCGACATACTGTTTTTACTGTGTTTCATGTTGGGTTGATCAAGTGGAAGGTTTGTCAAGGGGAGAAATGGCTTTACCTTGAGCAGTGGCGAATTAGCAAAAGGTTTAGTAGATGTTTTTTTAGTAGAAGGATTTGGCAGTGGATTAAACGTGAGTAACAAAGGATAGATCTGAGTCACGTAGACTTCTAAGACAACGGGCCTGACTTCTGGGATGGATGGTGGTGTCACAGACAGATGGAGACATCAGACTTACAGGAGTGTTTTGTTTTTTTGTAAGTTATCCTCTAGCCACAGAATAACTATTAGGTGGGGGGTCCTACCGCTGGGACACCCATTGATCATGAGAATCGGGACCTTGTACCCCTCTGAGACTTCCCCCTTTAAAATAAATGGAGTGTCAGGTTCGGTGCGCACACTGCGACTCCATTCATGTCTACGGGAGGTCCGGAGGTAGCTGAGTACAGCGCTCGGCTATTTTGGGAACTCTCATAGAGCTGAATGGAGCAGGCGTTCACAGGAGAGTGGGAAAAATGTCCCAGGAGGATGTGCTGTATATAGTAGGAGAGATGGTATAAAGCTGGTACTCGAAACCAAACCAGCTGATGGTCTGCCAAACTGGGATTGTGTAGAAAGGTCAGAAGGGGGCCGAACACTGAAAGCAAGGTGAAAGAAACAGGAGGAAAACTAGGATAGTACAGTATACCTCAAGCCAAAGGGACCCTGTCACATTGTACATGCAGTGCTCTTTGTAGGATCGTTATAAAACAGGAGGAGCTGAGCAGATATATCATTTTGTGGGGAAAAATTCAGATGCATTTTATCCATTTACATCTTAGCTCACTCTTTGTTTAGGAGTCCACTGGGTGGTCCTACTCACTGTATAGGACTGCTAAGGGTTTAAATACATCAATCGAGACGGCATGATGCCCAGCTGTAGAGAATGAAATGTGACCTGTGACTGTAGACTGTGAGAGCAAGGACATCAGGAAGCATCACCAATAGATGTGTAATGAAGGTGATGAGACAACTGCCCTCCACCTCCCCCATACAGATACATGCTCATCTGTATGTGTGTCTATGGGGAAGAGGCAGCCTCTGCCAGACACCTCCAGTGGTGGCTTATCTCCAGGGAGAACAAAAGGATCAGTTGTTAAAATTGAAAGCTCCAGATCCTCCTCTCCCCCAACATTGTTTGTCAGGAGCCCCCATACACATTAGATTGTCTGTCTGTTTCTCAGTGGAGGCCGAACCTCCCCAATGACCATTTATTGAATTTACAGACTTTTTATCTGTGATCATGATAGCAAAATGGCCGCCTTCAAACTGTGTGCCCCAGGTAGCCTACTTTACAGCCCAGATGTGTGCCATAGATGTCTATTATGCATGTGGATCTCCAGAGCAGACACTGCATATCCAAGCCACAGATCCCTTGATAAAGGTCGACACCGACCGAAACGTTGGGGTTGTACTGCTTAACTTAAAAATATTGCTCACATAATTGCTCTGGATGGAACATTAAATTGATGTGAAAACTACTATGAATTAAAAATTACTAACTGATAAAACGTATTTGGTGTGGCGTGGATTTCTCAAGTGTATTATGCATGTGGGACACCCCAGCGACAGATTCGGCCTCTGTTAACTCTTAAATGTGTGTAGCCTCTGTTAGGTGTATGTGGTCCTATGGCTCATAAGATCTGCCAACTTCTGTGCCTATGTAGACGTTGGCACCATGAGAGTACCTTTAGATCCATCACCATATTGAGGAATCACCACATGTAAACGCACGTCCTCCCATTTTATTTTATTTTTACCGGTGGTGAAGTGACACAAGTGAGAAATAGAGTTGTACACATTGTCGGTGTGTAAAGACACCGTAAAGCAGTGCCAACAGTCCTGAATTTGCAGGGACTATCCCCAACTATCAGTCAGGCTGGGTGTAAGCCCCACCATAAGAGGGTAGGGTTGGGACTGTGAACATTCTGGGGCGAGACTCGCACACCCTGAATTTACCAACTACACTGTTGGCATAAACACAACTTGCCGACCATTTCTCTGTAATTACAGATTATTATAATCCTCTCAGGCGGAGTAAAACGACATGGCTGTGGGTATTTCTACAGTGATGTTACTATTTAGTGTTGGAGACATGTTGTAGGATTCTCCATTTTGAGAAAGTGCAGCAGCTGCTGGGACAGATTAGGCTTGTGGATTATGTTCCAAAATGGCGTAACGGTATCAGATGTCCAAGTCTTCCTAACACCTCGTGTGTGTGTCTACTGCCACCTGCTGGTAGAGACTTGATAGGCTTAGTGTATGAAGTGGATGCAGCACCTGGATGGTTTTCTGTTACCTACATGATAGATGCAGTTGCTGCAGTGAGACGACCCCTTTAATGGCTTACAAGAATGAATAAACCACATAGACTTAGGGGTTTCATAGTTGGTTAAGGATGTGGAGCTGGTCATATCCAGTACTAATAGTATTGTATTTGGCGTCTAGTTTCATGTGTACATTTTATCTGTCCTATCTAGCCATTCAGCATCAGAAGAGTCCAATCACTCTGCGTCCGAGTTCGGCAGCCAATCAGAAAGTGAACAGGCCAGCGAGTCCAACAGCAACTTGGAGTCATCAGAGAGCCAGTCTGAATCAGAATGTGAATCAAATGGTTCTAAATCACAGGAGCAAACCTCTGACACGAAAGAGAAGTCTCTTCCCAAAAAGGAGAGGCTGGCGGATGTGAAAAAGGTAAGATCCGTGGGTGAGAAATAAGTGTCGCATGTAGGAATTTTTGCTGCTGCCAGTGTAAGGGAGGGTTCCTGCTGTGTTTGCAGTGTATGTGTTGAGAGGAATTCAGGATCCCTCCCAATAGATGTCACATTATACAGGAAGGAGACGTTCTGTACTGTAATATGTGGAAGCACGCAGTAATTTCTAGGAACTGTTACCTCATCCTCTGTCTGGAAACCCACGAGAAAAGGACCTGTTATTAAAAGGTTTTCTGAGACTTTTATACTGAAGACCTATCTCAGCAAGGGAACTATTATTGACACATGATCAGGGATAGCCAATATTGTGGCCTAAATAAGTCACAGATTATGGAGCATGCCAAATATGTGCCTTAATTTGTGGCTTTTTAAACTTCTCACCACTTTTCTGGTGGCGATAAAAGAGGTGGGCCTCTGGTTTTACTATAACAGGAGCCTGCACCAAAGATGGGCCTAATTTATTAGGAGGCGTCTTCCTCTTAATAAATAAGGCACATCTCTGTATGGGAACACCAGTCTTGATTAATGTCCCTCTGTTTTTTTAAAGGAGGCTCATACTTGTGGTCCTGGTATTAAATGAAAGCTGAATTATCACCTTTAGACCCACCTCATCCTAGTCTTGTATCTTCGCAGAGTATTCAGCAGGTCCTCTCTAGAGTTTCCTTTTATTTTTTAGATGTGGGAAGAATACCCTGATGTGTATGGTGTAAGGAGGTCAAACAGAAGCAGGCAAGAACCGTCAAGATTCAACATGAAAGCAGAGGTAAGGGCCAACATCTCTTTTTTTTTAAGTAGGGAGATTAGGGTACAACAAATAGTAACAAATACAGGGTAGTTGGCCTTGCACCATAGGCAGTGCTCCAGACTAAAAAAAAATACCTAGTAGCCATTGGCTCCTGAACTGAAAAATTTAGGAGCCAAATTAAATTTTTAGTCGCCAAATTGAAACCGAATCAAAATTTTGGTATCATGACAACGCTACACCGATCAGATGGGCGTAAGGTTGTTTCGATACCAACATTTTGATTTGCAATCGTCACCATAAAAAAGTAAAGAAAGCTGCGTGCATTTAGCATTTTATGAAACGTTCGGCCCATAATAGAACAGTCCTATCCTATTTTTGGGGGGTGACAAGGTGACTAAAAAATGGCAAATGCTCACCGCATAGGAGATATTTTTAAATAATTTAATAGTTTGGACTTTTTGGACGCAGCGCTATGTAATATGTTTATTTATTGTTTATATATTTTATATGTAAAATTGGGAAAGGGGGGATTTAAACTAGCGTTTTTCATTTCCAGCTTGAAGTTCCGTCCTAGGGGCTCTATACCAGAAAAGAACTGATCGGGCATATCCCCATGCATTCTGAATGGAAAGTAATCCGTTCAGGATGCATCAGGATGTCTTCAGTTCCGTCATTTTGACTGAGCAGGCAAAAGATAAAACCGCAGCATGCTACGGTTTTATCTCAGGTGAAAAAAAAAAAACCTGAAGACTTGCCTGAATGCCGGATCTGGCATTTTTCCCCATAGGAATGTATTAGTGCCAGATCCGGCATTTATAATACCGGAATGCAGGATCCGTCCTTCCGGTCTGCGTATGCGCAGACCGGTAAAAATGTGTGAAAAGATACAAGACAGATCCATCTGTCCGCAAGACAAGCGGAGAGATGGATTCGTTCTTGCAATGCATTTGTGAGATGGATCTGCATCTGGATGCGTCTCACAAATGCTTTCAGTCACATCCAGATCGGCGGATCCGGCAGGCAGTTCCGACGACGGAACTGCTTGCCGGATCACACTGCCGCAAGTGTGAAAGTAGCCTTAGTGTTTGTGTATTTTTATATATTTTTTTTACTATTAGCCCCCTTAGGGGCTGGAACCCTTGTCCTATTCACCCTTAGGCTCCTTTCACATGGGCGAGATTTCTGCGCGGGGGCAATGCGTGAGGTGAACCCATTGCACCCGCACTGAATCCGGACCCATTCACTTCTATGGTGCTGTGCACATGAGCGGTGATTTTCCCGCATCACTTGTGCGTTGCGTGAAAATCGCAGCATGCTCTATATTGTGCGTTTTTCATGCAACGCAGGCCCCATAGAAGTTAATGGGGCTGCGTGAAAATCGCAAGCAAGTGCGGATGCGGTGCGATTTTCACGCATGGTTGCTAGGATAAAAGTCTATTCACTGTGTTATTTTCCCTTATAACATGGTTATAAGGGAAAATAATAGCATTCTTTAATACAGAATGCTTAGTACAAGGTCAATATAATAAACATTATATACACCCCAATATAATAAACATTGGTGGCGCAGTGCTTCCCTCCTCTTCCCAACACCCCAGTATAATAAACATTGGTGGCGCAGTGGGCAGTGCCAATGAGGGTTAAAAAAATAAATAAAATTAACTCACCTCCTCCAATTGATCGCGTAGCAGCCGGTCTCCTGTTCTTTCTTCAAGACCTGTCAAAGGACCTGTGGTGACATCACTGTGCTCATCACATGGTACATCACATTAACTATCACCATGGTAATGGACCATGTGATGAGCTCAGTGACGTCACCACAGGTCCTGAAGAAAGAACAGGAGACCGGCAGCTACGCGATCAATTGGAGGAGGTGAGTTCATTTTTATTTTTTAACCCTCATTGGCACTGCCCACTGCGCCACCAATGTTTATTATACTGGGGTGTTGGGGGTGGGGGGGTGCACTGCGCCACCAATGAAGATAACGGACCTGTTAATAGAAATACAGGAAGCTGGTGCCAGAATCAAATATAGCTGGCACCCGACCTCTATGACAGGGAGCTGCGATATGCTGCAGTTAACCCCTCAGGTACCGCGCCTGAAGGGTTAACTGCCGCTGATCGCAGCTCCCTGTCATAGAGGTCGGGTGCCGGCTATTTGATTCCAGCTCCCGCCTCCTGTATTTGTATTAACAGGTCAGTTATCTTCATTGGTGGCGCAGTGGCCACAGCCCCTCCCCTCCTCCTCCCGTCTCTCTCCTCATTGGCGGCGGCGGCAGCAGCAGCAGCACAAGAGGGAGGGAGAGACTCCTTTTCCACTGCGCTGCTGAGAAGAACATCGGCGGCGAACTATCATCTCCTGTGCCCCACCGCTGTATTCAACTGCAGAGCTGCGGCGGCGGGTCTAATCGCAAATGGCGACAAGACTAAAAAGTCTTGTTGCCATTTGTAAATTCTAAGTCGCATTGGCGACCAAATCTGGACCCCTGATAGGACAAGTGGTTTATTTGTTATGAGCGCCATCTCTGTCACTATTTGTGAAGATTTTTTTAATAGTTGAGAAGTAGAAAAGGGAGGATTTCTGCTAAAGCATCGACATAGAGATTTGCTTGTAAAGAGAATTATCAGGCCTCAGCCACTCTTGGGTAGTTTGGTCAGTATTTGTAAGTCACACCAAGAAGTGGAATATAAACCCAGAACCGGTGCAAATCTTTCCATTCGACTTTTCCCATCTTCGTGTTCCACTCGTGGTTTTGGCTTACAAGTAATGATGCAAAAGGAAGACCAAAATTTGCAAGTGTGATTGAGGCCTAATAGCTATGATGGTGGTTGGCTGATTGTGGAAAGTTTTCTCTTTGTTTTTCCACAGCATTATACCTTTGAAAAGTATAACCCCAGGTAATCTGTCACCGTGAAAGTGCAGACAATCTGCAGGCCGCATGTTATAGAGCAGGTTGTTTATATAGTTGAATGGAAAATGATTCTGCAAAACAAATTTAAATCACTGCTCTTTCTATGCTTAACCACTTCAGCCACCGTGACATACCTATACGTCACAATGGCTGAGTGCTTGTATGGAATGGGCTTGTATGAAGTGTGCTGAACCCAGTCATTTAACCTCTCAGATGCCGCATTCGACAGTGATTGCGGCATCTGTGAGGTAAGGCAGAGGGATGCTGCTACCTCTGCCTTCCGATCGAAGCTTCCATAGTGAAACTGCAGTGCTCAGATCGGTTACTTTGACATTGCACTATATTTTTATGATGACTGCTTCCTTTTAAAGGGGTTTTCCAGGAGCAGAATATTGATGCCCCATCCTCAGGTTGCTGATCAGCTGTTTGAAGAGGCCGTGGAGGTCTGGGGAGCACTGCAGCCTCTTCCTAGGCTGTTGACATAACGTTCATCAGTCACCTGGCCTACGGGCAGCTCGGTTCCATTTGAGCGAATTTGCCCAGGCTGCAATACTAAGTACACCTGCTATACAGTGAATGGTGCGGTGTTTGGTATGCTGTGAGGAGGGCGCAACACTCACCGCTACGTTTCAAACAGATGATCGGTTGCGGTGCCAATAGTTGGAACCCGACTGGTCAGAAGACACCTAGATGAACTGAGTTTTATGCATACAGGCACATTAATACAATCTAGGCCATTTTCAAACAATTGTAGTATGGCTGTAAGTCCCTACCAAACCACAACTCTTAAGCTACCTGCAGATGAGTGCGGGGAATGCACATAAGATCTGCACAAATTTGTTTGCGGCTTTATGTGCATTTCTGCAGCATATCCTCACCAAAATCCACAATGTCTAATTGCTGATTAGATGCGGTTTCTCACCCTTCCATTGTAAAGAGCAAAATCTGCAGCTAAAACCACAAATTACCCCATTTGCTGAACAGGTTGCACAGTTCTGGGTTTTTCACTCTTTAGATGCCTCTGGTCTCACGGCGTCCGCTGCAGGCGCCATGTTTACGATTCGCTCCAGCGACATACATGTACGGCACTGGTAGTGCAAGGGTTAAAATAAATTTGTTCTTAAGTTTTTGTGTTTGCTGATTCTTGTGCTGTTGGCAATTTTGATGATTGTGTATGGCACAATATACGTGCATATTGTTTACACTGGTTTGTTTCTTAGACCACAGATTCTGAAAGTGAAAGCCCAAAGAGAAGGAGTGCAAGAATGGCAAACAAAAAGTGAGTGCCGGTAGACACAACCTGGCATGCTTTACAGTGTTAACCTGTGCACTACTTAATCATTTTCATTCTTGCTTGTCCAATATATTTGGAAGCTAAGTTAATGGTTCTGTTATTTTCATAGAGAGAAGAAAAAAATGTCAGATGACTATGATGATGATGATGATGACGACGATGATGATGTTAGCAGTGAAGAAAGTGACCTAGAACCACCAAAATCCAGATCCAGACAACTGAGAAGGTATGTCTGAATATTTTACTGTTTGTACTCGGTCCCTCTCTGGCATCTTGTCACTAGAACAGACCACTTAACCTCCTCCCGGTGATGCTCTAATAGAACTATACTGTGGAGTGGAATCCCCTCAAAATGTCTAACAGTGAGGCTGAAATAAAAATCTTTCTGGTTCTAAGTCGTGTGTAGAGGGGGTATCATTGTATCCTTAACTCCATTAGTGATGCCTTTATATTTATAGGTCTGGCAATAGAAATTAGATATTTATTTGCAGATCATTGACAGATCCAGCTTATTTAGTAGCACATGATAGTGGCCATATATGTTAGATCAGTGTCAGCTGAGATCTGCCAGCCATCTGATGTGTATGGTGGTGTCCTGACTTTTTTTTTTTTTCAACAGGCTTGATTCTTTTGTTCTTGAAGAGATAAGCAACCATCAGCGTCTCTCCTTGTGCACATGCATGCTTGGCAGAGGGGGGGGGTGGGCAGGAAAGAGTTGTCAGCTAAAGGGTCCATTCACACGTCAGTATTTTTACCTTTCCAGATAAACGTTCTTGTTTATTGCGGATCCGAAAATCTGGATGACATGAGGATGCTTTTAGCATGTCTTCCAGATTTTCGACGGATCAATTGACTAGAATGGGATGACGGAACGCAAAATCGGACAAATAGTAGGACAGGGTATATTTTTTCCAGGATCCGAATAACGGAACCCACGGAATCACGGAATCGGAGAGCACCATGAGTGCTGTCCGATTATTTGCGGATTCCATTGAAAATGAATGGATCCGCATAACGTTCCGTTTTTATTCGGAACGGATGCGGAACAGCAAAGCGGACGTGTGAATGGACCCAAACACTACAAATGTAAAACATTTGGTCAGCGTAAGCTTATATGATAATTATTCTTTCAATTTAGTAAGTTAAAGTTAGTTCTTTTTATTTAGCTCGACATCCAAAGCTTTGTCAAGAAAGCAAAAGAAACCACAACGTGGAAGAAGAAGAAAGGCTGATTCCAGTGAGGATGAAGATGAAGATGAGGATGATGATGCTCCTAAGAGGCAGACACGACGTAGGACAGCTAAACATGTTAGGTGAGATAGACCCTTTTGATTGCCTTATAACCTGGTGTCAGTGTTTAGTACGCAAAGACTAATGTATCTAAAGTTGGCTATGGACTAATTTCCCAACTGCTATCAGCCCAATTACCTGTAGTGGGAGGCAGATCTGCCAGACACTTCTTGAACAAGCAGCAGGACCAGATGAGTTAAAACACAACTCATTCATTTCTTTTTTTTTTCTTCTTTTTTTCTTTCAAAAGTAGCTGTTGGGTGCAAAAAGTCCTTGTAGACATATTGGTGGAACTCATTGGAATCAGTAGAGTTTGCTGTGTGTGTATATCTATATATATATATATATATATATATATATATTATATAGATAGATAGATACACACACACACACACTGACCTATATAATAATACTGGTGAAAGACAAAAGACACAGTTCTGATGCTAGTAAAGATTAAACTGAAGTTAGTTTGTCTGTTATTTTGGAAACTAATTGTAGAATACGTTAGAGGTCAATATTGGCATTCATTTGCTAATGTTATAGTTCCAATATTGCAGCTACAAAGAAGATGATGACTTTGAAACAGATTCTGACGATCTGATCGAAATGGCAGGAGAGGAAGCAGAGGAACAAGAAGAAAGCCATGAGACTATTGAAAAAGTTTTGGAATCCAGGAATGGGAAGAAAGGAGGTAAGTTTAACAAATTAACCCCTTGCTGCTGGTTGCCATAGAAAAAGCTGTCAGTCAGTGGTGGTGGGGGATGTAGAACCCAGAGCTCATGAATATGAGGGCTCCCAAGCACATGCATTGTACTGAACAGACTCCGCTCGCTCTGGAACCACTCAATACAGTTTTAGCAAATTGTCTGGGTCATTTCAATAAAGTGACTCGGGGTTTAGCTAAGTGCCTATGCCATTAGTTCACGCTGCCCCAATAAGGCAGCACAAAACTGTTAATAGATTCACTTTAACCCTTTGAAGGCTGTGCACGCCTTTGGGGGGCACATTTTTTATTATTGCATTGTACTAATTTTGAGATAAAAATCATTTTTTTAATTGGTCTTTATGAAAAATATGGAGCCCTTTTTTGTGTACAGAGTTGACATGCTCCTTATTTCTGCTCTTTGTCATTATAAACACTCATGGCTCAGTTCTTATCTTACTGATAGGAATGCTTAAATAAGTGTTTATGACCTTTTAGTAGTTTAGAGATGAGTTTTATTAGATGGTAGTAGTCACACAGAAAAACAGTTCACCATTTGTGACAGAATGGCTCAAAATTTTTAATAAAGGCCTATTGAAAATATAATTTTTACCCAAAAATGAGTAAAATGCAATCAAATAAAAATTGCCTTCGAAGGTGTACATAGCATTTCATGAGCCTGCCTATTTTATATTACAATATTCTAACTTTATACACTGGAATTTTTAGTCCCTTTAGGGGACAGCTTTACCAGCCGCTTACTATGATTGTCCTGGAAGCCTTCTAAGGTCACAGGCTGCCATAGCAACCAAATGGAGTCCCACAATTTTGCTGCCGAGTCTCTTGTCGGAGGGCAGTCATCTCTGATACCTATCATTGTGGACGGCTGTCAGCTGTATTATATAGTTGGTATCCACCACGTATAGAGCAGGCTTCATACATGCCCCGCCCACCCATGACAGATATATTTGTCATTGGTTGTTAAGGGGTTAAAGACATACCTAGAAAGAATACTGCAGCTTTCTAGTTTTGCTCTGCATTTACTGCTCTGTTATTCTGGAGGAATAAACCAATTCAATATCTGATTTCAGCTGTTGGAGCCCCTACAACTGTGTATG